>NW_006399797.1:17439186-17452951 GCF_000299155.1 Elephantulus edwardii | reverse complement strand
GCTGCCTGCTGTGTTCAAGCAGTATGAAGAAGAGAGTTTCAGCCACATTATGGGGCTTATCGATCAGTATGCTGCTCCCCTGCCCCCAGCCATCTTCCTGGGACTAGCGCACAAGATCTACAAGCGGAAAAAGTGACCCTAAATACGGCGAGGGTGGGGGAGGGGAGGCTCTTAATAAATTATTATTATTATTGTTTAAAAAAAATTTCAAGGAAGTATTTTGTTTTTAGAATCCTCCTTTTTCCTTGACTCTAAAATTGGAATAACCTGCATCCAAATTGGAATAACATGCATCCAAATTCCTGAATCAAAGTTGGGTTGTTTTTATTCCAATCTACATTCACATGAATGCTTAGATATCAGTTTTCATTTCTGCTTCTTTTGCTCTATTGCTTATGGTATAAATCTAAGTGCTCACAGACCCACTGAGTCTGTATTTTATGAGCATGAGTATACATGAAAACAGATAGTATTCTATATAAGCAGAGCTGTATATTTAAGGGCTTCATGTACAATCTCATTTTCACTTTTTCATTGCTTCCATTAATAAACAGACAGCTGGATCAATAGAAAATATGTTGGTCCCAAGGAATAATAAAAACATGCTCAAAGAAGCAGCAAATCCTTTTGAATAACCATTTCAAAAGAGATTATCATTATTATATCCCTGAAGCAATAAAATAAAGCTTACATATTATGAATAGAATATTTCCTTACACTCAGAATATTTCAAAGTCCACCCAAAATGAGAATAAAATTTAACTCTTCACTGTGATATCCATTGTATCTACCTACCAACTTCCTTTTCACTATTCTCTTTTGAAATCTCTGCTACAATCATATGCTTTTCACTCTATTTCTTATAGCTAGAATCTGGTTTGACCCATGACCTTTCAAATTTTTGTTCTTTGATACAGGCCTTGGTCTTCACAATTATTTGCTATGTATCAGAGAGCTAGAAAATTACTAAGGATAACAGAAGAATTGATGCCTTTGTGTTGTGGTGCTGGAGAAGTCTTGAACATACCATGGATAGCCAGGAAAACAAATATATCTGTCTTGCAGAGGGTGAAACCAAGTGTCTCCTTGAAAACTAGGATTTTGAAGCTCCCACATACATACTTTGGCCAGGAGAGATTGATACTTAGAAAAGGACATCATGCTCAGAGGGATGGAGGGAAAGCACAGGAGAGAAAGACCCCTGGGTGAGATAGATTGATACAGTAACCAAGGCAATAGGGGTAAGTGTGTCAGAGTTAGTGAGACTGGCTTGGATAGGGTGGGCTTCAGAGCTGTTGTACATAGGGCCACTATGAGTCACAGACTTAATAGCACCTAACAACACAACAACAACATGATGTCTATTTGAGTCTCATTGACTATTCAAAACCCCTTAACTGTGTAGGTCACAACAAATTGTGGAAAAGTTAGCCACAATTTGAGGGGGGGGGGGAAGTTAGAGAAAAATGGAAATCACAGAACACCTGATTGCGTTCAGGTGAAATCTGTATTTACACCAAGAAGCTGTTTTCTGAACATAATAAAGGAACACTGAATGCTTCATAATAAAGGAGTGTGTGAGGTATATACCTTTTCTCCATGTTGTTGTTGTTATGTGCCATCGAGTCATTTGCGACTCATAGCGACCCTATGTACAAGAGCTCTAAACACTGTTCTATCCTGTACCAACCTAGCCATCTCAAACACACTTATTCCCACTGCTTCAGTCATCCAGTCACAGAATCCATCCATCTCACCGAAGGTCTTTCTCTCCTTCACCGCCCCTCCACTCTGCCAAACATGATGGCCTTCTCCAAGGACCAGTCCCTCCTTGAAACATGCCCAAAGTATGTCAGATGAAGCTTCAGATTCCTTGACTCCAAGGAGTATTCCAGCTTCACCTTCTCCAGGACAAACCTGTTTGTTCTCCTAGCAGTCCATGGTATATTCAACACTCTTCTCCAGTACCACAGCTCAAAGGCATCAATTTTCTTTCTATCAACACTATTCACTGTCCAACACTCTGATGCATAACATGTAATTGCGAACACTATAGCCCGGATCAGGTGCACCTTAGACTCCTGCCTGACATCAATGCTCTTCAGTACGTCCCTCACAGACGACTTTCCCAATGTAATTTGTAATTTCCTGGCTGCTGTTACCAAGAGTGTTGATTGTGGAGCCAAGTAAACTAAAACTGTTAACTATCTCAATCTCTTCACCATCCATACTGATGCTGCAAATTGGCCCCATGGTGAGAATCTTTGTTTTCTTGATGTTGAGCTTCAATCCATATAGGAGGCTGCAGTCCTTGACCTTCTGCAGCAAGAGCTTCAGGTCCTCCTCAGTTTCAGCAAGCAGGGTTGTGTCATATGCATAACGCAGGTTGTTGGTGACTCTTCCACCAATCCTGATGCCACATTCCTCTTTGTACAGCCGAGCATCTCAGATGATCTATTCTGCATACAGATTGAAAAGGTATGGAGACAGTATACATCCCTGAGAGACCCCCTTCTTGATTGTTAACCATGTAGTGTCTCCTTGTTCTGTTCTGATGACTGCCTCTTGGTCCAAGTATAGGTTTTGCTTTAGCACAATCAAATATTCTGGGATTCCCATTCTTCTCAGAGTCAGCCACAGCTTGTTGTGATCCACACAGTCACAAGCCTTTGCATAGTCAATGAAGCACAAATAGACATTCTTCTGGTATTCTTTGCTTTCTGCTAAGATCCATCTAACATTAGCTATAATATCCCTAGTACCATGACCTCTTATAAATCCAGCCTGTATATCTGGCAGTTCTCTGTTGACATATTGTTCCAAGCGTTTTTGTATAATTTTCAGCAGAATCTTGCTTGCATGTGATACTAATGATATTGTTCGATAATTTCCACACTCTGTTGGGTCACCTTTCTTTGGAATGGGAACAAATATCGATCTTTTCCAGTCAGTGGGCCAGCTGGCTGTTCTCCAGATTTCTTGGCACAACTTAATAAGCACATCCAGGGCAGTGTCTCTTTGTTGAAATAGGTCAATTGGTATGCCATCAACTCCGGGAGCCCTGTTTTTTGCCAATTCCTTCAGAGCAATTTGAACTTCCTCTTTCATCACCGTAGGCTCTTGCTCTTATGTCATTTCATGAAATTCTTGTCAGCCAATGCCTTCTGCTACAGTGACTCTGTGTATTCCTTCCATCTTCTCTTGATACTTCCTGGATCATTTAATATTCTACCCAAAGTATCCTTAAGTATTGCCACCCGTGGCTTGAATTTGTTTTTAAACCCCTTCAGCTTAAGAAACTCTGAGCGAATTCTGCCCTTTTGATTTTCTGACTCCAGCTCTCTGCACATTTCATTATAGTATCTTGTTTTATCATCCCGGGCTGCCTTTTGAAATTTTCTGTTTAGCTCTTTGATTTCTTGGTTTCTTCCTTTAGCTTTGGCTTCTCAGCACTCTAATATTCAGAGTTTCATCTGACATCCTTCTTGGTATTTTCTTCTTTTTTCAGCCTTTGTAATGATCTTTTGCATTCTTCATGGACCGTTTTCTTGATATCCTTCCAGAGCTCGTTTGGCCTACGGTCATTGGTGCTCAAGGCCTCAAACCTGTTCCTGAGATGGTTTTGAAATTCGAGTGGCACAGACTTAAGAGCAAATTTTGGTTCCCATGGACCTGATTTAATTTTCCTCAACTTCAGCTTGAACTTGCATTAAAAAATTTTTTATTGTGATTTTAATGAAAGCTTACTGAAATGTTGAGTTTTCATTCATTCATTCATTCATTCATTCATTCATTCATTCATTCATGATTACACATTTTCCTCCCTCCCTTTACTTTCTCCCTCCCTAGTCCACTCTGTAATATACCTCTTGTTACAGATTGTTGTCATATTTATAATGCCTAATCATAGATTCCTTTTAAACAGTTATTTCTTTCATCATTTCCAATGCAGTGTTGTTCATTGTTCATACCAAACTACTCATATTAGTTCTCTCCCAAACTCGTCATATCAGTCCTGTTTTGTAAGAGCAATGTTTTGTAATATTTGTCCTTTTGTGGCTGAGATATTTCACTAAGCATAATGTCCTCCAGGCTTACTTATTTTGTGTACTATTTTACAAATTCATTGTTTTTCAATGCTGCATAATATTCCATTGTGTGAATGTAGCATCATTTTTCTATCCATTTGTTTGTTGATGGGTACCAGCGTTGCTTCTACTTCTTTGCCATTGTGAAAAACACAGCAATAAACATGTGTGTGCATACATCTGTTTGAGTTGCAGCTTTGGGTTTTTTGGGGGAATATTCCCAATGGTGGGAATTGTTGGGTAAAATGAATTTCTATTTCCATTTTTTTGAGAAAGCTTCCATAGAGGTCGTACCATTTTACATTCCAACCAGTAACAAATAAAAGTTCCAATCCCTCCAAAATCTTGCCAGCATTTGTTGTTTGCTGCCCTATTAAACTATACTATTTTTGCTGGGGTGACATGGTATCTCATAGTTGTTTGCATCTCTCCAATAGCTAGAGTTTTTGAACATTTCTTCATGCCATCTGAATGTCTTGTTTGCCATCTGAATGTCTCCTTTGGTGAAGTGTCTATTCATTTCCTGGGTCCATTTTGTGATTGGGTTGTTTACTTTTTCTTGTTGATGTGCTGGAGTATTCTACAAATTTTACATATGAGTTCCTTGTTAGAAGGGTTATTGTCAAATATTTTTCCCAGTTATGGCTTTTCTTTTTACCCTGTTGGAGAAGTTTTTTTTTTGATGTTCATAGAAATTTGATTCTTAGAAGGTCCCATTGATCTGTTTTGTCCTCTCTTGGTTATAAGTTTTCCATTATCCTTGGAAGCCTGTTCATGCTGTGGGTTAGGGCTTCTAGAGTAGTTCCTAGATTTTTTCTGCTTAATTTTATACTAGTTGGTTTTAATTCAAGGCCTCTGATCCCCCTTCAGTTGATTTTTGTGTATGGTGTAAGGTGTGGGTCTTGCTTCAGTTTTTGCAAACTGCCAACACCAATTGTTAAAGAGGATGTCACTGCCTCACTTAATTGATTTCATCTCCTTGTTGAAAATCCACTGACCATAGGTAGATGAGCTGATTTCTGGGTTCTTAATGCAATTCCATTGATTTATGTGTTTGTCACCATATCAGTACCATGCTATCTTGATCATTTCTTGTTTCTTGTAGTTTTCGTTTTTGTTGTTGTTATGTACCATTGGATTGCTTTTAACTCATAGCTACCCTGTGCACAACAGCTCTCAGCCCTGCTTTATTCTGTCCAAACCTTATTTTCTTTGTCCTCAATGTCTACCATCATTACCCATCACTGAATCAATCCATCTCATCTTGCACTGTCCCTCCACACTTCCAAGCATGTCATCCCTCTCCAATGACTGGTCCCTCCTTGCAACATGTCCAAAAATACAATAAATGAAGCTTCAGAATCCTTGCCTCCAAAGAGCGCAATGGTTTCACCCTCTCTAAGATGAACCTGTTTGTTCTCCTAGCATTCCATGATATGTTCAATACTGTTCTCCAACACCACAGCTCAAAGGCATCAATTCTTCTTCAATCATCCCTAGGCATTGACCAGCTTTCTGACACATAGCAAGTGATACACTCATAATCCCAGAAGTCCAATTTTATCCTCTCCTGGTTGTGTATTTGACAGTCTCTTTATACTATAGGTGAGGCATTCTAAGCTTGACCTCAATTTGTGTCTTATGATGTTTATGGTTTCTCATCTATCTTGAGTTGACTTTTGTGTATTGTGAAAGATGTGGATAATGCCTCAGCTTTCTTCAGGTAGCAGTCTAGTTTTGCCAACATTTGTTGAAAAGGTTGTCATTTACCCATTTGACACATTTTGATTCCTTGTTGAAGATTAGTTGACTATAGATATTGTTGTTGTTGTTATGTGCCGTCAAGTCATTTGCGACTCATAGCGACCCTATATACAACATCCCTAAACCCTGCTCTATCCTGTGCCAATCACACTGCCTCTGACACACCCATCCCGATTACCCCAGTCACTGAATCAATCCATCTCATAGAGGGTCTTCCCCTCCTGTGCCATCCCTCCACCCTACCAAGGACCCGTCCCTCCTTGCAACATGCCCAAAGTATGTCAGACGAAGCCCCAGAATCCTTGCCTCCAAGGAGTAGCTTGGTTTAACCCTCTCCAGGATGAATCTGTTTGTTTTCTTGGCAGTCCATGGTACATTCAATATTCTTCTCCAGCACCACAGCTCAAAGGCATCAATTCCCCTTCTGTCCTCCCTAGTCATTGTCCAACTCTCTGATGCATAACAAGTGATTGCAAAGACCATGGCCTGTATCAGGCGGACCTTAGTCTTCAGAGAGACACTGTTGCTCTTGAGTACTTTAGAGAGGTCCCTAACAGCAGGCTTTGCCATCGCAATACATTTTTTGATTTCCTGGCTGCTGGTGCCAAGAGTACTGAGCCGAGCAAACTGAAGCTGTGAACAATGGCTACAGATAGAGGGATTAATTTCTGGGCTCTCAATTCTGTCCCATTGGTCTATGTGCCTAAGTACCATGCTTTGTCCATGTCATTGCTGTGATAGAGGAATATTTTTTTGCCTGGAGCCCTTGCAATTCCTAGGTTTGATGACCTTGGCTTGGGAACTCCAGAGGAGGGAAGGTCAGTTCACCCTGTTTGAATTTCTCTCTAGTCTCTGGACTCTGGACTCACTGGAAGATTTGCTTCAATTGGGGAGCTGGAAAATTCAGTAGGGGAGGGGAATGCAATTCACCCTGACTGTGATCATCCTTCTCTGGTCCTGTGGCCAAGTTCACTGGATCTCGGGGATCTACTGCTTCTGTTTCCTCCTCTCTGGTCCCGCAGTTATGTTCTCTGAGGTGAAAGGCTTGTTTTCTGATTGCAGCCCACTCTCCTGAAGTCTATTGTCCTTCTTGCTTTGCAAAGTGGTGTGGCCATGTTCATTGGACTTTCTTCACCATTTGCTCTGGCAGTTCTGGAGGAAGGACCTTGTCTCTGATCTTATGCCCCAGGACTGAATTCCTGTAATGCTGGTTGCTGGAGCCTTCCAGCTATGGTGCATGACTGGTAGAGCACAATGGTGTCCCAGGAAAGAGTAATGTCTTGGCTGGATGCTGAATGTTGGTGTTTTTGTCATGGTCTGAGGGCTGCAGGGTAAAAGGGACAATTCTTCATCTGCTGGCTGCTGGCCTGAAGGCTGCAAGTGGAGAGGGGCAATGCTGGGGTGTGGTTGTGGCGGTGTCACCTGATTAATATGGCATCTGGTTAAGATGCCATCTGGGCAAACCAGCAGTCAAATTGGAATAGAGGGTAAAAGGGTAAGTTCTTTCTATACCTTTTCAATCTATACACAGTACTGACCATTTCGAAGGCTGGATTATACAAAGAATTTGGAATCAGAATTGGAGGAAAAACTCATCAACAACCTGCGTTATTCAGATACCACAACCTTGCTTGCTAAAAGGGCAGGAGACCCTGAAACTTCATGCAGACTATAGCCTTCGATATGGATTACATCTCAACATTAAAGAAACAAAGAACCTCACCACTGGGCCAACAGTAAATTGCACTGGAGGGATTGCCCATCTGTCTTCCACAGAGCAGCTGGTGGATTAGAACAGTGTGCATTTGGGATTGTAGTGAAGCTTCTTACCACTAGAGATCTATATCCGTCTGTTCTTAGCAAGCTTTTATATACTTTTCCCAGTATTGTTGTTGTTGTTGAATACCATCAAGTTAGAACCAACTCATAGCTGACCCTACAGTGTGTTTTCAGAGCAGTAAATTGCACAAAAGGAGGTTGTCCATCCTTCTCCTGCAGAGCAGTTGGTAGATTAGAACCACATGCTTTCAGGATTGAGTGCAACTTCTTACCACTAGGCCACCAGAGATTTGTCTTCTAGGTTCTCTGACTATTTAATAGAATGATGCAAAGATATATAAGGGAAAGAGAGAGAGAGAGAGAGAGAGAGAGAGAAAATAGCAGGTACCTCTTGTACTAGTGTCTATCAAAATAGACAATTAATATTCCTGAGCCCAATGAAGCCTTCTCACTCTTAACTTTTCTGATCTTGGAATTGTAGGCATTGCTTCACTTCCTTAGCTTTCCATAATCTCTAGCACATACCTTTAAAAATCAAACAGGGATGCTTCTGTTACTTACAACCAGAAACTTAGTTCTGACATCAAATATCAGGAGACAGAGACTCTAGGTTTTAGGTGTTTGATATTTCCATATCAGAAGATAATTGAAAACCTAGAAGGACAGAAGAAGAATTGATGCCTTTGAGCTGTGGTGCTGGAGAAGAGTATTGAGAATACCATGGACTGCTAGGAAAACAAACAGATTCATCCTGGAAAGGGTTAAACTGGGTGGCTCCTTGGAGGCAAGGATTCTGAGGCTCCGTCTAACATACTTTGGACATGTGAGGAGAGACCGGTCCTTGGAGAAGGACACCATGCTGGGGAGGGTGGAGGGACAGCACAGGAGGGGAAGGCCCTCTATGAGGTGGATTGATTCGGTAACTGGGGTAATCGGGATGGGAGTGTCAGGGATGGTGCGATTGGCACAGGACAGAGCAGAGTTTAGGGCTGTTGTACATATGGTCTCTATGAGTCGCAAGTGACTCGACGGCACTTAGCAACAACAACAACAATTGAAAACCTCAGGTTCTATTCTTTAATCTTTGAAAATAAAGTCCTTGGGGTACATGGTTTCTAATATCTCATTTATTTCTAATAAGGCTAACTATCCTTGGAAATCATGAACACTTTTGAGCAGAGCCTATTCCCAGGTAGACAGGTTGGGGAGTAATGAACTTTCCCATTAACGGTGACATCTCATTTGGTCTCTTAGCATGCCTTCAGTCTCTAGACCCTGGGGTCCATTTAAGGTTATTTAAGCAGAGACCACATGTGTAGTACCTGAGTTATCTGGCTAAGCATCTTGTACTGATTGGATCCTTGCCAACCATATGCTAGACCACAGCTTGTCAGTATGGCCTCATATGGAAATACTATTTAAAAGGTGAAATAAATTAGATCTGAAATAAAGGAAAATATTGGTAAAGAGCCCAAGAAATTGGCACAGCTGGCTGTCTTTTGTGACACTCAAACCTTATCCAATATAAAAAGCAACTGGAAATGAGATGGAATTGTGTGTCTGAATGTACATCCATGAATGGTTATATATATGTGTGTTCATGGATATAGATTTGTGTCTGAGAAAAATGTGTAAATAAAAATTTTTGCATCTCATTTTCTTTGCCTATCTATCCCTCTTGCCCATAGCTTGAATCTTTCTATTATATTTCAGCAGGTGCGTGGAAATGTTTGAAATCATCTTAGAATTCCAGACTTTGAGGCAGCAACTATGATGCCGCAAACTCAGAGGCGGACTATGTAATTAGATTATTAACAGAAGGAAGAAAAAGCACAAACACTAAACAGATGCTAAAGAATCTAAGAAGTATAAAAACAGATCTGTAAAAGGCGTGTGTCCTTTTTTCCAGTTAACACACTTTTATAAAGATTAATAACTTTATTTTAAATAACAAACTTGGAAACATATAAAGTATATATAAATGAATCAGTAAAAATTACCTATGCTCATACCACCAGACATACCACTATTAGCATATTGGTTTACTTTCTGAAAAGATGTAACATATACTACATGTATCTAATTTTTCAGTCTAATTTAATCATCTTCACATAGTCTTGAAATAAATATGATTAATATGTTTCTTTTACTGATGGTTGTTGTTATGTACCATCAAGTTGGACCCAACTTATAGCTGACCCTCCAGTGAATTTTCAGAGACAGTTCATCTGGGATGGGAGGAGATAGCTTGCCTTTCTAAGAATGTAAAATTAAGAGAATAAGTGTCTTGTTCAAGATGATCATACACTTACTGTAGCTAGGTGTTGTTTAGTTGAATGTGACTTTTTTAACAACTAAGAGATCTAAACTCTGTCCTATCTTGTTTCGTCCTCATCATCTCTGACACACTTGATCCCATTGCTACAGTTACTATGTCAATCGACCTCATTGAGGGTCTTTCTCCCTTTCACTGACATGTCACCTTTCTAAGCATAATATTCCTCTCCAAGGAAGAGCCTCTCCTAGCAGCAATAGAAGAATTGATGCTTTTGAGTTGTGTGCTGGAGAAGAGTATTGAGTATACCATGGTCTGCTAGGAGAACAAACAGGTTTGTCCCAGAAAGGGTGAAACCAGGCCGCTTCTTTCCTTGGAGAGAGACATCATGCTTGGAAGGGTGGAGGGACAGTGCAGGATAGGAAGACCCAGGATGAGATGGATTGACTCAGTGACTGATGGGATATATCTGAGATGATGAGGTTAGTTAAAGATAGAGCAGGGTTAAAAAAATAGAGCAGGGTTTAGGGCTGTTGTACATATATTTGCTATGAGTCACAAGGAACTCAACCGTACATAACAACAACAACAACAACAACAGAAACATGTTCAAAGTATGTGAGATGAAGATTTGTCCTCTTTTCTTCAACATGCATTCTGTCTGTACTGTCTCCAAGACACTAGCTGCCAGCAAAACTTGATGCCTGAGTGTAGAACTATTTGTCTCCAAAGTCACAACGCTATGGCAGCATTAAGGGAAAAGCAACAACAGTGGTCAGCCCTATGCAACCTTGTGAATAGGCCAAAGTCTGTGTTTAGTGCTCTCCTCTTAGCCAGGAGAAGCCCATGTTGATATTAGTGTCTGACAGGAACGGTATCCACGAACGGCTTTCTACGAGGTGAGCTGGATGTGCGGATCATCATCATCATGCTCACTGGAACCGTCATTGACTCCCTGGACATTAGATATGGCAGAATTAGTTACATAATATGATTTATTACATTTACAAATTTAAAAATTGAGGTCTGGAGAGATGAGCTAACCATTTCTTGGCAGTTTCAGAGTATGACCTAGAATCTGGGTCTTTGGATTTTCTCAATCTGTGGCTTCTCTGACAACACTGAAGCCTCTTGGTTTCATAATGTAAATGAATCTGATGAAGCAAAATGTATTTTAATGAAAATTCAAGGACTTTTTTTATATCTGCTGGGTGATTTTTTTCAAGGTTCAGTTCTTTTTGCCCAAAGCCACATAATGCTAACATTTACTTCCAAAGCTATATGTCTTTCTGATAGCTTATTAACAGAATTATATGAAATTTGTCCAATTCCTATCTCTAACTCTTAAAACCCTCATGTAAAGCTTTTTATGTACCATCTGTCCTTGTGCTGTTATAATTTATATGGAACCACTTAAGGCAGGAGTTATGCCTAAAATGATTTCATGTTGCAATGTGTGTTTTTTCCTCTCTATTTGGCTCTTTGTTTTAATTTTTAAAATTAAAAAATATGTCACACTCAAAAGAGTAACCAAATGAAACAATAGCAGAATAAAACCAACTTCTTCTTGTAGCTTATGAGGACAAGCAGCTTAGAAAACAAAAGGATACGTTGATACACACACATTTATTTGAATTCATATCAAATAAACCTTGGGAGAGTTCATTCTGAATTTTTCCATCATGAATTTAATGCTTCTCTTCAATCCAGAACTCAAGGCCACTTATTTATGCTACTTTACCTTCAGATTCTACTTTTGTTTTTCACTGGCTTTGACCTTAAGCCTGATCTTGAGCCTCTGTGTTCGGCTACTTAAAATAATTAGGCTGCAGAAATAACAAGAACATTTCTCATTATTATAGATATGATGAGAACAATATGTCCATTTACTTTTATTCTAATAAAGTGAGCTAAAATTCCCAGAAGACTGAATAAGAATTGAGAGAAAAGACAGATGCTATCAGATTTGTGGATTTATGAAGTAATTCTATGACTGTCACTGGAAAACTAAACTCTGTCAGCACCATACCCAGGATGCTTACTATAGTGCTAATTTCAAATAAGCCATATGGATTTTCTGTATTGATGCATATTCTCCATTTGCTGTAGGCTTGGTCTGTGTTAAATGAAATGCAGAGAAAGATATTTAAAATTTCAGTGGCAAATAAAGATGAGGAAAAAATAGAAAACTTAACTGTTGTAAGTAGATTCCAACTGACAGCAGCCATACATATACGAGGGTAATAACTCATTGATGTGCTTGAGTTTTAGTGTTGAAGAAGAGTACTGAATATCTCATGGACTGCCAAAAGAACAAACATATGTATCTTACAAAAAGTGCAACCAGAGTGCTTCTTGGAGGCAGGGATGGTAAAGTTTCATCTCTCTCTCTCTCTCATACTTTGGGTATGTTGTTAGGAGAGGCTATTTCTTGAAAAGGAAGATCATGCTTGCAAAGGTGGAGGGTCAGTGAAAGAGAGGAAGATCCTTGACCAGATGGATTGGCACAGTGACTTCAGCAATGGACTTAAATGTATCAAAGACAATGAGGGTGCCACAGGATAGGACAGGATTCAGACCAGTTGTTCATAGGGTCACTATGAGTTGTACTTGACTCGATTGCACCTAATGACAACTGAAGGTATGATTCTGACTCATGGCACCCCTCCAGTGCTTTTCCAAGTCTATAATTCTTAATAGCGGGAAATTGTACCATTTTTCTCCCAAGGAGGGGCAGTGGGTTCAAACTACTGACTTTTTAGCTAGCAGCTCAACATTTACCCTACAAACTTACACATGCAAGGATTGAATCTATGGTTACTTCAGGAAGAAAACCATAATGTGATTGAGAAATGATAAGCTTTATCAATCTCTGACGTTAAGAATATTCTTCAATAAGACAAATTCCATTTCATTTATATTTAAGTAAAACCCTTTTCTGTTGGGTCTGTGCTGACTCATAGCAATCCTGTTGTGTAGACTCGTCTCCATGGGGTTTCCAAGACTATAATCTCCATAGGAGCAGACTGCTACATGTTTCTCGAACCCTGATCTTCCAGTTCACAGCTAAGTTTAGATACTACACCTCCATGACTCCTTCTACATTTAAGTGAATTTAAAAGCAGATATTTGCAAATTTTAATAGTCACGAATTTCACAGCCCTGAAAATTACCTTTGTGTTTATGATATGACTTTGACACAGGACACAAGAGAAGTTAACATACATGTCTAGAAATCCTCTTCTCAATTCCTTTAGCAAAGGTGGAAGTAAATATGAGAGGTTTCAACATTTTTTTGTGAGAGGTCTTATTCTATAATGTTGTATAATGCTACCCCATGTGAAACTTAGTTTTACTATATTTACTAAATGGCTTACATTGGGGCAAGTTTTAAGACTGGGAAATGAGATAGACAGTATCTCTGCTTCCTGAAACTTCTGTCCTATTGACAAGACAGACAAATAAATATTATAAATTGTGAAGATGTCACAAAAGAAACAACTGGATAACTCTGGTAGACACTCTTTGGAGCAAAGGTTGCTCCTTATGAGGAGGTAAGAGGATACGGATAGTAGGATAATAAGTCTTTACCTCCTATACTCTGGGCATGTTTTAAAGAGGGTATCAGGTTTTGAAAAAGGATATCATGCAGACTGCCACATCACAAGATTATTAATTGGCTGTCTATATAACTTCTTTGGAAAAATCTGTCAACTCAATTTCCCATTGTTAAATTGAGTTGTCTTTTTAAACCACCCAACAATCTTATCCTAACATTTTGTTGTTACATTTTCCTATAAATACCTTTATTTCACCAATTTTTTTAATCATGCAATAAAATTTATTAAAATAGTAAGCA
>NW_006399797.1:17431409-17438708 GCF_000299155.1 Elephantulus edwardii | reverse complement strand
ATATATCACTTCTAATCTGTTCTTTCCCTCATCTGTTTCAATACAATATACATAATATATCCAGTTTTTTCTGTCATACCCCCACCCTGATGTCAGACCAATTCTACAACAGTGGCACCATGCAGTATTTCATCAACTTTTAAAAATCTTCACTGCAACCCCGAAGGCACGTGGTTCTGAACCACTAGCTGTTCCACAGAAGAAGGATGGGCCATCTCCTCCCATTGGATTGTCTGCCTCTGAAAATCTGCTATGGGTTGGATTGGACTCAGTGGTACACAACAACAATCATAACATTTTACTAGTCACTATTTAAAGACTTAAAGAAAATCTTTTAGAAGTGTTTCTTTTTTGTATTTACTTAAGAATCATAATTTTACTCTTTGAAAATTCTACTTTAACAAGGAAGATAAGGAGTATAATCTTATTACTCAGTTTTATTGTATAATTTATTGATGCCCGGTAAAGCAATTGGCAGTTACTGTAAAATCAAAATATAAAAACACGTAAATGTTATTTAAATTTTTTTTTTTACAACGCCTTCTCACTTATTAATTTCCAAAGACCAGGTTGTTAGGTAAAAATCAGCCTTATACAAAACCTGTGATGATCACTTCAGATCGCACGAAAATAGAATGTTTACATCATTATACAACTGCCAAATCACACCATTATGCAAAGGACAAATCATAATTTCCACACCTCTGAGAATTCAGGCCTAGTCAAGTTGATAGATAATCCATAACCAGGTATAGGAGAGATCAGTCTTCGGAAATGAACATCAATCTTAAAAAAGCGAAGGGTCACCAAAAGAGGAGTGACCCTCAGTGACTGATGCGGCGACTGCAACAATGAGGTTAGGCACACCTGCCATTGTGAGGCTGGAACAGGACCCGCAAGCTTTCCTTCTATTGTGCATACAGTGGCTATGCCGTGCGTCAGAGATCATTCAAAGGCCCCTCAGAGCAACAGCAACGTACATTTGTGACTTGTTAGTTAAGGCTCCATGGAAGAAATGTCATTCTTTGAAATGTATTTTCTTGCAAGCAAATCCTCACAAGGTTTGTTGTTGTTGTTGTTATGTGCCATCGAGTCGCTTGCGACTCATAGCAACCCTATGTACAACTGCCCTAAACTCTGCTCTGTCCTGTGCCAATCACACTATCTCTGACACTCCCATCCCAATTATCCCAGTCACTGAATCAATCCACCTCATAGAGGGCCTTCCTCTCCTGTGCTGTCCCTCCACCCTCCCAAGCATGATGTCCTTCTTCAAGGATTGGTCTCTCCTCACAACATGTCCAAAGTATGTTAGACGGAGCCTCAGAATCCTTGCCTCCAAGGAGCCACCCGGTTTAACCCTTTCCAGGACAAATCTGTTTGCTTTCCTAGCAGTCCATGGTATTCTCAATACTCTTCTCCAGCACCACAGCTCAAAGGCATCAATTCTCCTTCTATCCTCCTTGGTCATTGTCCAACTCTCTGATGCATAACAGGTGATTGCGAAGACCATGGCCTGTATCAGACACACCTTAGTCTCCAGAGAGACACTATTGCTCTTCAGTACTTTGGAGAGGTCCCTAACAGCAGACTTTCCCATGGCAATGTGCCTTTTAATTTCCTGGCTACTGGTGCCAAGACTGTTGACTACAGAGCCAAGCAAACTAAAGCTGTGTACAATCTCAATCTCTTCACCATCCATCCTGATGCTGCCAATTGGTCCAGTGGTGAGAATTTTTGTGTTCTTGACATTGAGCCTCAATCCATATTGTAGGCTGCAGTCCTTGACCCTCTGCAGCAGGCGCTTCAGGTCCTCTTCAGTTTGAGCAAGCAGGGTTGTGTGCACAAGGTTTAGTTAAGTGAAATACCTGAGTTTGGTAGGCACAGTAAACATTTGCAATCAGGACTCTTCACACTTAGCCTAACTAAGCAAAAGTCAATGTAGTGAGTGCTACAGCTGAGTACAATGACACTAGAATAGATCCTTCTATACCTGATACCCTCCTTTTCTTCACTCTCCTTTTACTATCTGTGCACCCTTTTCAGGATATTTTGAGATAAGTCTTAAGAAAAAGCAGCTAAGTGGTCAAATAAGTTGCATTTGTTCTTGCATATCTTTGTTACTTGTTATTCAGGAAGGTGAACCAATGAATACTGAATTGCTAATTTGTACCATCCAGTAAGAACCGACCCATAGCTGGACTCTCCAGCAGGTTTTTAGAGGTAGTAATCACACAGGAAGAGATTGCCCATCTTTCTCCCCTGGGGTGGCTAGTGGCTTTGAATCAAGTGCCTTTGGGATAGTATTATTTCTAGTTTAACTCTATACTTGAGAATGTTCAGTTGATCTAAAGAAATATAGGTGCCACTATTAGAGTCTCTACCTGAAATATTATTGCTTTTCAATTTTTAACTCATGTGCTTTTAACTTGTTAAATTTGTGTCTTCTAGCTGCAACACTTCCATGTTACACCTTCAAGGATGTGAACATGCACGGCTAAGCACAATTGATAACAGTGCACCTAAATTCCAGAATCAATCTCCAAAATAGTCTATGTATTTCCTACTGCCAAAGGGGCCCTTTAGAGTAGTGAGAGAAGATCTTCACCCTGAAACCTACAGCGTCCCTTTCCAGCAGGAAGTAGCTAAGAGAATACGCCGTCCCTTTTCCTTATGAATCAAGGTGAAGTCTCTCTCAAGGAGGAGTAATAGGGAATGACAATGGACAAAGGAGATTAATCAGAACTGGCTTTGACAAGCACTGTGGCAACTGGACAATTAAAACAGACTTTCAAGGGGGAAAGAAAAGATGAATGAACTGAGGAGGAGGGTAGAGAAAATAGTGTAATAATGAATGAATAAAAACCCCAAATATCTGTAAATGTTCATGAAAATGAATAAAATTTAATAAAAAAATATAGATTATCATTTGACAATGTTCTTTAATGAATTACTTTTTCTTAAACTAGAAATTTATCACAGATAGTTGAGATTGTTTCAGATTATGAGGAAACACTTTGATCTAAGTGGAGTGAATTTATAGTAAAGAATTCGCTTACTGATCTCATAAATCTGCATTTCATTAATTCAGGGTACAGTAAAGCTCACTGACCTGAAAGAGTTTATATGTGTCTCGCTAATATGCTTTGGAAAGGACACTTTAAAAATTGTTCAATTCAAAGTATCTTGTAGAACATATGAAAGAGACCCTGTCAGCGATTTATCACTTTTGTGAAAAACAAAGACATTTAAATTTATTGTTGTTTTTGTTAGGTGCCATCAAGTGAATACAACTCATAGTGATCCTAAGAAAAAGAAATCTGCACTCTGTTCTATCCTGTGTCATCCTCACACATCTCGACATACAAGAGACCATTGCAGCAGTCACCACATCAACTCACCTAGTTGAGGGTCTTTCCTTTGCCAAACCTCCACCCTTCCCAGCACCATGTCCCTCTGCAAGTAAAAGTCCTTCCTAGCAACATACCCAACATATATGAGGTGTAGCCTCATCATTCTTGCCTCCAAAGAGCATTCTGGCTGTGCCCTCTCCAAGACATATCTGTTTATCCTTTTGGCTGTCTATGGGATGTTCAGGAATCTTTTCCAATACCACAGTTCAAAGGCATCAATGCTTTATTTGTCATCCTTATTCATTTTCCAGTTCTCAGATGCACAGCAAGTGATCAGAAAGACTATGACCTGAATCAGATGCACCTTAGTCCTCAAACTGACATCATTACTCCTCAATAATTCAATGAAGTCCCAAACTGCAGATTTTCCCAATGCAATGCATCTCCTTATTTCCCAACTGCTGGTACAAAGGGTGTTAATTGTGGATCAAAAGAAAGTGAAGATGATGACAGTTTCAATATCCTCTCCATCCATAATGATTTTGCCTATTGGTCTAGTGGTAAGAATTTTTGTTTTCTTGACATTGAAATGCAATCCATACCAGACTGTATTCCTTGATCTTCTGCAACAAGTGCCACAAGTCCTCCTCACTTTCAGCAAGCAAGGTTGTGTCATCTGCATAAACGCAGGTTATTGATGAGTCTCCCTCCAATCCTGATGCCACACTCCTCTTCATAGAATTCAGCTTCTTGGATAATTTGCTCAGCAAATACAGTGAATAGGTATGAGGAGAGAATATAACCCCAACACACTCCATCTCAATTTTTAAACAATGCAGTGCTACCATGCTCCATTAGCACAACAGTCTCCTGGTCCAGGTATAGGTTTCACATGAACACAATTAAGTGCTATGGGGTTCCCATTCTTCTCAATGTTAGCCACAACTTATTATGATCCACATAGTCAAATACCTTTTCATAATAAATAAAGCACAAATACACATTATTCTTGTATTCCTTACTTTCAGCCAGAATACATATGACATTAGCAATTATATCCTTGGTACCATGGCCTCCTCTAAATCCTGCTTGAAATAAGACCACAGGAACCAAGATATGGTTTGAATAAATTCTTTCTGAGTTTCATCTTAGAAATAGGTTTGAGGCACTGCATACCAATGACCAAAGACCACATGAGTTGTAGGATGATATCAAGGATATATCGTCCATGAAGAAAGCAAAAGGTCATCACAAAAACAGAGGGGAAAGAAAAGAATAGAAATGTGTATCTGAAGAGACACTAAAAATTGTACTGTAGCGTCGAGAAGCCAAAACAAAAGGAAATCATGCTGAAGTAAAAAAGCTGAAAAGAAGATTTCAAAGGGCAGCTCAGGAGGACAAAACAAAGTATTATAGTGGAATATGCATAGAGCTGGAATTGGAGAATAAAAAGTGAAGAACTTGCTCTGTATTTTTTAAGCTGAGAGAACTGAAAAACAGATTTAAGCCTATTGAATGACCCAGAAAACTCCAAAATAAGATGGAGGGAATACACAGAATCACTGTATTAGAAAGAACTGATTGACAGTGAAAAATTTCAGAAAGTACCATATGAACAGGAGCCAATGGTAATGAAGGAGGAAATGGAAGCTGCATTGAAGGCATGGGCAAAAAATAAGGCCCCAGGAATCAATGGGATATCAATTGATTTGTTTCAATTAACTGATGCATCCTTGGACATTCTCACTTGTCTATGCCAGAAAATTTGGAAGACAGCTGTCCGGCCAATGGATTGGAAGAGGTCCATATTTGTTTCCATTCCCAAGAAAGGTCGTCGAACTGAATGTGGAAACTATTGAACTGCCAAAAGTTCAGGTTGAAGTGTAGACCCTCTAATTTTACCCGATTATTGTGTAATACTATGTACTTTTAATTTCTGCCAGCTGTTATGTCCAAATCCTTTCTTCATTGTTAAGGTGGTAAGCAGGACCCAAAAGACTGTCATATTATGAAAAAAGGAACAAGGGGTTTCTTTGTGTTCTCTGTTTATTTACTATACGTAAGTCAAGAAAACCTTCGGTTCTTGGATGCTGCAGTACTCCCTTCCCAAGCCCCCCATCCCCCCCCAAAAGCAATGGGTTTAATTTTGTCCTGAAATTCTTCCTTTCTTAGGATAATTCCCTGGTTTTGACATTAGCAGGTGCAATGATGTTCAACAAGTCAGTTGACTTCTCCTTTCTAGGTTTCCTTATTTTGAAGAGGTAATTTTTACATAGGTGATTGCAAAGATACTTTTTAAATAGGTTCTTTGTGTCTTGAATTTGAGTCCTGCCTACTGATTTGCAGGGAATTTCAGGCCTTTGCTAATTTTTTCCCCTTCCTAATTTATGAATTTTCCCCTTAATCATATTCTTCTTTGGTGTTTATGACTTATAAATTATTTTAATGTATATTACTAAATTTAATCCTTCCAGCAAGAGATTTGTTATCTCATAACTAATAATTCTTGTGCAAAGATTTTTAGAGTGTGTTTGTTACGAATTGATATATTCAACTATAAATATTTAAACTTCCTCAGTTCAAGGTTGGCATTTTCCAAATATTGGAATAAAACTCCCAAATCATTTGCTACTAACTCACTCACCTCGTGACTCATAATTATCCCATGGTGTTAGAGCAGAGCTGTGCTCCATAGGGTTTTCAATGGTTGAAAATCATTCAGAAAAATCAGGTCTTTCCCCCTCAAAGTATCTGTGGATGGACTTGAATCACTAATATTTTGGTTAGCAGCCATGGGTGTTAACTGTTTGTACCACTCAGGGATTCCAATAATGCATGAGAAAAACATCTTGCTTCATTTATTTTTTTGGACACGGGTCAATTTTGTGTATTAGAATGAAAAAGAAATGCTTTCTGCAAAGGGTAAAATGAGAAGACTACTGGATGCGGAGACAGAATTGGTTTCCAGTCTAGTTCTGAAACATGATAATTATATAATATTTGAAAGTAATTTCTTGCATCTGCAAATTAAGGATGATACCTACAAGAAGTACCAAACATATGACAGTGCTTCATCATCTGCAAGGAGCTTTACAAATCCTTATTTTCTGATTAACTTATACAACTCTAGGATATTTAAGATCTATTAAATTTCCCCTTCACATCTGAAAAGCAAAGGTTGACGGATTTATTATGCTCACATAACCAACCAGAAAAGTCAGGATGGCTATGATGAGGTTGGAGTTCATCTATCATAAGTGAATGAAATATGAAAGGACGGCCCTCTTTAACCATTGGGAATACTTTTTTTTTTTAGAGTAGACATACTTTATTCCACAAAATACAACAGCTGCTCCTGCTTCCTGCCCCCCCCCCCGCTTTTTAAAAAATTTTCATGAAAGTTTACAGAGACTTAGGGTTTCCAGTCATTTATTGTTTCACTTTTCTCCCTGAAGCCCCCTGCCCCGCCCCAATTCACTCTTCTCATTGATGAGTAAAAGAAAAACTCTTTCATTGCTATGCCATTTCTTGCCCCAAGTCCACTCCACTATGCAGCCTTCATTCTTGAACAGGACTGACATTAGGGTTGAGGGAAGACAGAGAAGAAGGGGAGGAATGATGTGTGCTGCACTGAAACAGATGAGGGAGAGAACTGTTTAAACGGGATATATGATTGGGTATTATTGTCATGACAGGAGACCAAAGTGAATACTTTTCTAAAGATGATTGACCAATTAGGTTCTGCTAACCGGTATTCATTATAAAAAAAGGTCATGACAGGAGTCTAGAGCGATGGCTACATGGTGGAGTGGACCTGGGGGAGGGTTTGTAAAATAATGAAAGAATCTTTTCTTTTACTTTTCCAAGAGGGTAATGTCTGGTGTGGGGGGGAGCCTTGGGAGGGGACAAATCTACAACAATGAATGAATGGAAATCCAAAGCCTCT
>NW_006399797.1:17421530-17430939 GCF_000299155.1 Elephantulus edwardii | reverse complement strand
AAGCACTGTGGCAATTGGACAATTAAAACAGACATGGGGGGAGGAAAGAAAAATGAACTGGGGATGAGGGTGGAGAAAACAGTGCAACAATAAATGAATGAAAACCCCAAATCTCTGTAAATGTTCATTAAAACTAATAAAATTTAATAAAAAAGTTCATAATTGATGTGACCCATCCCACTGTAAGCAAGGAAGGGAAAAACAACTATCATAACAACAAAAATAGACGTGAGCAAGGAAACCTGTATTCAGTCTCCTGCCAATGACAAAGTACATGATTATTCGCTCAATCTTTCTGAGCTCATTTCTCTTCCTGTGAAATTATGGTTGGGAGTAGAGGCTTTTATATTTCTTTTTGGTGTCATTGTTGACTCATGTTTCAGTCATGTCATCCACTGATAGATTGCAGATAGGTATTTCCGCTTCATAAGTTGTTGTGTGTGTGGTTTTTTAATGTATTATGTATTCCCAAATTTATTTAGAAGAGCATTTTAAATTTTCTTTATTTTGTGGTTACTGATTATTGTATTTAAGTTTGCTGTTGTTTTTATGTGCCATCAAGCCTATGACTCATAGCGACCCTATGTACAACAGCTCTGAAGCTTGCCCTGTCCTGAGCCAGTCTCACTGATTCCAACACTCCTATCCCCATTGCTCCAGTCACTGTATCAAGCCATATCATCTGGGGGTCTTCCTCTCCTGCACTGTGCCTCCACCATTCCAAGCATAAGGTCCTTCTACAAAGATTGATCCTTCCTGGCCATGTGTCCAAAGTATATGAGACAGAGCTTTAAAATCCTTACCTCCAAAGAGTAGACTGGTTTCACCCTCTGGAAGACTGATCTATTTGCTTTCTTTGTGGTCCATGCTGTGTTCAATACTCTTCTCCAGCACAACTCAAAGGCATCAATTCTTCTATCCTCCTTGGTCATTGTCCAGCTCTCTGATGCATAGCAAGTAGCTATGAAAACTATAGCCTGGATCAGTCGCACCTTAGTCTCTAGGCTGACATAATTTCTTCTCAGTACTCTGGAGAGATCCTTGACAGCAAATTTTTCCAATGCAATTCATCTTTTGATTTCCTGACTGCTGGTGCCATGAGTGCTGATTGTGGAGCCAAGCAAACTGTAATTGTTAAAAGCTTCAATCTCTTTTCCATTTAATATGGTGCTGCCAATTGGCCCAGTGGTGAGAATCTTTGTTTTCTTTCCTTTTTTTTTTTTTGGTGTGCCCAAATTTATTGAAAATATTACAGCACAGCAAACAGACTCAAACGGCTCCACCTGGTGTTTTGAAATTCATCCCAACTGTGGGCTGAGTGACCTGGAGGTTAGACAGACTGCCAAAGTCCAAGAGTTTCAGCATTTCCTTAGTATCAGGATCTACTTCAATGATCTCCTGATCCAGGGCTGAAACCTCTGGTACATAATTTTCTCTCCTTTCTCTCTCCTCCTCCTGCAGCTTAATGGAGATGCCTCTCACAGGCCCTCTCTGAATCCGCTTCATCAGATGTGTGACATAGCCTGCTATCTTGTTCCGGAGTTTCTTGCTGGGAATAATGGCGATCTCCTCGCACACGCGCTTGTTCGTGTGGAAGTCATTACCCAGGCGCGTGTAGTATTTCTCAATGATGACCCAGGCCGTCTTCTTCACGGTTTTGGTACGAACGCGGCCCATGTTGGCGGGTCCTTGGTGAAAGAGGAACTAGCAATCTTTGTTTTCTTAACGTGCAATCCTTGGCCTTCTGCAGCAAGTGCTTTAGGTCTTCCTCAGTTTCAGCAAGCAAGGTTGTGTCATCTGCATAATGCAGGTTGTTGATGAGTCTACCTCTAATCCTGATGCCACAATTATTCTCATAAAGCCCAGCCTCCCGAATGATCTGTTCTGCATACAGATTGAAAAGGTGTGGAGACAGAATGCAACCCTGATGTACTCCTTTCCTGATTTTCAACCATGTAGGGTTGTTTTTTTTTCTTTGTTCTGAGAACTGTAAAAATATTTTTCTTGACTTTTCAGGATTTGATATTTAAAGTTATGCTTCTAAGGGTAATTGAAAGATACCAATAATTAAATAAAATAATTGACAAATTAAATTTATCAACCTAATTCAGGAAATAAAGTAGTAAGCCTCTTAATAGGAAATACAACTTTCTCAACACAGTCCAAACTAATCATCATAAAAAGATTTAAATTTTTAAGATTAAATCTTCATGTATCTACATTATAGAATGGGACTTCTGATTTCATTAACTTAGATTAAATAATATTATATTCCTTTAGTCCTTTAGCACATCATCACCCAAGTAGAAAAATATTTTCAAGGTGATATAAAGCAATATCCTAAACTCATTTTTAAAGAGAGAAAAATCTGCTTAAGAGAGTCAAGCTAGTACATAACATCCCAACATCAATATTAATTGAGGTTTATGAACTGTTTTTCCAGAAAGCACTCTCTCTTGAGACTATTTTTGAAGCCACATTAAATAACTATAGTGAATCAACCTCCTTATGATGTCACAGATCTTGTCACTGTTTATTCACTTACCTTTCAACCTTTCTTGGCTACTGTTGTTAGGTGTTCTCAAGTAAGTTCCAATTTCTAGGGCCCCTATTTACAACAGATTAACAAGATTTACAGACTAAAATGTGTGTGATCCGAGCCATGGTATTTTCAATCACTTTGTATACCTCTGACAATTGAACAATGAATTAAGATAACCCATGAAGAATTGATACCTTTGAATTGTGATGTTGAAGAAGAGTACTGGAAACACACTATGAACTTACAGAAGAATAAATTTGTCTTGGAGGAAGTGCAATGAGCCTGCTTCTTAGGGTCAAGGATGGTGGAACTGCATTTTACATACTTTGGGCATTTTGCAAGAAGGTCAGTGAAAAAGAGGAAGATCCTCAACCACATGGATTGACACAACGACTCTGCCACAATGGGCTCGAGCATGGTAGATGGTGACGCAGGCTAGGATGAGGTTCAGGTCTGTTGTTCATAGTGTTGCTATGAATCCTAGTGGACTCAAAGGCAACTAACTACATTTATAGTGAAACAAAACTCTGCCTTGTCCTATACTATCCTCACAATCTTTACCATGTTCTAATGCATATGTCAGTACATCTCATTGAAGATCTTTTCACTGACCAACCATGACATCCTGCTCTAGGGATTGGTTCCTGTTGATAAATTTTCTAAGTATCTGACCAAGGTCTTGCCATCCTCCATTCTAAGCCCTCACTGTACTCCCAAAATAGCATTGTTTGCTCTTACAGCAGTTCATGGTATGTATAATCAATATTCTTCACTAACAGCATAGCTCAAAGGCATTAATAATTATTTGGTTGTTTTTATTCCTTATCCAGCTTTTATATGCAGGATTGTAAACACCCAAAGTTGGTCAAGTGTACCTTAGTTCTCAGAGAGCTTTTTAACATTTTAACAAGAACATTCACAGCAGATTTTCCTAATGAATTACATCATTTGATTTCTTCCTGATACCAAGGCTAAAGCAGCTAGGAGCTCTGGTGGCTTAGTTCACAGGGTTGTGCTGCTAACACAAAGGCAGAACCTCTCCACGGTTTGAATCCACCAGTGGATCTGAGGGAGAAAGATGGGCAGTCTCCTCCTGTGTGACTTGGCTCTGAAAATCTGCTAGAGGGTCAGATATAAGTTTATTCTAATTCCCTGATAAATGAGGGTTATTGTGGTGACAGTGGACAGACAAGTAGGATACGAGAAGAAATTTTCAGTTTTGATTTATCAATGATTTTGTAAGTAAAAGTGAGAAATACTTTTGGACCAGGAAAATTTCTTGAGGTGAGATTAAGGTCTCTGCAGCTGACCACGCATTAGAGCTATATACTGATACCTACTATATTGGATGAAACTGAGGAAGACCTGAAGAGCTCCCTGAAAAGGATCAAGGATTGCAGCCTTCAATATGGATTGAAACTCAACATCACACAAAGGAAGATTCTTACCACTGGGCCGATTGGCAGCACCATGATAGATGGTGAAAAGATAGAGGTTGTTGACAGCTTCAGTTTGATTGGCTCTACAATCATCACTCTTAGTACCAGTAGCCAGAAAATTAAAAGATGAATTGCATTGGGAAAGTCTGCTGTTAGAGACCTCTACTGAAGAGTAATGATGTCAATCTGGAGACTAAGGTGAGTCTGATCCAGGCCATGGTCTTTGCAGTCACTTGCTATGAGCCAGAGAGCTGGACAATGACTAGGGATGATAGAAGAAGAGTTGATACCTTTGAGCTGTGGTGTTGGAGAAGAGTATTGAATGTATCATAGACTGCTAAGAGAATGAACGAGTTCATCCTAGAGAGGGAAAAGCTAGGCTGCTCCTTGGAGGCAAGGATTCTGAAGTTTTGTCTGACATACTTCAGACATGTTGCAAGGCAGAATCAGTTCTTGGAGAGGGATGTCATGCTTGGGAGTGTAGAGGGACAGCACAGGAGAGGAAGACCCTGGATGAGAAGAATTGAGATAGCCATTGGGGTAATGGAGATAGGTGTGTTAGAGACAAGATTGGCAAGGAATAGAGCAGGGTTTAGAGCTGTTGTACACAGGGTTGCTAGAAGTAACAGGTGACTCGACGGCACATAACAACAACTATATTGGGAGTTCTTATTCATTATGTTACAATATAGTCTCTCCTTTTCATTGCCTTCAAATCAGAATCAACTTATAGCTGACCCTCCAGTAAGTTTTCCAAGGTTTTAAATATCACAGGAGACTGTCAATGGTTCTAGCTGGTGGCCGCACCACTAACTTGCCTTTGGGATTGCAGCTCAGCTCTTGCCACAAGTCTACCAGAGCTCCCTCTTTATGACATAGGGATATAGAACAACCTACCACCTGGCCATGCAGAGTTCCCTTCCAATATAGTTGATGGAACTCTGGTGGCTTAGTGGTAAGGAGAGATCATATCCAGATCACTGAGATGAAAAACAAAGCCTTGATGACTATCCTTACTCAGCATTTGTACAGGAAATGTTCTCTTTTGGAGAAATGCAGATCAAAGAGGAATTCCTGCAAAAGTGAATTTGAGAGTTTCTCTCTGAAACACTTACTGAATAAGTTCAAAGAGTATAGCATTCAGTGTGGATTGTTGTTGTTAGGGGCTGTCTAGTAAAGTATGACTCATAATGATCCAAATGGAACAGCCATTTGTCCTATCTTGTTCCATCCTCATCACCTCTGACACACTTGAGTTCATTGCTGCAGTCATGTGTCCATACATCTGATTGAGGGTCTCCCACTCTTTTGCTAACCTCTACCTTTTCAAGAATAGTGTTAATTTTCAAGGAACACTTCTCCTACTAACATGCCAAAAGTATGAGAGATGAAGTTTCATCATCCTTGCTGCAAGGAGCACCATGGCTACACTTTTCTCAAGACATATCTGTTTGTTCTTTTGACAGTTGATAGTATATTTAGCACTTTTCTTCAACACCACAACTCAAAGGCATCAATTCTTCTGTCATTTTTATTCATTTTCCAGCTCTCAGATACATGGTAAGTGATTAAAAAGACCATGGCCTGAATCAGGCACACCTTAGCTTTCAAATTGACATCATTGCTCCTCAGTAATCTAGAGAAGTCCCTGATAGTGAACTTGCCCACTTCAATATGTGTCCTCTTCTCCTGACTGCTGGTACCAAGGATGTTGGTTGTGGATTCAAGTAAGATTAAATTGTTGACAATGTCTACATTTTGTCCATTTATCATTATGCTTCTTATTGGCCCAGTGGTGAAGATTGTCTTCTTGATATTGAGATTCAATTAATGCTAAAGGCTATAGCAAGTTTTAAAGTCTTCCTCAATTTGGACAAGCAAGATTGTATCATCTGCATAATACGGATTGTTGATGAGTATTCCTCTGATTCTGAGGCCATATTCTTTTTCAAAAAGACCAGCTTTTTGAATGACTTGCTCATTGTACAAGTTGAGTAGATATGGAGTAACAATACAACTCTGGCACACACCTTTCCTGAGTTAAGACCATGCAGTATTCTTCCCTTGCTCTCCTTGGACAACAGCTTCTTGGTAAATGTATAGCCTTTGTTTGAGTTATAGTCTTTTTAGAAGTACAGGCTCATAAAAAGCCTACACTTAAGTGTTCTAGGGCCAAGCCTGAATCTATTAATTCTATAATGAGAAAATGTCATCTGCTCCTTTCTGGAAAATTCTTGTCTGTCAGATATTGTTCTAAAGGTAAGCATCCAAATTAAGGCATACTAGGAAGAAGGATTCACCATCCACTTCTAAAAAATGGGCCTTAGAAAATCCTATGTACAATAGAAGATACTTAGAGTAGACTGGCAGATATGGCACCTGAGGCTGAGCCATCAAATTTTAAAACACCACAGAGGAGGAACAGTTGTAAACAATCACTAATTATTGGAATGTGGAATGTGAGAAGCATAGATGTAGGAAAATTGGACATAGTTAAGAAAGAAATGGAATATATAAATATTGACATACTAGGTATTGGCAAAATAAGGTGGGTTGGCATGGAACATTTTTAATCAATTACATGATTTACTATGCTGGAGATGAAAAAGTGAGGGTCACTTTCATAGTTTAAAAAGGTAATTTCTAGCTCCATCTTGAAAGACAATGTAGTGAGTGACAGGATAATATCCATATGCATAAAAGGAAGTACAGTGAATACCACTATCATTCAAATATATGCACCAACAATGAAAGCCAAAGAGGAAGATGATTTTTACCAACTTTTGCAGTCAGAAATCAATCAAACATGCAATGAAGATGCAATGATAATAACGGATGACTGGAATGCAAAAGTTGGGAACAAGGAAGAAAGATTAGTAGTCAGAAAACATGGGCTTGGTGACAGAAATGAGGCTGGAGATTGAATGATAGAATTTTGTACAATCAATAATTTACTAATTTCAAATACCTTTTATAAGAAACATAAACAGAGGGTTGTTATTGTTGATAGCTTTTGAGTTGAGCACGACTCATAGTGACTCTATGAACAAAAGGGCTGATGCCTTTCTAAAAGTATTGACATTTATCAAAGTTTATAGAGTTTCCGGAGGCATGTTGTTTTCACCAGATGGTATGCACAAGAATCAGATCAATTACATCTGTGGAAAGAATCATTGCAGAAGCTCAATATCAGCTGTGAAAACTAGGGCCAGTTGTTGATTGTGGGGCAGACCATCAACTACTCATATGCAAGTTCAAACTAAAGCTAAAGAAGGTTAAAACAAATCCATAGGATCCAAAATTTAACCTTGAGTTTATCCTATTACAATTAAAACAACATCTTAGGAACAAGTTGAGGCCTTGAACACTAATGAATGAAGACCAGATGAGCTGTGGGAGGATGTCAAGAATATCATCCATGAAGAATGTAAAAGGTCAATTGCAAGATATCTCTGGTGCAGGAACCTCTGGCCCCAAAGGATTCACACTGCTTTTTTTGCTGCTACTTCTTTTCTGATGTTGAGGTTTCCATCTCAAGGGTTTAGCCTGTTTCCATCAGGCTCCTCTTTGCCACAGACTCTCTAAAGTTTGCTTAGCTCTAATACTGACCTCTCAGGTGCTGCTGATGTTGAAAGACCAATCAATGGCAAACCATGTATCAATAAATGAGGCAGCTGGAGACCATTCCCCCTCATGGGAGAGGACTAAGGCAATGCATAGAAAAGCCCTTATCAAAGGTCCCTACACCTTGTACACCCATGTTCATTGCAGCATTATTTACAACAATTAAGAGATGGAAACAACCCAAGTGTCAATGAAGCAATGAATGGCTAAAGAAAAAGTGGAATATTATTTAATACTAAAGAATGAAAAAGAATTAATGAAAGGCTCTACAAGATGGTTGAAACTAAAAGAAATTATGTTGAGTGACATAAGGTTTATTATGGTATAAGGCCATTATTTTCAAAAACGAATAAAAGGTTTATACAGAGAATAACTCCTGAATAGTTACTTTCTTATGTAAATGCAAAGACCATGGTCTGGATCAGGTGCACCTTAGTCTCTAGATGACATCATTGCTCTTTAGCACATTGGAGCGGTCCCTGACCGCAGACTTCGCCAATCTAATTCATCTTTTGTTTTGTTTGGAGGGTTTTTTTGATCCTAATGATCACTGTGACACTGGTGTGTCAAATACGATAATGGTTACCCATGGCAGACAGTCTTTGCTGGTGCTCCCTGGCTAAAACAAGCTTCAAAGCAGGAGTGGCATCCATTTCTGTAAATAGCTTGCCTTGAGAAATCCTACAAACAGGGAGAAAGGATGAAAATCATGCAACTCTTGAGGACTTTCGTTCATGAATCGCCTAAGACTCGACGGCACTTAACAACAACAAAAATGATTTTTTTTTCAGCCCTAAAGTTTTAATTTTATTTAATGACTTATTTATTCTCGAGCCATAAGTTTTTGTTTCTTCAGTTTCTTCTGGGAGATCTTTTTCTTCTGGGCAACCTCCTCTTCTGGTTTAGGAACAATCTTCCTTTTCAGTAAGGATCATCTCAATATGGCAGGGGGAGCTCATGTAGGGGTTAATCCGACCATGAGCTCTGTATGTGCGGGCGGCGCATCTTGGGAGCTTTGTTCACCTGGATATGCTCAATAACCAGAGAATCAACATCTAAACCCTTAAGTTCAGCATTACTTTCGGCGTTTTTAAGCATATGCAGCAAAAACTCGGCACTCTTTTTGGGCCACCGACCCTGTGTCCAACCCCACTGTTTGGCCTGGGCACACCTACCAACTCCACCGTTGTATCATCGGAAGGGCACACACTGCTTGTGCAAAGTGACATCTTTCAGATAGTTGGTGGCTTTCCGGATATGCATACCCTTGATGGCCTGGGCAGTTTCTCGGGTGTTCTTAAAATGGACCCGGAGATTTGAGCCTCTTGATTTGCATGATTTTGTGGGGTTTTCCGGGTCAAGCGAGTAGCGAACCATGTTGGCAGATTACCTGAAGCCTCTCACAGGAAAAGCCAAAAATGATTTTTTAAAATAAAATTTTTATTTTATATTAAAAAAGGCCCTACACAGTACAACTCATCTGGTCTTCGCTCATTGGTGTTTAAGGCCTCAAAGCTGTTCCTGAGATGGTTCTGAGGAGGGATAGACTCAAGGTCATATTTTGGTTCGCGTGGATTTGATTTAATTTTCCTCAGCTTCAGCCTGTTTCACAATCAGCACCTGACCTAATTTTCACAGCTAATATTGAGCTTCTCTAGTTGTTCTTTCCACCGATGTAATCAATCTGTTTCCTATGCATACCATCAGTTGCAATCCATGCGTATAACCTGAGTTGTGGGAGGTTATCAAGAATATTATCCAGGAAGCGTGCAAAAGAGAAAAGAGGAAGAAAAGAGCAAAATTG
>NW_006399797.1:17407003-17419705 GCF_000299155.1 Elephantulus edwardii | reverse complement strand
GAGGAGAAAACAAAGAATAAAATAAAAATAAAAATAAAAGAATAAAAGAAGAAAGTACACCACACTGAAGATTATTGAATACACTATGGGTTGTCAACAGAACCAATATTCTTTCTTCAAAGAAGCATAGCTAGCTAGAGTAGTCTAGGAAGGGTGGTGAGACTTTGTTTTCCCTATTTTGGGCTTGTTTTCAGGAGAGGTTAGTCCTTGGAAAAAGACATATTTAGTAAAGTAGAAAGTCTGCAAAATAGAGGAAGACCCTCAGTGAAAAGGATTGGCACAATGACTGCAATAACGGGTTTAAGCAGAGCAGAGATTATGATAATGGCACAGATTGGTCAAGGTTTCTTTCTGTTGTACAGGAGTCACATGAGTCAGAATTAACTCAATGATAACAACCACCTACTAAAAACAAGACAAACAAAAACCTCCAACCAAACACGTTGATGCTGAATAGTTTTGACTCATGGCTGTGCCATGTTTTTCAACATTGCACTGCTCCATAGGCTTGCCAGTGGCTGTGATTTTAAGGAAATAGAACATCAGGCCTTTCCTCTGTGGCACTATTCATTGAATTGAACTGCCAACTCTTCACTTTGCAACCAAGTCATAGCCTCTTAGCTTCTGGTCTGAGGCATTTCAAGAATCTCTGACTCCAAAGGATACATGGTACATTTTCTGTTTCTTTTTTATGAAAATGGAATTCCCATTCTTCTGTCTCTAAACTGGCTCAATTTAAAGGTGGTGGGATGGCAAGACTACTCAATCCTGTCACAATAGTCTTCATATTCTTTTTGCATATTTCCATCTGGGCATGCAAAGGCAATGTCAATGTCAAAGTCAAAGACAATTGCCATTTTAATCTATAAACCCACTACACCACATAGACCATACACAATCCTTATTAATGTTTATCATGAGCTTCAATAATAAAATAATATGTAATAAGTATGATTGTGCTTTCTTTGGGTAATATTTCTTAGTTAATATTGAATACAAACAAGATTGTTTTGGAAAATCTTTCTATATTAAATGATATTAGTTACATCATTAATAACTTAACAGAAATCTTTTTCTTTTTCTCCTTTTCCTTTGTTACTCATTCTCCAAAAATTAGTGAAATTCACAAATACTACTACCAAAGTATTGTAGAAAAAGAAAATATCAGAAAATTTTACACATTCAATGACTAGAAAAACATCTTCAACAATAGAGATAATAATACATTCCTGTAGCATATGTAGATGAAGAAATGTGATTCAAGGCCTCATTGTAAGGAGGCAATATGGCAGCTTTAGCTGGAGTACATTGTTGTTGCTGCCATCAAGTCAGACCCAACCCTATAGTATATTTTCAGAGGCTGTAAATTGTATGAAAGAAGACTGCCCATTTTTCTCTGGATATTTGCTGATGGTTTCAAATCAACTGCCTTTGGGTTGGCAGCACAACACTTTGCCCACAGGCAAGCAGAGCTATTAAAAAAATGTAATCCTTTTTGTACATCAAATTCTTACAACTGCAAATCTTATTTATCACTGTCCTTTAAGTTTGTAGAAAATAATTAAGTTTCTACATGCAGCACAGTCTCACTGACAACATTTAGTGTGAATTCCTCCAAACACATAAAAATTAAGAATAATAGCCAGTATTCAACTAGCTTGAAACTTGTGTTCCTCATCTTTGGCCTCTTGTTCACATATTTTCCTATATATAATTTAACCAGTTAATTGACAGTTAATTGACTGCTGTAGCACAGTCCATTGTAAGTTTCACTGCTAACCCAAAGGCTGTGAATCACTGGAGGTTTGAATCCAACAATGGTTCAGATCCCACCAGTGGCTCTGTGGAAGAAAGATGGGCAGGATGGAGCAGGGTGTAGGCCTGATGTACATAGGGTCGCTATGAGTCACAAGGGACTCGACGGGCACATAACAACAGCAACAGGCTGTGGTAGTCATTTGTTTGGTCAAACACAAATATACATGGTTTTTACATAATTCTCATTATAATAAGACTAAGGACTGTGGGCTTGGTTTGGGTTTTTAACATGTAAATAGTTTTTAACATGTAAATCATATTACCCTTCATAATGTGAGTTCTAGTGGCCTAGTGGCAAGAAGCTGTTCTGCAATCCTGAAGGTGCACAGTTCAAGGCCACCAGCTGCTCTGTGGGAGAAGGATGGGCAATCTTCTCCTCAGAGATTATCTGCCTCTGAAAACCTGCCTGAGGGTCAGCTATGGGTAGGTTCTGACTCCATAGTACACAACAACAATGTGAGTGAGCTTCATCAAATCAGTTCATGATCTTCTAAGCAAACCCTGAGATTTTCTGAGCAAGACAGGTTTTGCCTGAAGAGGATAAATAGAATTTTGTTAAGATCTCTCCTTTTACTACTTGTGGGGACAAATGTTGCAGTTCCCTGCCGATCCTAGATATTTAGGTCTTGGCCTATGTCTTGATAAGGCTTGACCATATCCTGATACCTGATACAGTGACTAGATGACCAAATCCTGATAAGGCCCTGTTGTTTTTGTTGATTGCTGTGAGTTATGTATGACTCATAGCAACTCTATGAACAAAATACCTGAGGCATTTCTATAACTATCATTTCTCCAAGTTCACAGAGTTTCCAGAGGCATGTGGTTTAGGAAGTGGATGCCACTCCTGCTTACAAACCTGTCTTAAAACTGGGAGTTCCACCAAACACTGTCCACCATGGGCAGCCATCATGCATTTGAGACCCCACAAGGTTCAGCATCACAGCAAACCCAGATTGCCTCAGCACAGCAAATTGACAGAAGAGTGCTGTACGACTTAGAAGAATGTTCCTCTAAAATACAGTAACAAGGGATTTACACTCTTGGGGGCGGAGCAGGGTGGGGTGGGCAAAACCTAAAAACTGTAGAACGGTAGAACTGAGAAGGTTGCTTTTGCATTAAGCAATAACTTAATTATATTACCTTTATCATTAGCAGTGACTTAGAGTTTAAGGTGTAGACTCTGTTAACCTTCATTCTGGTTCATTCAGAGGAAAGTTTTTGAAGCAAAGTCAAGTTTGATCTTAGTCCTAGACAGCAGGTCTTTCTCTAACAGAGGTGCTGGGGTCTCTGGGACTACCAGAGAATGATGGAGAAAAGGGATTCCTTCTTTTAAATAGTATAAGGCTAGAGTGAAAACTTTGATGGGAAGGTTTCCCATCAATGCCCAAAACTGTGAGGGCGGAGGGAGAACCACCAACAAATGTTAAAACTGGATATGCTGACCTCCCAGCTATTAGGGGAAAAAAAAGAGTGGTCTTACCATTAACATTAACGCATACACGTGGCTCCTGGAGATGAACCTTCACACTATTATTGATGGGCTGGTCTGAGGAGCCTGGGCCTCATCAACCTGATTCTGTGGTGGTTATGAAGACCAGTCTGGAACAGTAACATCATGTGTCTTAAACCTTTGCACTAAAACAAGAGGCTTTTGTCTTACTCTCTTGTTCTGAGCTGGGGCTCTTTTCTAACACACATCTCTGCATATGCCTTTAGCTTCCCACAGTTGTAACATGTCACTTGGCAAGGCCAAGTTGCTTTGCCATCCATCTACTATACTGAAAGGGCCCACCGTGGCTGCAATAGCAGCTTAACAGTTCTGGCATCTGGGTGGTCCCAGTCCTTCTCCACATCCTGGTTATTGTCCACTGTCCAGTCAGGAGCTCACTCTGATCATTCTGAGGGCCTAATATTGTATGCTGTTATTCACCATCACAAGAATATGGGACAGCCCAGATAACCGCAAACAAATAGATTGAGAAGTTGTGGTACATTCAGACAATGGAATACTACATAGCATGAACAAGCACTCATCTTGTAGATTACTACTTAACTTGGGAGGGACTGGAGAGAATTATGCTGAGTGAACTAATTCAGTCCCACAAGGACAAATACTGTATAAACCATTACTGTAGAATGAGTATGAGGATCCAAGGCGAGGGTGGGGGGAGGAGGGAGAGGGTGGAAAGAGAAGGAAGAGTGAGATGTGGGGTAGGGAGTTAATCAATGTGGATTAAGGCTCAATATCAAGAAGACAATTCTATGGGGGCAGGGGTGAAGGAAAATAGGAAGGATCTTTTGTGAAAAACAATGTATTCAAAGTTTGAAAATAAACCAGTTTGTTGTTGTTATGTGCCATCGAGTCGCTTGCTCCTTGGAAGCAAGGATTCTAAGGCTCTATCTAACATACTTTGGACATGATGCAAGGAGGGACAGGTCCTTGGAGAGGGACATCATGCTTGGGAGGGTGGAGGGTCTGCGCAGAAGGGGAAGGCCCCCTATGAGGTGGATTGGTTCAGTGATTGGGGTAATCGGGATGGGTGTGTCAGAGACGGTGCGATTGGCACAGGACAGAGCAGAGTTTAGGGATGTTGTACATAGGGTCACCATGAATCGCTATGAGAAATAAACCAGAGTGAAATAAAAAAAAGATTAAAAAAAAAGACTTCATGCTGGAGTTTCTTCCTGCTCTCTGAGACTGATTAATAAAATGAGTATGTAAAACATTCCTACCTTCATCAGGATGGATGGTGAAGAGATTGAGATTGTTCACAGCTTTAGTTTGCCTGGCTCCACAGTCAACACTCTTGGCACCAGCAGCCAGGAAATTAAAAGGTGTATTGTGATGGGAAAGTCTGCTGATAGGGACCTCTCCAAAGTACTGAAGAGCAATGGTGTCACGCTGGAGACTAAAGTGTATATGATACAGGCCATGGTCTTTGTAATCACTTGTTATGCATCAGAGAGTTGGACAATGACTAGGGAGGATAGAAGGAGAATTGATGGCTTTGAGCTGTGGTGCTGGAGGAGAGTATTGAATATACCATGGACTGCTAAGAAAACAAACAGATTGGTCCTGGAAAGGGTTAAACCGGGCTGCTCCTTGGAGGCAAGAATTCTGGGGCTTCGTCTGACATACTTTGGACATGTTGCCAGGAGGGACAGGTCCTTGGAGAGGGACATCATGCTTGGGAGGGTGGAGGGACAGCGCAGGAGGGGAAGACCCTCTATAAAGTGGATTGATTCAGTGACTGGGGTAATCGGGATGCGTGTGTCTGAGACAGTGTGATTGGCACAGAATAATGCAGGGTTTAGGGCTTTGTATATAGGGTTGCTATGAGTCGCAAGTGATTTAACGGCACATAACAATAACAATCTTCATCAGACTCTGGGTTGAGATGAATAAACTTTTGAAAAGTCTTTATTAAACAACTGCAAAATACTCCTGGATTTTCTCTTTTTCCTGTAATTTCTACTAATTTAATTGACAAGCTTAATCTGATAAGGCCCTAGGCCTAATCATATAGTGACAGGACCCCAGCCCCCAAATGCCTGAAGAAATTACCATCCCTCTAAGTTTCCTGAAAAGCCACTACAAAAGGAAACTCTCTTTGCCCCTATGGCATTCTGATCTTCTTAAGTCTACTTCATAAAGGCCTGTTCATTACTTAGAATCAGCTTCTTCTTTTCTCTCTCTCAACTCTTTTACTATCTAACAACTTGGACTACCAATTTAGGGATACAGTACTGTAGTACTGTCAGAATTTACAGTCTGTTTCCCTATCTATGCATTTTGGACTTGTCAACCTCTACAATTACATGAACCACTTCTTTTAAGTTGATTTTTTCTGTTTTGTTTTTAATTCTCTTCTTCTTGGATTTTTCCCTTCAGAAAATCCCAAAACAGTCTAGCATAGGGGTACAGGATTGTAAAATGGCTAAGAATGAGTGAGGTTGACACATCCCTAAGGTTGGAGACTTTGTTACTAGTATAAAATCAGAGTTCTGATAGCAAGCAAGAAAGAAAATGGCTGTTGGCTAAGCCACAAACACTGTTCTCCAAATGTAACATTTAGGATTCAAGATACACATATCCAGTTCATCTTTGAGTGAGCACTTTTTCAGCCATGATTTTCAACCTTTATTCTTGCTCTTTTAAGCTACCCTAAAAAAGCAAGGAAATCTTATTCAAGGTAGAAACAAATTCCTTCAGTTGAGAATCGTTATTATGGTATTTTAGAACTAAGATGTACATACAGTTTGAGTAATTTTTTTTTTTTACTATTATTTCAATTTGCTAAATGTTGATAGCTGTAGAGGGGCTTCAGGCCTTTTGTTCATAGGGTCACTATGAGTTGTGCTCGACTCGAAGGCAATCAAAAACAACAACAACATTATTTCAGTGTCTCAATTTTTCTTAAATTGATGTCCAAAAACAAAGACATAATTTTAGACTACTTGACCAGCACAAAAGCTATCGACTCACTTATTTATATCTATTAGATGTTTTAAACTTATTTTCCCTTCACTTATACACCCTGTTAATCAGAACTGTCATTTCAATTCATTAAACCTATTCATTGAAACCAATACTGTTGTAGATTTGAGCCTATGAAGCTATTCTTCAGTATATTTCACTTGCCAGCTCCCCCAGGGAAGTAGTATTCTTACCAAGAAGTGGATGTGATTTCATTGTCTGTTAGTGATATCTGTATTTGCTAATACAATAAAGTAATATAAATATTATATAACCAAATAAATATGAATGTTATTTTATAAAAACTTAGTTAACAAAAATTAACTCTGAATGTATCATAGTCTTAAATATCATAGCTGGAATGATGAAATATCCAGAAGATTATTGTTTTAGGTACCACCCAGTCAACTACGACACATAACAATCCTACTAACAACAACAACAACAGATTTGAACCTTGCCCTATCTTTAGCCATGCTCACCATTTCTGGTACGCTTGAGTCTACTATTATAGTCACTGTGTCAATTTATCTTGTTGAAAGTAGTCTTATCTTTCTCAGATCCTTCACGCTTCTCAGCATGATATAATTTCCCCAGATGCCCTTCTGACCGCATGTCCAAAATAAGTGAGACCAAGTCTCACCATCCTCACCTCTAAGGGGAGTGCCTTGGTTGCAGTTCCTCTGAGACAGATTTGTTTGTTCTTGTGGAGCCCCATGGGATCATGGGATATACAGTACTGTTTTCAATGCCACAACTCAAAGGCTTTGAGTTCTCTTTTCTCAATGTTGCTAGGAAAGAACAGTCCTTGGAAGAAGACATGCTTGGAAAGGTCAGTGAAAGAGAGGGAGATCCTTAATAAGATGGATTGATACAGTGACTGTAGCAATGGGATTAAGTATATCAGAGATGATGAGGATGACACAGAATAGGATAAGTTTCATGACTGTTGTTAATAGGGTCACTACGAGTCGTGGTTGACGCTATGGCACCTAACAACATCACCACTCCACAAAACTTTCAAGGTCATGTAAACCAACATTGAGCAACTGTTAGAGATCAGAGAAGACTAAGGAATTAAGATAACTGGATGCATGTGGGTTTGGGATCTTAGGACACAAAGTTATTTTGTGGAAAAACTATCAAAATCCAAATAATGCCTAGAATTTGAAAAGTATTAATGTACCAAAGTTGATTGATCTATTTTGATCGATGTGTAAAGGATAGCATTTGGAGAGATTGAAACTGGATGAAAAGTCTAACAGAACTCTGTACTATCTTTGGGGGGTTTTGTACTATCTTTGAACTCTGAACTATCTTCATAACTTCTCTGCAAATATGTTTGCTCAAACATTTCACTTTAAAAAGAGATAAAGAATAAACAGAATTATAAACTATTTCTAAGTCAAACAGTGGCAAATATTGGCAAAAACCCTGATAAATACTCAACAATTAGAAGCAGATAGAAGAGAACATTATTCAAAAAAAGTAAATTTTTGTAAGTAAAAGTGAAAATTTACCACCCTGGTATTATTTTTCTATCTGTTCCTCACCTCCATAGGGGAAGAATTATTATAACAAAGCAAGACTGGTAATAAACTATAGAAGCAATTTCTGAAGTATAATCTTGACCTTGACCCCATAGCCTCTGCTTCAAATCAGTGAATTTTACTGCACGTAAATCTTACCTATATAAAAATGTCAAGATGTTGAAAAAATATAAGGTCATGAGAAAATGCTAGAAAATATGCTGATGAGACAACTATAAAAGATAGGAAAAAGTAATAAAAATCTGAGGGAAATTTGAATTAATTTCACTTTGTAATTATCTTTATATTCTCAAAGATGATTTGAAATAATAAATGATTTATTATTGGGATTATTTATAGAAGAAAAATTATTCTGAACTTTAAATAATGTGTCAATAAAAAAAGTCTTTGCCCTTTTTAAAAAAATTCAAGAATTGATGAGCAAATGTGAATGTTTTCAATTCATAAAGTGCTTTTCTTTTTCGCATTCACTACCTTATCCTCTCTTCCAATTTTTTAACCATGTTCTGGTCCATATCACACAGCTAATAGGTTTCCACCGAACTACCCTTTTGTCAGGTTGAACAGGCCTCTTTTCCCCTTGATCTAGGCCACTTGACTGCTGCCTTTGGTTCAAATCTTGCTAAGGTATCTACCCAGGGAGAAAGGATAAAGGAATTATAACCTAATTTTGGGGGATGCCACACTGTTTGCTTCTAATGTCCTTCTTGCTTTGTACGCTTAAAGGGAAAAACAAAATGAACCAAAAAACCCAATTATTCCAAGTAGCTCAAGGTGATTAGAGGACAAGGGTACAGGGAAATCTCAGACATACAGTCATACAGGTGGGTCTCAAGAAATGGAAAGTGATCTATACAATTAAGCCTCTAGAGAACATACTACGCTGCTTCTCTGTCTCTCTGCCTCTCTGGTCACATGTTACTTGGATGATCTCATCTCATTCTGCTGCATTCTTCAATTTTCTGTAGGCTTGCCCTGCTCATTGATCATTCATGTAGTAAAAAATTAGCACCAGCTCGATGTTCACATTACCTTACAACTCACTACCTGATTCAATCTCCCTGCACTAATTTCTATTCTCTGGAGGGGATCTCACTGACCTGGGCTAGGCCAGTTATTATCTAGCATGCAGTTATATTTGTAAACATGGCTGCAGGGCTAGGTCAGATCCAGTGTCTGTGCAGTGACTCAGGGATTCATGCTCACAAGAGTCCTACCCTAGGTTTTGGTGTTCTAATGTCACCAGCACAAAGTTCTTAGTGATATTTGAACAGAGAGCAATGCATTTTCATTTTACAGAGAGCCACATAAATTACATAACTTACCTTGCTGCTGTATTTAGATAGAGGATGAGACAGATGATAGATATACGTGGACACATTCTCTTATAAGAAAATGTTGGTGGCAGGGAATATTTCCCATATTTATAACCCTCCTTTTTTTCAGAATTAGGGTCCTTCCTTCCTCCTTCATGCCCACCTAAGTCCCCAAGAACTAAGGTACTTCTTTCTTAATTCTTTGTTACCATATTTCTGTCTAGTCACTCACTTATCTTGCCAGAAAATATAGACGTACAGGGTGTGTCTGGTGGCTTAGTCCATAGGAAGTTTCACTGCTAACTCAAAAGCTAAGTCTCTCTGGGTGTTGGAGTCCCCCAGTGGCTCCATTGAAGGAAGATGGACAATCTCCTCTCGTGATTTATAGCCTTATAAACCCAATGGAAGGCCAGCACAGAGTCAGTTTTGACTCCACAGCAATGATTTTGAGTTTGAGCACGTGCTGGCTTCTGTACTCATACTACAAACACCTGATGAACAAGATAGATGTATTTTTCTTGTCATGTAACTTAGAGTCAAGCCTAGAGTTAAAGAATCTTTTAAATCCTTTAAAGTAGGAGAAATGGCAGGGACAATATAGTCAAAATGCTCTGAATTAGATTTTTTTATTCCATTTCTGCAGAGTAATTGCTCTGAAGCTTCTGGTTGCTATACTCCAGTCATAACTCTCAGGCAAGAATAACAGAAAGGCATTTTTAGGCATTTGTAGCAGAGACTGGTAAAACAAATAAACCAGTAACAAGATTAAGGGAATTTACTATGCTGAAGTTCCCTTTCTTGCCCTACCGTGAGAACACAACGTTCCAGTAGACTGATAGCAGTCTAATGCAAAAAGGTCCAAAGGTCAAGACCAGCCTGCTTCCAGCTGGCATTAATGACCAAGGAAATGTCATTTGATATGAAGTAGAGTACAAGCCACAGGGAGTAGTAAAACCCAAATGGACAGCTGCATAATGGTTCCACGTCTTGTATTTATTTTTTAGCATGTCTCCTAGCCAACAGCAGGGACTTCAAGTGAGCAAAGTCCAATGTTCTAGTAAAGAGTCCTAGAAGGAACTGGAGAGGAAGTTATGACACTAGTCATGTACGTAGTTGTTCAAGAGTGAATAAAGGTCTAATAAGAAAACCAATAAGAATACATTGTGGAGTATCTTAAGAGAAGGGGGAGTTACTTACATTCCTCTCCAGTCATGTTTCATGACAATTATCAAACCCAATCAGCTGCTGAATCTTCTTGTATCAGCAAGGTAACTCAGAAACCAGGTGTAGCCAAGTCAAGTGGTGACTGTGTCAAGATCCACAACTGATAGATGTTTCCCAGATGCATAGATTTATGACCTTTTCCTTTGGAATTACTCATTATTGACTTTTAACCATCTGCTTTGTGGTATGCTTCTTTATTATGACCTTGCCAGATTTCCTTTAAAATTCTTTGCAATATAATTAATGCTGAATGGACTGCTCAAAGAATAAGTATACTTGTCTTGGAGAAAGTGTGGCCATGGGGCTCCTTAGAGGCAAGGATGACAAAGCTTTGTTTCATATACTTTGGGCATGTTGTTAGAGGCTTATTCCTTAGAAAGTGTCATCATACTTGAAAAGGTGGAGGGAGGGTCAGTGAAAGAGAGGAAGACCCTCAGCAAGATGGATTGATACAGTGAGTGCAGCAAAGGGCTCCAGTGTGTCAGAGATGAAGAGAATGGTCCAGGATAGGACAGCGTGCAGATCTGTTGTTTATAGACAGGGTCACTATGAGTCATACTGGACTCAATGGCACCTTAACAACAACAACAACAACATCAACTACAGCAGGAACTACTAACCTCCCATGGCCGCCAGCTACTTTAGTTTTCAGCATCTATTTCAGCTATACATGGCCCATAGAAGACTACACTTTTGCCAGTGCCATATACGTGGAGAAGAGGTATGCCACTTTATAATCATCTTAAGGATAAAGCCACTTGCTTAGGTCTCCTGACTTCTATCTTGCTTTTGGCTAGACATGGTTATAACTGCAGCAGCAGTTAAGACCCAAAGTTGTAGCAGAGGCAACAACTGGGGTTCTTGGGATGACTTAAGCAAATAGAGTCCACCACTAATTAAAGATTTTTAAATGAAAGAAAAACAGTAGTGGTTTGGCCATGCTTTGAGACATTTTTATTGTAGTAAGGTGGTCTATCCCTAACTGACTCATATGTTAAGTGCCTATTCTATACTATGCATTATGCTGCAGGCCCTCTTCACACATTCATTCTGTTCTCTTAAGCATACTGTGGATTCAATACTATATTATTGTGTGTCATGGAATCTAAACAGCTGATCCCCCAGCAGGTTTTCAGAGGGAAGGAGATTGCCCATCCTCCCATGAAGCAGCTGGTGGATTCAAACCAAGTGCCTCTGGGACTTCAGCACAGCTTCCTATCACTAGGCCATCATAGCTCTGCGCTAGATAAGGCATGAACATCTCTTCTTGGGCAGAAATACAGTGAAATATTTTAAAGAGTCAAAGTATTTATACCCTTCAAATCCTTTTCCTTGGAAAGCTTAAAGTTACAATTATATTTAGCAATCCCCCTTGTCAGCCTTAGTATATGTAGTTAAACACAATGGCTAGTCCTGATCTCTTTAAACTCTTTCCATGCCTCTAAAACAGGTAAAACACAAATCCAAACAAATGATATTAAAAAACACTAACTAGACTATCCATGTGGCTGGAATAATAATATGCTAGCCCACAGAGAAAAGAAAAAAGAGACTTTTCTGGAATGTATGCTGTCTAATTAAAACTTACTGGGTTCTTTCTGAAGTTATATTATTTATGTAAGATAGCACTTGATTATCATCCACTTATAACAAGTGTGATTAAATTACCTTAACAAAATGGCTATTTTAAGGATGAGATTATATAGGATTATACCATTTACATCCTTCATCTCTTTGTAATGGAGTATAGGGCTGGGTACAACATTAATTCCAGTACTAGAATTCATTCAATTTAATTATAGAAATATAAAAGTATATAAATATATCTAAATACAATTCTAGTACTATAAAATCCCTGTTTTATAGATTGACAAATGAAAGCTCAGAGAGTTAAATAACTTATTTAACATTTGTTTGGCTTAAAAATACCAATGCAAGACTCTTTAGCTATGTATAGTCTTTGCTGTGTGTCTCACATTTTGCTAAGAGCATTTAAAAATTTTTATCTTTCCTGTGGCCATGGTCCACAGGAATGTCAGGTGCACAAGGTATTCTTCTCTTCGTATTCAACTTTCCTCATCATAAAGGTTGAGAGCTTGTAGACATTATTGTGAAAGGTAAAAAAAATAAGTGGGATGGGCCCTGTCCAGTTACCTTGTTTACTCCTTCAATTTTGTCTGCATTTCCTTCTTGTAACTTTTAACTGGGATTATTACTGTAAGCACCAAGGAGACATTTCTGTAATAAATTCCCCATGTTTATTTATATGTAACTAAAGGGGAATTCTGAGACTGTTAGAATAGTTGACCTTTTA
>NW_006399797.1:17387133-17406903 GCF_000299155.1 Elephantulus edwardii | reverse complement strand
TACCTGCATGCAAAACATAATGGTAAGCACAGAAGCCTCAATAATGTATAGGGAAAGATTCAGGCATTATTAAACTCTGCAGAGCCTTACCTTACTTTATGACTTAGAACCAGGAAGCAATGAGATTAAAAACAGATTAATATCTTCAGAAAACAGTTTTGAATATGTAACATCAAGAGAAAGGTATATGCTATGTGGTATAAGGTATGTTGTTGTTGTTCTTATATGCTATCCAGTTGCCTGTCATTCATAGTGACCCTAAGTACAGTAGGTCTGAATGTTGCTCTATCCCAAGCCAGTTTCACTGTTTGCAACATACCTACCCCTATTATCCCAGTTACTGTGTCATTCTATCTCACCCAAGGTCTTCCTCTCCTCCACTGTCCCTCCACCCTTTGGAGCATGATGTCTTTCTCTAAGGACTGGTTTCTCTCGGCCATGAGCCCAAAGTATGTGAGACAGAACTTCAAAATCCTTGCTGCCAAGGAGAAGCTTGGTTTCACCCTCTTCAGGACAGAGTTGTTTGTTTTCTTGGCTGTCATGGTCTGTTCAATACCCTTCTCCAGCACTACAACTCAAAGGCATCAATTCTTACTATGTCATGTTTGGTAATTCTCTAGCTTTCAGATGCAGAGCCAGTAATTGCGAAGACTATGGCTTGAATCAGCAGTATCTTAGTCTCCAAACTGACATTGTTACTCTTCAGCACTTTTGAGAGGTCCCTGACAGCAGCCTTCCCTAGAGGAATTTGTCTTTTGATTTCTCGACTGCTTGTGCCAATAGTGTTGATTGTTGAGCCAAGCAAAACTGTAATTATTAACAACCTCAATCTCTTCTCCACCTGTCATGGAGCTGCCAGTTGGCCTAGTGGTGAGAATCATTGTCTTCTTGATGTTGAGTTTAATCCATACTGAAGATTACAGTCCTTGACCTTCTGCAGCAAACACGTTAGGTCCTCCTCAGTTTTTGTTAGCAAGGTTGTATCAGTGTAGGTTGTTGATGAATCTTCCTCTAGTCCTGATGTCACATTCCTTCCTAAAGACCAGCCTCCCAAATTATCTGTTCTGCATATAGATTAAAAAGGTATGGAGACAGGATTCATCCTTGACACACTCCTTTCCTGATTTTGAACCATGCAGTATTTCCTTGTTCTGTTCTGAGAACAGCTTCCTGGTCCAAGTATAGTTTCACATAAGCACAATCAAGTGTTCTGGGATTTCTATTCTTCTCAAGATTAGCCACAATTTGTTGTGATCCACAAAGTCAAATGACTTTGCATAGTCCATGAAACACAGATGGATATTCCTCTGGTACTTTTTGCTTTCAGGGAGGATCCATCTGCCATTGGTGATAATGTTTCTGGTGCCATGGCCTCTTCTAAACTAGACCTGTATCTCTGGTAGTTCTCTGTTGATGTACTGTTCTAGTTGTTTTTGAATAATCTTCAGCAAGATTTTGCTTGCATGTGATATTAGTGATATTTTTTGATAATTTCCACACTTTATTGAGTCACCTTTTGGAATGGGAACAAATACGGATTTCTTCCAGTCAGTTGGTCAGGTAGTTGTCCTACAGATTTCTTGCCACAACTTGGTGAGCATGTCCAGGGCAGCATCTATCATTACAAATACCTTTTATAGGAAACATAAAAGGCAATTATACACATAGACTACACCTGATGGTACACACAGGCATCAGATCGATTACATCTGTGGAAAGAATTGCTGGAGAAGCTCAATATCAGCTATGAATATTAGGCTAGGTGCTGATTGTGGAACAGACAATCAACTACTCATGTGCAAATTCAAACTAAAGCTAATGAAAACGAAATAAAATCCATAAGAACCAAAATTTGGCCTTGAGTCTATCCCATCTGAATTTAAAAATCATGTCAGGAACAAGGTTAAGGCTTTGAACAGTAGTGAATGAAGGCCAAATGAGCTTTGAAAGGATATCAAGAATATTATTCATAAAGAAAGCAAGAAGTCATTACAAAGACAAAGGAGGAAGAAAAGATCAAGATGAATGTTAGAAGAGACTCTGAATATTGCACTAGAGCGCTGAGAAGCCAAAGCAAAGGGAAGGATGCAGGAAGCTGAACAGAAGAATTCAAAGGGCAGCTTGGGAAGACAAAGCAAAGTTTTATAATGAAATGTGCAAAGAGCTGGAATCAGAAAACCAAAAAGGCTGAACTCAGCATTTTTTAAGCTGAAAGAACTGAAGAACAAATTCAAACCTTGAGTTTCAATACTTAAGAATGTTATGGGCAAAATATTGAATGATCCAGGAAGCACTGAAAGAAGATAGAATGAGTACACAGAGTTGCTGTATAAAAAATAATTGGCTGACAAGATTTTAATGAAAAAGCATATGATCTAGAGGCAATGGGGATGAAGGAGGAAGTTCAAGCTGCTTTGAAGGAATTGCCAAATGATAAGACCCTAGGAATTGATGGAATGTTGTTGTCGTTGTTAGGTAAAGTCGTTGAGTTGACCACAACTCATAGTGACCCTATGAAGAAAAGATCTGAACGCTGTTCTATCCTGCGCCATCCTGACACTTCTTGACACACATGAGCCCATTGCAGCAGTCATTGTATTGATACATCTGGTTGAGGGTCTTCTCTCCTTTGCATACCCTCAATCCCTCCCAGAATCAGGTCCTTCTCCAAGGAATAGCACTTCCTAGAAACATATCCAAAGTTTGTGAGGCAAAGCCTCATTATTCTTGCCTCCAAAGATATATCTGTTCTTTCCCTTGGCTGTCCATGGGATTTTTAACGCTCTTCTCCAATACTATAATTCAAAGGTGTCAGTTCTTTTTCTGTCATCCATATTCATTGTCTAGCTCTTGGATGCTAGCAATTGGAAAGACCAGGACCTGAATCTGATGGACTTTAGTCTTCAAACTGACATTACTACCCCTCAATAATTTGGAAAGGTTCCTAACTGCCTATTTCCCAGTGCAATGAGTCTCCTCATTTCCTGACTGCTTGTACCAAGGGTGTTAACTGTAGATACAAGCAAGATGAAGCTGTTGACAGTTTCAATCTTGTCTCCATTCATCATGATGCTGCCTATTGGTCCAGTGGTAAGAATCTTTTTTTTTTCTTGACAGTGAGATGCAGTCCATACTGAAGGTTGAATTCCTTGATCTTTCACAAGTGCTTCAAGCCTTCCTCACTTTCAGCAAGCAAGGTTGTGTCATATACATAATGCAGGTTACTGATGAGTTTCCCTCCAATCTTGATGCTGCATTCCTTCTCATAGAGTCCAGCTTCTTGGATAATTTGCTCAGCATACAGATTGAATAGGTATGGAGATAGAATGCAATCCTAGTGCACTCTCTTCCTAATTCCAAACCATGCAGTGCTTCCCTGCTCTGTTCGCACAGGAGCCTCCTGGTCCAGGTATAGATTCTGCATGAGCACAATCAAGTACTCTTGGATTCCCATTCGTCTCAATGTCAGCCACAACTTGTCATAGGTCACACAGTCAGATACCTTTGCCTACTCAATAAATCACCAATAGACATTTTTATGCTATTCCTTACTTTCAGCCAGGATCCATATGATGCCAGCAATAATATTCCTGGTGCCATGGCCTCTTCTAAATCCTACTTGTACTTCTGGTTGAATTGATGGAATATATAAGATATATATGACAACAAATATTTGTTCACTCCACTAATCTGTTGACATGACACTATGCCAGATAACAGGTATTAAGAAGAAAATTAAGACATGTGTGCACAGGGGTTTGTTTTGTTTGATTCATGGTTCATTTGTGTTAATATAGCCTTTACTCTTTGGATTTCTGTATTGTTGTCAATAGGGCAAATGTTTTGAAGATTTGTGTCTTGCTATGATACTGAATAAGTTATGGCAGAGCTTTCACACTAAGGTAGACTAGGAAGGAAGGTGCAGTAATCTGCTTCTAGTTTATCATGATTCATGCAGCTAACAAGGGGTTAATTTTCAAATCCAACTAACCAAATTAATAGTCATGCAGAGAGATTATTTTGCATCTCTGAGGTTTTATTAACTTTCCATTGAGGTTTATGGTACACATACAAGATACATAATAGGTTTTTACATTGGATACTTGTTATTTTTGTCTCCCTGATGTCTTTTAGTAACTGTGGTAGGAATGATCATTACATGGTTCTAACCCCTCACCCTGGTGGTGGACATGTGACCCAGGCTGGTCATTTAGTTGTTGCATTTGCCTTTTCAGAAAACAAGTTCTCAACTGTATCAAATTTTTATAATCCTGGAATAAATCAGCTGAATGTGGAAAATTGTAAGTCAATGCCATGTTGAAAACATACTCTCTCTTTCAAAAAGCAAGAGTAATACATGTGTTGCATCCACAGTTTGCACCATTTGCTATGTCCTGGTTTTTTTAAATCAGTCATGACTGAACCAGGAAGAAAAGTTCAAAACACTTGGTCTACCTATTATTTAACTTTGGAGTTACAAGAATCAATAGAAATGATTTTTTTCCTCATGAGGATAGTATTTTTCAACCATATTTAAAAGGGAAATTCTAAAAAAAAAAAATAAAAAATAAAAGAGAAATTCTGTTCCATGACTTAGGCACATTCTAATGTAGATATGCATATACACAGATACATACAGATACACACATGATTTATATACACGTGTTGTTGCCATCAAGCTGAAACTGACTCATAGCTGAGCCTCCAGCAACTTTTCAGAGGTTATAAATTGCACAAGGAAAGATTGTCCATCTTTCTCCTGCAGAGCCGCTGGTGGATTCGACCCACCTGCCTTTCTGCCTTTCCTATAGGTCACCAGAGTGCCTTTCCTCCTTCCCTCTCCCCTTCCCCTTGCGCTGATCTTCCCCTTCCCTTCCCTGCTGATCTTCCCCTTCCCTTCCCTCCCTCCTTTTTCTCTATCTCTTTCTCCATCTAGACACTATCAATCTGTCTGTTCGTCTTTCTGTCTCTTGATATTTCTAGAACTCCAACCCAGCTCATTACCCGTTTATAGCTAATCCTCCAGGGGATTTGGGAGATTGTAAATCACATAGGAAGAGATAGTCCATTTTTTTTTCAAGAAGTGGTTGATAACTGTGAACTACCAGAGAGGTGCCAATTAGCAGCGGCAACTTCCTACAGACTTTCCCACAGGAACACCGTTTGTGTGACTCGCACATTACAATTGAGTCAGGACCAACTCACAGCAGACCCTCCATTTGGTTTCCAAGGCTGTAAATTACAAGGGAGGTGACTGTCTTCTGCAGACTTGCTATGAGTCATAGTCAACTCAACACATTTAACAGCAAACAACCACATGATATGTGTGTGTGTGTGTGTGCATACACATAGATATAATGTCAGAATGTGCATAAGTCATGGAAGACTATTTTATGTATACTTCTACATAAATATCTATGTAAATACGTGTTTATATTTGATACTTATTTTTTTCTTATTTTATATATTACACACAAGCGCGCGCGCACACACAGACACACACACACACAGACACATTGCCATTGAGTCAAATCTGACTCATATCAATCTTGCATTAGTTTTCTGAGGCTGTCAATATTCAGGGGAGGAGGATATCTCATCTTTCTCCTTAGGAGTAACTGGTTGACTCGAACCGCCAACTTTTTGATTAGCAGCCCAAGACTTAACCTACTATACTACCAAGGCTCATTTTCTAACATTCTAGGTATTTTATTATTATTTCTAATTGATGATTAGTATTTACTTATAATTTTCTGTTCCTTTCTTTTTTGGTCTTTTAATCATCATCATCCTGTAAAATAGACAGTATATTTTAAACATCTATTATATGCAAACAAAATGAATTGTTGTTTTCAGTTGCTATCAAATTTATTGCTCAACTCATGTTGGTCCCACATACAATGGAGAAAACACTGACTGTTCCTGTGAAATCCTGTGATTAGTTGGGGATCAGATTGTTATGATCCACAGGATTTTTACCAGCTGATTTTGAGGGTAGAATTGTCTTAGTCTAGGAGACATAACCTTGCTGGCTGAAAGCTAGAGGGACTTGAAGTGCTGGTTGTAGAAGATCAAAGATTCCAATATGGATTACACCTTAACATCAACAAGACAAAGGTCTTTACCTCTGGGCCAGTGAGCAAAATCATGATGATGGAGAAAGGACTTAAATTGTTAATGTTTTTCTCTTGCTTAGATCCACACTTAACACCCTTGGGACGAGCAGTCAGGAGATAACAAGATGACTTGCTTTGAGCAAATATGCTGTCTCTTCAAAATACTGAAGAGCAGTGATGTCAGTTTGAAGTTTAATGTGAGCCTAATTCAGTCCATGGTCTTTTCAATTACTTGCTATGCATCTGAGAGCTGGACGCTGAAGGATGACAAAAGAATGATGCCTTTGAGTTGTGGTGTTGGAGAAGAGTATTGAATATACCATGGACTGCCAAAAGAAAGAACAGGTATGTCCTGGAAAAGGTACAGCCAGAATGCTCCTTAGAGACAAGGATGACAAAGCTTCATCTCTCATCATGCTTGGAATGATGGAGGGTCAGCTAAAGAGAGGTAGACCTCCACTGAAATAGATTGACATGGTGACTGCAACAATAGGCTCAAGTGAATAAGAGAGAGTGAAGATGACACAGAATAGGATGGATTTAGGTCTACTGTTCATCGTGTCACTGTGAGTCATACATTACTTGATAGCACCTAACAATAACAATAAGCTCTATGTGTTTCTCTCCGCATCATAGTAACATGTGAGTCTCCTCTGACAGGTAAGTAGTGACAGTGTATCAGGGGCATTGGCTAGTAATTAAACTTGGGTCTCCATCATGGAAGACAAGAATTACTAAGCCATTATTGAGCTCTCAGGTAAAATGCTAGGTATTTTTTTATGTGTGATCTCACTCCATACCCAAGTCAACTCAACAAGGAGGGTATTATCACTGGTTATCTCCTTCTTCTCCAAATTTTATTGCTTTTTTCTTTTGCATGAACAATCAGACTGAAAGATATTTATTACAACTAGAATACATTGAAATGACACTTGGCAAGTGAGCCGGAACCGACTGATGGTTGACCTTCCAGAAGATTTTCAGAGGCTGTAAATCTCATGGAAGGAGATTGCTCTGGTAGATTTGAATTGGCCACCTTTAGATTAAGCGGCACCACTCTCTATGCACTGTACCACCAGTGCTCCCTCTTATGCCATATAGTATTTCCTAAATTCTTTATGTAAAAATAATCCAAGAATTAGAGGAACTATTTAGAAAACCTGAAATATGAAAGCTGTGCAATGTAAGAATCAATGTGTTTGGATTATGGTGCTGGAGAAGAGTACTGATTATCCCATGGCCTGTCAAAGAGCAAAGATATCTGTCATGGAGAAAAGTCCAGCCTGGGTGCTCTTTAGCGGCAAGGATGATAAAACTTCATCTCACGTATTTTGGCCATGTTGTCAAGATGACCAGTCCTTGGAAATGGACACCGTGCCAGAAAAGATGGAAGGTCAGAGAAAGAGAAGAAGATTCTCAACAAGATGGACTGACACACTGATTCTAAGAATGGGCTGCTGCATGTAAGAGATGGCTGAGGATGGGTATGAAATGATAAGGTTCCTATCTGTTGTTCATTGGATCATTATGAATCACAGTCAATCCAATGACATACAACAACAATACTTAGAAAATTTTCTGGTTAATGGCAAATATCTTCTTATGAAATGAATAACTATTTACTACTTGGTATATAAAATTGAAACACTCATATTTTAATAATGTTATCCTTTTAAAGCATTTTATAGACTAGAAATCTATGCCCTGATGGCTAAGGACCTCTTCAAAGTCACACATGTATGTAGTGATGGAGCTGGGACAAGAATCCAGGTTTCCTCATATCCAGTTCAGTCCTGTTACTGCAACATTGCACTGCCACTCCAAACAGGGCATACTTGACATTTATAAGTCAAGTAACCCTAAAAGTCAGCTCTGGAAGAACTAAGGTACATTTTTTTCCCTTAAAGGTCAATGGATAATTGGGTAAATCAGGGCTGATTTGCTCTTGTCTTAAAGTCTTAGAACAGTTTTGCAACCAGAGGAGACAAATCTGACTGCAAACCTTTGAAAATTCATGATACATCTTCACTGAATTTTCCTAAATAAATTGCAATAGAGAATGGTGTTGCACAAGGAATAGCAAAACTCCCTTTTAAAATCCTTTTTAGTGCTTATATTGATGGATGTTAAATTTAAGTAAATGATGATCCAGTGAATTTTTAAAAAGTCCTTCCTTCTCATATCTAATCTTCTATCATTCTCCCCAATTTTTTTCCTCTTCATTCGTCCTTCAAATGGAATATGGTGTCTCTCTAGCTCTTCACTTCTTCCCTCATTTCCTGCTCCTTATCCCTGCTTTCTAGATCAATTGATTGATTGTTCCTTTGATTATAGTTACATAACCATGTCCATACAAAGCAAGATATGCTCCACCATACTAGTTCTTCTCACCTGTAATTATCCAATTAGCACAAAGGTCTGTAAATGAGAGTAAATATTCATTACAGAATTTTTATATATCTGTTTTAAATAGATAGCAATATTTCTGATTTTTCTCATCATATAATTCAAGTTATAGGAAGTTCAAGAAATGCAAATGTTTCTAACACAGAGTTCTAAAATGATGAGGTAATTGTTTACAAAAAGAGATATAACATTATCAAATCTAAACCATCTCAAAGAAAATGAACAATATTTACTGAACATCTATTCTTGTTTAGTAACCATAATAATGCTAATGAGAACACAAATACAAGAAGGATCTTCCCTTCTTTCAAAGAGCTTATCATTTCATGAGGGGCGGAACACACCAATAAGCTCTATCTGGAGCTCAGTCATGAGCTACAGCTGTAGCTCAGTTCACTTTACGAACTTCACTTCACCTTGTTGCTGTTTAATCAGAGCTATTCACAGCTGGCTCTCCAGCAAGATTCCAACACTACAAACTACATGAATGGAGACTTTCTATCTTTTCCTGAGGAGCTGAACCGCCAAAGATGCTACCTTCGGTTTAGCAGCATGGCTTCCTATGAACTAGATCACTGTCTCCTTCTGAACTTGCATAAGTTATTTAATCTCTGGTTCAGAATAAAAGGTTGCAGTGGGAATTGGGTAAGCGTGAGTGTACAGAGAGAAATAAGCAAAAGAAAATGCCATTGCTTTGTAGTGATTCCTGGCTCACGAAAACTCCCTTTATTACAGAATATTACTGCTACAGAGATGTTTTTATTATTATTGATTGAAACTTTTAAAGAAGCAGATTTCCATGCTTTTGTTTCACACCACTGTGTGGGTTTGAACTGTCCGTCTTTAGGTTAGCAGTTAAGTACAAATTGTCCATGCCAATAGGGATCTCAGAGGAAAAGGAACTTACCAAAAATTTTTAGAAATTCGTGTTCACTCCACATTACACTAGCTTTTATTACACACACACACACACACACACACACACACACATTCACACATATACCTTGAAGAGAATGATAACATCTTACCATTTCTTTCAAGATAAGGTCAAACCCAGAACCTTTCCCTGGTCAATTTTATCTACATTATTACTTCTAAGGAATCAACAAAGCTTTTTCTAAACATCAGTGTATTTACTATGTAATACTCCTAGTAGATTTACTTTGGATTAAGATCTCAACAATGGGATTGAAAGGTCTTTAGAGCTTAAGAAGCAAATAGGTTTTAGGTGCCCAGGCTTTATTGTGAACTCAGGGGAGATGCTTTTTGATTGTGTTTTTTAATTTTAGCAAGAACAATTTCATCTCCTGATAGTGATTTAAACAACATTCTCCATACTCTTTCTGTTATCTACTTGCAAAACACTGGAGTGGTTTCTTTAATGTTATTTGCAAAGAGGTGACTTTTGAGGCCGTTATATTTGGTCTCCCTTCCTTGAACCAGGGATAACCCTCTGAAGATCTTTTAAAAATTATGATGACATTCAGAGTGCTCTTAGGGCACTGAGCCACAAAAAAGTATTTTTCCAACAATTCTAGTTTGTCTGTGTTCATTATATTGCCATGTCCTCTAAAACTCTCAGGAAAACAGTCCAAATGACTTGTTCTAGGGTACTTTTTATTTTATTCTGGGAAGACTTTTTTTTTATCTGATAGGTGCACTTCACTGTTTTTGCTTTGCAGCATTTACAAGAAAGACACCGAAGGGATAGGTGGTTCTAAACACATGTACCTTCATTGGTCCTTTGTCACTCTAACAATACATGGACCCATTTGCCCAAGCAGTAGGACTTCCATGATTAGTTTTGTAGAGTTGGCTTTTACTAGAATTTGGCCCCAACTGTGCTCCTTAACCCTGTGACTCTTAGACTCCTGCGTGGAGCTGTCATGACCAAGGGAGGTGGAGTGTATGGGAAGGCCCATGGAACAGGTAAGCAAACCTAGATAACTACTGGAGAGGTGCCTCTGTAACAGACCCATATAGCACTGACACTAATTATTAGCAAATGAGTGAAGAATTACTTATTCCAGTTAAGCTTTCAGAGTTCTTCATTACTAGTTGCCCTCAAATCTATGCAATTTTTAATGTGAGGGATTTAGCATGCCTCCTTTTGGAGCTCTGTGTATATTGCTCCAGTCTATACAGAGCACTGTTACGACAGAACCAGGATGCCGGAGAGAGAAGAGCAGAGCAAAGAAAGAGTAACAAATCAGGTGGGTACTGAATTCAGATTGGTTTGTCTCAAAGTTTGTCAACTGGTGTGTCTGTTTCAGAGTGAAAACATACAATAAAGGATTAGATAAAAATTCTTGAACCTATTCTCATCACATTGGTATTGGTTTTAAATGTTGTATTTCATGTAGCCACTTTGAATTTGCCTGTGTTTTGAATGCACAGATACAATATCATATGGAAAATCGATACAAAGTGTATCAGTGAATAAAAAAGTACAAATGTTTGGATTTATAAAAAAAATTATGAAAGTGTTTATACTGCCCCAGAAAAGAAGAAGAAAAAAAAGCCCTGATAGAGCAATTAATTCTTCCACTGACATTTACAACTTCAAAAACCTAGTGGGGCAATTCTACTGCATCCCATAGGGTGGCTATGAATTAGAATTGACTGAATGGCGGTGAGTAAGAAAGAAGCAAGTAGACTCGGGGTGCAATAATTATGTATGTGGCTACTGCCAATGATCAGTGGTTGATACCTGCCACAGGAGAGAGATTTGACATTTTGCTTCAGTAAAGATTATAGCCTTGGAATCCTGTAGGACAGGTGTCCTCTGTTTATAGGGTCACCATGAACTGGAATTGACTGAAAGGCAATGAGTTAATAAGGAAAGTTTTTTCCCCCCATTCTTTAAATGGAACCTATTTATAACTCATAATAACCCTATGAGCTGGAATAACTGAATAGCAGTGGATTTGTTTTGTTTTCATTTATCTCTTTAAAACAGTTCACAAAGCAGTATTTTTTTATGGCTACAGATAAAGATTTATCTGACTGCTAGATCTCTACCAGACCTTTTTTACCAAGCTAGAAAGTAATTATATTTGTATGATTGGCTGCTATTATTTGGAAAAAGTACTTGGGAAAAAAAAGAATACACAGACAGCCTGACTTAATAATTTGTATAACAATTTTGTCCATTGGTGACTGTTATTAATATATAAATTAACTTACAAAACACTGTGGACAGTGTATAAACTCTAGAACAGTTTAAAATAAAACCAGACTCATAAAATCTTCTTCCACATACTAGATATTCTAAAAATTAAAATTGGAATCAGAATTCAAATCTCTGAAAACAGATGAGACTGCCTCCCTGTACGTTGGAAATTTGAATCACTGCCAGGAAAAGGCTTTCTGTAATGTTTTGGATAGAATTCTCTTGCCCAAACAGGTCAGCACAAGGCAGAAAATGCCAGCTTCAGAAGACCTGCCATCATGTCCAGGCATGCCAGGTCCTACTCCATTACTTAACACTAAAGCTTGTCTGTGATTTCAAAGACCAGGGTGCAGATTCTGCAAAAAGCTCACTTAAGAACACATTGCTCAAATCTACTAAATTAAAATAAAGAAATTACCACAGTAGTTTGTCATCTACCATCAAGTGTTTTTTTAGCTCAGGAAATGGGTCCTGCCTAAAAGGTCCTAAAAGGATAATGTAGTACTCCCCAAATTATTTCTGAACATCTGTGAGCATTAGGTAGAAAATGAGTCATTAATCCATTAAAACATCTTTCAAAATAGTGTTCATGGGAGCAGCAGTCAAGAAACCAAACAGTGTATTGCATTAGGCAAACCTGTTGCAAAAGATCTCTTTAAAGTTTTAGAGAGCAAAGATAATACTTTAAAAACTAAGGTGTACCTGAACCAAATAATGGTATTTTCAGTCACTTCATATGCATGCAAAACCTGGACAATATATAAATGCAGAGACAAATTGATGCCTTTGAACAATGGTGTGAGTGAAGAATGCTGACTATGCCATGCATGTCCAGGAGAAAAAGAAACCTGTCTTGAAAGAAAATAGCCAGAATTGTTCTTAGAATAAAAGTAGTGAGCCTTCATCTCAGGTCTTTTGGATATGTTTTTAAGAGTAATCATTCCCTAGAAAAGGACATGATACTTGGTAAAGTAAAGTAAAGTAGAAGATCACTGTAAAAGTATAAGACCCTTATTCAGACATATTGGCACAATTGCTGAAACAATGGCCTCAAACACACAAACCATTGTGTAATTGGTACAGGACCCAGCAATGTTCTGATATATTTTAAGTAGAGTTGCTGTAAATCAGAACCTACCTGATGACATCTAATAACTTATCTTGCTGCAGAAGACCAAAGACTGCAGTCTTCAATATGGATTACACTTCAACATCAAGAAAAAATACCACATGATAAGTGGAGAAAAGTTTGAAGTTGTCAATAATTTTGTCTTGCTTTGTTCCACAATCAATATCCTTCATGCCAGCCATTAAGAAATTTAAAAAAAAACCAAACACACTGCATTGGGAAAATCTAGCAATGATGTCAGTTTAAAGACTAAGGTGTACCTGACTCAAGCCATGATCTTTTCAGTTACTTCCTATGCATCTGAAAATTGGACAATGAATAATGATGACAGAAGGAGAATCATTCCTTTTGATTGGTGATTTTGGAGAAGAGTACTGAGTATTTCATGGACTGTCAAAAGAAGAAGTCAGTCTTGGAGGAAGTGCAAACCACCACGGTCCTCCTTAAAGACAAGGATGGTGAAACTTCATCTCACATACTTTGGGCCTGTTATTAGGAGGAGCTAGTCCTTGGAAAAATGATATAATCCTTGGCAAGATGGAGGGTTACAAAGGAGAGGAAGACCTTCAACAAGATGAATTGACACAGAGGTTGTGAATGTGGGCTAGAATTTATCAGAGGTGATGACGATGATGGCACAGAACAAGGCAAGGTTTGGATCTATTGTTCACAGGAGTGCTATGAGTCTTAGTTGGCTCAGTTTCACCTAAAAATAATAATCGTCACAATATTTTACATGAGATTTTTGTTCAAACTAATGAGATCTCTTCTTGCATTTATTTATATTTCATGAGGAGGTTCCCAAATACAGAAAACATAATGCATATCCATAATAAATATTCACTCCCAAAATGAAAAAATGTTAACTTTTGTTCTATTAAGAATAGAATGATTTGTTTCTTAAATAAATACTTTCTTTTATTAATTTTCAAAGGGTTTGTATCATCTGGTATTTGCATTCTGTTTTTGTACTTGTACTGTGTTTATTTTATGTTATTGAACATAGCTTTTTAATATTTTATATAATTGTTTTGCCTAATTCTGGCTTTTATTTTTTCTCCTAGTCATTGCTAGCAATTGTTTTTGTCCATTGATCTTTAGATTGTGAAAAGTTCTGAATCATTATGATTTTATATGTTAGGAGAAAGCTTTGTTGTACTTTCTTGGAAGGGGGTAATATTGCCTACATGTGGAAATTTTGTCTTTTCCATTTTCTTACATCTTTGTTCACTTGTATTATGCATCCACTTCTTGCCTCTGGAAACTCTATGAACTTGGAGAAGCAATAGAAGTTATACAAGTGTTCAGGTCTTTCATTCATAGCATTGGTAAGAGTTGTCTATAACTCAATGGCACTTAACACCACAACAACCATTATGCATTTGGCTGGGAAGTGAAATTCAGTGTCAAACAGTAGGATGATTGCAGGTATTACTGTGCTGGAAATGCTCCTATTGTTTTTGATCATTTCGACTTAAGTTTGCTATAAATGTTTGAGAGTTTAGAAAAGGTATCTTCTATACAAAGTTTTGGCTTTTAAAAATTTTGTTTTATTGTCATTGAGACTATATACAGCAAAACATATACCAATTCATCAATTTCTGCAAGTTTCAAGGACAGGCACACTCTAGTAGGCAGCTGGAAGCTCCAAGAAAAAAAGAATCTAACAAAGAAGAGGACCTAAACAGGGCAAAGGCAAGAATTTCCTCCTGGTGCCTCTGGATCAGGATTTACTTATCCCTTGAAAATGAAGCATTCAAGTGAACACCAGAAGCATTCCATATTACGTATAGTCCATTGTGTTGTGGATGATTGCTTAGATTGGTAGTGGTGGTGTTGTTGTTAAGTGCCGTCGAGCAGCAGGCGACTCATAGGGACCCTATGAAGGAGAGAGGAGAGTCCTCGATGCTAGATTGGTAGTAGAGTAACAAAATAGAATTTATTCTTTTATTATCAATATAAAGTGCTGAATAAATGATTGTCTTTACATGTTATTAGTGCAACTAAGAGGATTCAAGTAATTATTGCAGAGTAGGTTGTTGTTGTTTTTAATTGATTTTTACTTTTTTCCAAAAAAAGTAATTTTTTTTATTCATTGTTTCACATTTTCTCGCCCACTCCCCTTCTCCTCCCCAAGCCCACCCCACAATGAATCTTGTTTCTGATTGTAGTCATACACATAATGCATAATCACATATTCCTTTCAGACAGTTCTTCCCCTCATCTGTTCTAATACAATTTTCATTATATATTCACTCTTTTCAGATTCCTTCCCCAACCCCTCCCACATCTGTCCTATTTTATAGCAGGGATTTTATGCAATATATATCCTTTTATAATTGAGATATTTCACTTAGCATAATGAAATTGTAAAACATTACACAACATAGGGCCCGTGAGGCCACATCCTTGGAAGGAATGAGAAGACAGTCACTGAAATAACTTTTGGTAGGATTTGATAGTTTTACAGATCTCCCATTGACAACGGCAGTTAGAAAATGTATTTCAAATGGCCTTGTTGCATTTGGATGCTTCAGATATTTTGAGATGTGGTTAAGCTATTGTTTCTTGCACTAAAAATCATTCATTGGCATCAAAATAGTCTTTAATCCCTGAATTTCAATTTTAACTTAGGTTCAGATTTTTATTTAAGTGTTCTTGTCTTTCATTCATAGGGTCACTATGAGTCATCTACGACTCGTTGGCACTTAACAACAACAACAACTTTGAGGTTATCTGATTTAGAAGAAGTTTCTTGTCCTCATCTGTGATTCATGAATAATAAAAACACCTACCTTGCAGGATTGCTGGGATGATCTTATGAGACAATCCATGTAAAACAGACCTCTGGATACAGTGAATACTCAACAAATTAACCACTCAATGTGGCAATTTTGAGTGTCCCACTGCAAAGCTTTCTTAACAACAACAAAGGACCATTAGGCTTGTCTCCTGAGACATCTGCCATTGATTTTTCAGCTGCATATCCTGAGGATGTATGGCCATAAAATAAAGGAAGCAGTAAGTCTCCTCTGACCATTCAACTGCTAAAATAAAGGGACTTAAAATTTTACACCCTCTAGGAGAACACAGAGAAAACATTATAATAGGGACTCTGTCGCTAGTTTAAGCTGCTAGCTGAGAGGAAGGGGCATTTTGTATGCCAGAGGGCTTGACATAATCCATTAGCATTGTGGTCTTTTTGAGTACTTGTCATAACCACTGGGGTGTTTTATGAAAGAATTAACCTTGAGTAACTTTTACAGCAATAAAATAATGTGCTATTGATGGCTTGCCTGGTGTCTGCATTTATTTTACTACTATGTAAGATTTAGGGAGAGAAAATTAAGAAAAGAAAAAAAAAAACCACAACACCCCAAAATACAAACCAATAGGGAGGAGAGAGACAAAAAGCTAAACACAAAGAAGAGGGATAATACATAGAAATTGACTTGATCCCTTTTTAAAATTCCAAATAAATACACTTTTTTGTGAGCCTCCTTTTCAGTCTATATTAAAAAAACACCCCTCAACATGTCTTAACCCCCTTATTTAAACTGTATCCTGTATTTTTTTGTGAGAAAGCATATATGTTTGTAGAAAATATGAAAAGCATACTGAAAAAATTTTCAAATGCCTCAAAACATTATTAACTAAATATATATATTTGTAACATTTTGGTACATTGCCTTCAAGATCTTTTCTGTTATTTTGAATATATAATTTTATATCTTTCTTTAATAATCATTATAAGATGTATTTTTCCATGTACTAAATAGATTACTAAAATGGTTAAACAATTTTTTAAAATAAACACTTTTTTAAAAGAAGAGTGCTTTTTTTCTTGCTTTTTAAAATTATTATTAAATTTTATTAGTTTTAATGAACATTTAGAACAGTGCTTTTTAAACAGAAGAGTTTCTTTTAACATACCAAATAGAGATTCCAATGATAAAAGATACACTTATACAATGGCAGAGGAAAACATGGGTAAATATCTGTGTGCTTTCAGTTAAGGAAAGCTTTCCAAATATGACTTTAAAATACAATTGCAATAAAAAAGATACATAATTTAGACTATGTTGTTTTTGCTATGTAGCACCAAATCAGAACCAATTTATATCTGACTCTCCAGCAGATTTTCAGAGGGAGCTCTGGTGGTCTATTGGTAAGAAACTGTGTTATAGCTCAATGGGTTTATGGTTCAAATCCATCTGCTGCTCTGTGGGAGCAGCTGCTCTGTAGGAGAGTGATGGGAAATCTCCTCCCATCCAATTAACTGCCTCTGAAAATTCACTGGAGGGTCAGCAATGGGTCAATTCTGACTCAATGGGACACAACAGAAAATCACACAGATGGAGAATCCCTTTCTTTATTTCGTGGAGCAACTAGTGTGTTTAAATTACATGCTTTTGGGTTGGCAGTGCAACATCTTACTCACTAACGAAAATTGAGCTATGTTTTTATTGTCAGGTGCCATCAAGTCAAGTATGGCCCATAGAGACCCTGTGAAGAACAGATCTGAACGCTGTTCTATCCTGTGCCATTCTCACACTTCCTGACACATGAGAGCCCATTGTGGCAGTAACTGTGTCAATTCACCTGGTCGAAGCCTCACATCCTTGCATTCAAAGAGCATTCTGGCTGCACCTTTTCTAAGGCATATTTGTTTATTTGGTGGTCCATGGAATGTTCAGTGCTCTTCTACAAAACCACAGCTGAAAGGCATCAATTCTATCATCCCTATTCATTGTCCAGCTCTCAGATGCATAGCAAGTGATTGAAAAGACCATGGCCTGAATCAGACGCACCTTCCAGCACCTTCATTTTCAAACATCATTACTCCTCAGTAATTTGAAGAGGTCCTTAACTGCAGACTTTCCCAGTATAATACGTTTCCTGATATCCTGTCTGTTGGTTCCACGGGTGTTAATTTTGGATCCAAGTAAAGACAAAGTTGTTGACAGTTTCAATATTTTCTCCATCCATCAAGATGTTGCCTATTGGTCCAGGGGTAAGAATCTTTGTTTTCTTGAAATTGAGATGCAATTCATATTGAAAGATGCATACCTTGATCTTCGCAACAAGCGCTTCAATTCTTCCTCATTTTCAACAAAAAAAGGTTCTGTCATCTACATAACACAGGTTATTAGTGAATCTTCCTCCAATCCTGATACCACACTCCTCTTCATAGAGTCCAGCTTCTTGAATAATTTGCTCAGCATACAGATTGAATAGGTAATAGATAGAGAAAAGAACCTTGATGCACGCCCTTCTTATTTTTAAACCATGTACTGATTTAAAATTAACTCAATTAGGCTATATGAAAATTAAAAATACCTTGTGTGACAAAACCACATCATGTTGTTGTTGTTATTATGTGCCGTCAAGTGGTTTGCGATTCATAGCGACCCTATGTACAACAGCCCTAAACCCTGCTCTATCCTGTGCTAATCGCACTGCCTCTGACACTCCCACCCCAATTACCCCAGTCACTGAATCAATCCACCTCATAGAGGGTCTTCTCCTCCTGCGCTGTCCCTCCACCCTCCCAAGCATGTGATAAAATGGTTTATTCATTCCATATGGGGGAGGATTAAGGAATAGGCAAAGGAACGTGAGGAGATGAGTTGATGAAAGAAAGGCATCGATTAATACTAAATAATTATGGAAAACAAAATGTGTGTGAGTAATAGTATAAACACAATGTACATGAATGAAACATAACATATATAAATGATTTTACACAAATAATTTTTTTAAAAACCTTCCTAACTAGTGATATTATATATGGAAAGAGACAGTGAAACAGCCCAATATCAACAATCAAAATAAGGCTTAGGCAGACTGTAGAACTGATGATCAAGTATTTGAATGCACATTCAAATTAAAGCTGAAAAACATTAAAACAAGTCCACGAGAACCAAAGTATGACCTTACCTCTATTAAAACTTATTTTAAAAGCTGTATCAAGAATGGTTATTTTTTTTATGTACTGTTGAGTTGGGACCAACTCATGGCTGTCCCTCCAGCAGTTTTGATAAGGCTGTAAATCACAGGGGAGAACACTGTGGCCATCATTCTTCCATGGAGCACCTGGTGAATTCAAACTGTGTGCCTTTAGATTGACAATGTACTCCTTATCACAAAGCCACCAATACACTGCCAATGTAAAGGTACATGGTTTGGATCCACCAGCTGTTCCATGGGAGAAAGATGAGTAATCTCCTCCTGTGCAAATTATTGTCTCTAAAAACCCATGAAAGTGTCAGCTACACAACAACAACATAAAGAATGTACATAATACACTGAACATTAATGAGCATAATGAATAAATATAGCCTTAAATTGCAGTACTAAAGGATTCTACAGGAAAAATTTAAACTATGCAGGAAGCACGAAGAGAAGGTAGAAGGAATATACACCAGATGTGTTGCTGAATGACATTAAGGACATTTTCCATGAAGGATACAAAAGATCTTACAAAGACAATAGAGAAAAAGGGACCAAAATGGATGTCAGAAGAGACTCTGGAACTTGCACTGGAATGAAAAGAAACAAAGGGAAGAAATGCTAAGAGAGATTAAGAGATTTCAAAGGCAGTTAGAGAAGACAAAGCAAAGCATTGCAATATAATGTGCAAAGAGCTGGAGTTAGAAAACCAAAGGGAAAGAAAATGCTCAGCATTTTTCAAGCTTAAAAAAACTGAACCACAAATTCAAGCCTCAAGTTGCAATACTGCAGGATTCTATGCAGCATCAAAAGAAGGTGGAAGGGATACATAGAATCACAGGAATTGGTTGACATGGGCTCATTTCAGGAAGTAGCACTTGATCAAGAATCAATGATAATAAACAACGATCAAACTGTCATGAAGGTATTGGCAAAACTAAGGACCCAGAAATTGATGGAATACTAGATGACATGTTTTATTATTATTATTATTA
>NW_006399797.1:17375612-17386633 GCF_000299155.1 Elephantulus edwardii | reverse complement strand
CATCACTTTTCTATGAGTTTACTATACTGTGGTGGCTTGTATGTCTCTGTAATGCTGGAAGTTAAGCCACTTGTATTTGAAATACCAGCAGGGTCACCAACTGTGGACAGGTTTCACTGGAGCTTCTAGACTAAGGCAGACGAAAGAGCAGAAATGATCATCCACCTCTGGGATAACAAACCCTCAAAAATTCCATGGATGTCAAAAGAAATTGTTAGATACAATGCATGAAGATGAAACCATCAGGTTGGAAGGCACTAGAGATGTAACCAGGGAAGAGGTACCTCCTCAAATTAGAGTCTAATGCAATGATACAGCTGAAACATAATGGCACAAATGATACACATCATTTGCTGATGTGGTAAGATTCAAAATAAGGAGAAAAAGCTGCAAACATCCATTAATGATTTAAACATGGAATGTACAAAGTATGACTCTAGGGAAATAGGAAGTTGTAAAAAACTGAGATGGGTTGAGATTCTTGTCAATAGTGAGCTGAGATGGCCTGGTGTTGACCATTTTGAATCAGACAATCATATGGTCTTGTTAGGTGGTGTGGAGTTGAGTACAACTCATAGCAACCCTATGAATAACTTATATAATCACTATCCTGTCCTGTATCAACCTCACACTCCCTGACATACTTAAGCCCATCACTGCGTAGATCCACCTGGCTGAGGGTCTTCCCCTCTTTGACCATTTCCCCACCTTTCCAAGTATGATGTCCTTCAACAAGGAATAGCCTTTCCTAGCAGCATGCTCAAAGTATGCAAGATGAATCTTTCCCATCTTGCCTTAAAGGAGGGCTCTGGCTGCACCTTCTCTAAGACATATCTATTTGCTCTTTTGACAGTATAGGGGATACACAGTACTCTTTCTACCCCCTTTTTATTTATTTTATTTTATACTGATTTATTTTACAAAGTTAAAATACATTGTTTTTCACACAGGATCTTTCCCATTTCCTTCACATCCCCCCCAATTTGATGGGATATATGGTTCTCTTGTCCAATACTAACTTCAATGCCTTTGAAACTCAAAGGCACCAATTATTTTTCTGACCATCTGAGAAACAGATTTGAGGTCTGTAACACTAATGAGCAAAGGTCAGTTGAGTTGTGGGAGGATATCAAGAATATTATCCATAAATAATGAAAAAAATATTACAAGACATAGGTGGAAGAAATGACCAAGATGGGCATTAGAAGAGATTGAATATTGCACTAGAACACAGAGAAACCAAAATGAAGGGAAGAAATTAAGACATTAAAGAGCTGAACGGAAGATTTCAAAGGTCAGATTTGGAAGACAAAGTGAAGAATTATAATGAAATGTGCAAAGATCTAGCGTTAGAAAATCAAAAGGGTTGAACTAGCTCAGCATTTCTTAAGCTGAAGGAACTGAAGAACAAATTCAAGCTTTGTTTTTCAATACTTAAGGATGCTATGGGCAGAATATTGAATGATCCAGAAAGTACCAAAAGAAGGTGGAAGGAGTACACAGTCACTGTACCAAAAGAACTTTGTGACACAGAAGTATTTTATGAAACAACTTATCTTCAAGAGACAGTGGCAATGAAGGAGTGAATATAAGCTGCTCTAAATGAATTGGCAAAAACAAGGCCCCAGGAATTGATGGAATACCAATTGATATATTTCAATAAACAGATGTTGCCCTGGACGTGCTCACCAGGAGGAGAGGTATATTTATTCCCATTTTTTTAAAAAGAAGGTGACCAGATAGAGTGTGGAAATTACCAAACAATATTACATGCAAGTAAAATCCTTCTGAAGATTATACAAAAATGAGTAAAACACTGTATTGACAGAAAACTACCAGAACTACAAGCTTGGTTTAGAAGAGGCCATGGCACTAGGAATACCATTGCCAATGTTAGATGGATCTTGGCTGAAAGCAGAGTGTACCAGAGGAATGTCTATTTGAGTTTCATTGACTATGAAAAGGCTTTGGACTGTGTGGATCACAACAAATTGTGGTTAACCTTGAGAAGAATGGGAATCCCAGAACACCTGATCGTGCTCCTATAAAATCTATGTTTGGACCAGAAGACAGCCAACAGAATAGAGCAAGGAAACCTTGCATGGTTAAAAATCAGAGAAGGAGTTTTTAAAGGATGTGTCCTGTCTCCATACCTTTTCAATATGTATGCAGAAAAGATCATTCAAGAGACTGGACCTTATGAAGAGGAGTGTGGCATCATGATTGGAAAACTCATCAACAACCTGTGTTATGCAGATGACACAACCATACGTGCTAAAACTGAAGAGGGCCTGAAGTATTTGCTGTAGAGGTTCCAGGACTGTGATTTGCAATATGGATTGAAGCTCAATATCAAGAAAACAAAGATTCTCACCACTGGACCAAATGGCAGCACCATGATAGATGGAGCAGAGATTCAGATTGTTAACAATTTCAACTCGCTTAGTTTCACAGTCAGCACTCTTGGCACTAGCAGTCTGGAAATCAAAAGATGAATGGCACTGGGAAAATATGCTGTCAGGGACTTCTCCACAATGCTTAAGAGCAAGGATTTCAGTCTAGAGACTAAGGTGTTCCTGATCCAAGCCATGGTCTTTGCAATTACTTGCTATGCATCAGAGAGCTGGATAGCAAACAAAGATGACAGGAGAATTGATGCTTTTGAGTTGTGGTGATGGAAAAGAGTACTGAACATACCATGCACTGCCACAAGAACAAATGGAACTATCCTGGAGACAGTGAAACCAAGGTGCTCCTTGGTGGCAAGGATTTTGAGACACAATCTCACATACTTCGGGCATGTGACCAGGAAGGACCAGTCTTTGGAGAGGATAACATGCTTGGAAGTGTTGAGGGACAGTGCAGGAGATGAAGACCCTGAATGAGACGGATTGACACAATAAGTAGGGTAATGAGAGTAGGTATGTAAGAGATAGTGAGACTGGTTAGGACAGAGCAGATTTCAGAGCTATTGTGCATAGGGTTGCTATGAGTTGTAGTCAACTCAATGGCATTTAATAACAACAAAAACATATTTATTGCCCACCTCTTGGCAGCTCTTAGTAGAATAGCAAGTGATTGTAAAGTCTTATAAAGGTCTGAATTAAGCACACCTTAGTCCTCAAACTAATTGTTCCTCAGTAATTTGGAAAAATCCCTGATTATATATCAATGTCTTCCGATCTCCTGAATGCTGGTGCCAACTGTGTTGATTGTAGATCCAAGTAAGATCAACTCATTGACAGTTTTAATCTTATTGTGTCTATCATAATGTTGCCTATCAGACCAATGGTGAGGATGATTTGTTTTCTTGTTGTTGAGATGCAATCCATACTGAAGGCTGCCGTATTAAGGTCTTCGGTAGCAAGTATTTCAAGTGCTCAATTTCAGCAAGTAAGTTTGTGTCTTCTGCATAACAAAGGTAATTGATGTGTCTTTCTCCAGTTCTGATGCCACCTTCTTCTTTATAGAATCCAGCTTCTTGAAAGAATTGCTTGGTACAGATTGAATAGTTATGGTGAACAGATACAACCCTGTCACATATTATTCTTAATTTTAAACCACCATATAGTGTCCTTTGTTCTGTTTTTACAAAAGCTTCTTTGTCTAGGTATAGGTTTTGCATGAGCACTGTTAAGTGTTCTGGGATTTCCATTCTTCTCAATAGTTTATGATTCTATAATCATAAAAAATATTCTCATAATTTGTTATGATCCACAGAGTCAAATACCTTTGCATAGTCAATAAAGCACAAGTAGACATTTCTCTGATATTCTTTGCTTTCAGCCAGGATCCATCTAACATCAGCAATGATATTCCTCATGCCAAGACTTTTTCCAAAGCCATGTGAACTTCTGGAAGTTCTCTATATATGTACTGTTCTAGCTGGTTTTTAATGATCTTCAGCAGTATTTTGCTCACATGTGATATTAATGATATTGTTTGATAGTTTTCAAATTCTATTGGATTACCTTTCTTGGTGCTGGAAACTATTTGTTATTTATAGATCTCTTCCTTTTGGTAGGCCAGGCAGCTGTCCTCCAAATTTCCTGGCTTATCCTGGTTGCGCACATTCAGGACTGCACCTATCATTTGAAACATGTCAGTTCATATCAATTCTCTAGGAATCTATGGAATATTAACTTATTTTTTACCAATGCCTTCACTACAGCTTGAACTTCTTTCTTCCTTACCATTGCTTTTGATTATATTTCCTAAAATACTTCAGTGTTGGCCAGTTCTTTTTGGTACAGCGATTGTGTGTATTCACTCCATCTCCTCTTGATGTTTCCTGGATCATTCAAAGTTTTGCCCATAGCAACTCGAAGTATTTGAACTCAAGGCTTGAATTTGTTTTTAAGTCTTTCAGCTTTAGAAATGCTGAGAGAATTCTTTCTTTTTTATTATCCAATTTCCGTTTTCTGCACATTCTGTTATAATAGTTTGCTTTGTCTTCTCAAGCTGCTCTTTGAAATCTTCTGTTCAGCTCTTTTACTCCATCATCTCATCCCATTGTTTTGGCTTCTCACTGCTCCAGTGCAATTTACAGGGTCTCTTCTGACGTTCTTTGTTTTTTTTTTTTTTTTCTCTTCTGACTTTGTAGTGATCTTTTGTTCTCTTCACGGATGATAGCCTTGATGTCATTCCACAACTCATCTGGTCTTTGGTGTTTGGTCTACTATGCCATGAATGACAAACTGAAAGGGGATGGTGTGGCATTCATCCTCATAAAGGGCATATAAAGATCTATTCTGACATACAATGCCATGAGTGATAGGAAATTATTCATAGGCATACAAGGAAGATATGTTAATACAATCATTTTTCCAATACATGTACTAACCACAAAACCCAAAGATGATTATGTTGAGGATTTCTACCAACTTTAGTTGTCTTCAATTGCTTGAACATGCTATCAAGATAATAATTGGTAACTGGAATGCAAAACTGGAAACAAAGAAGAAGGACTGGTAGGTGGAAAATAAGAGTCTGGGTGTAAAAGACATGATAAACTTTTATAGCGTGAATTATTTATTTATTATAATTTTTTAGAAAATGTAAACAGTGACCATACCTTGACAGATTTTAACTGACAGGTTAAAGCTCAATATTAGCAGTTAAAACAAGACAAAGATGGAGAAGCTTCATGTCACATACTTTGGGCATGTTGCTAGGAAAGGCTATGCCTTGAAGAGGGACATTACGCTTGGAATAGAGTAAAGTCAGTGAAAGAGAGGAAGACCCTCAGTGAGATGGATTAACATAGTGTCTGTGGCATTGGGCTCAAGGATGAAAAGGGTGGCATAGGTTAGGAAAGAGGTCAGATTTTTTGCTCATAGAATCACTATGAATCATATTTGACTCGGTGACACTTAGTAACAATAAAAATAAATAAAACTCAAGTTAACATCTTTCTGGCATTCTCTGCTTTTGACCAAGATGCATCTGACATCAACAATGATGCTCTCTTTGATCCACAGTCTCTTCTGAATCCAGCTTGAACCTTTTACTTTCCCTTCCCCTACATATACAAAATAGAAAACATCCACGTTTCAGTGCACTGTTTTTAACACTGTTTGGCTTTCTTTTCACTCTGGGATGGTATTGCTTATCTTCTAGTACTATGCTTTAATATATAGTGCTTTGCTGTCCATAGGATTTTCACAGACTAAGTGGTAAGGATGCCCCTACTTTAGACACCTCGTCATACAACTTATGGCCACTTTTCTAAAGTAAACATTGTTTGAGAGCATAGGTAGTATGTAGAAGCCAGGAGGAGATACTTTTCAGTGAACTTTGTAATTTTTCCATCAATATTTTGAAATTTGAAGGATATGACATAATTTAATAGAATACAAGGGAGGTAGGTGCAAATCTCACAAAAGCTGAGATTCGAAATGATTAAGTTACTTTACAAGGATTGATCAGAACTTGGAATAGGTTTAGCATGTCTGACTATAAAACCTGGAGACTTTTTCTTTCTCACTCTATGTCTCTTGGTAAAGGCAACTTCAAGTTTATGAAGGCATAGTATTAAAAATTATTATACTATTACTATTGCTATTGCTATATGCCATTGAGTTAGAATTGACTCACAGCTAATCCTGCAAGGGGCTGTCAGACTGTAAATCACACAGGACGAGAGTATCCATCCTTCTTCTGTGGAGCATTAGATAGATTTGAACTGTATGCCTTTGGGTTGATAGCACAACTCCTTACTCCTATACCACCAGAGCTCCCCACTGCTATTAATACTTATGGTATATTTCATTAAAGCAGTTGGCCTTCTCATGCAAAGCAAAACCAAACTAAAGCAATCAGTGATATGTCTGACACAGGGGGAAGCTTTCAAAAGCTACAATTTTCCCTAAACATCCTCAGCAGGATTCTCTTTGCTATAGCTGTATAAAGGGAAATTTCTAAAAGATAGAAAGGGCACAACAGAAAATAATTTAAATATTCTTGAGTATAAACAAAAATTGAAACATCCCCCCTGTTTTTACAATTTACACTGAAATCTTACACTTGATGTTGAGTATATCCTGGGTTGTGGGTAACAATGATAGTTATTGTAGTTTCCTGTGTGCCAAGTATTTATTTTATATAAATTCATTTGAAACAGAAGTATGTAGCTCAGCTTCAAAACTTCCTTCTTGAATACTAGACACAATTCACTCTGAATAGTAAAGTTAAATTGTCTAAAGGAGAGTTATGCATCATTAAAATTATATTTTGTAGCCAACTCTTTCCTAAAGGAGGTGTTATAATGATCGAAGCAAAAGGTTTGGAGACAGGCTAACTTATATATGAATCCTGTATCTACTTTTCATTAGCCATATGTCATGACCCATTGCTGTCATGTCAATTCCTGCTATTAGCAACTCTTCAAAAGGCTTCTGAGACTGTAAATATTTTTCCAAGTATTATTATTTTTTTATTGGTTTGCTTACAAATTCTTATACATTGTGCTTCACACTATTCTTTGTTCTCATTGTGTTTCATACAATCATTCTCAGGTATTACGCTTTATAAAATGAATCACCCTTGGACAGTGCCCATCACTACACTGTCTTTCACTCCCTGCTTTCTCTTTGAGTTTTCCTACTACTGTCAAGTCAATTCCCAGTGAGAACAAACTCCCACAATATTTTTGAGGCTATACATTTTAACAAGGGAGTTCTGGTGGCCTCATCATAAGAAGCTGCACTGTAATCCTGAAGGCACACGGTTCAAATCTACCAACTGCTCTGTGGGAGAAGGATAGACAATTTCTTCCTGTGTGTAATTAACTGCCTCTGAAAACTCGCTGGAGGGTCAGCTATGGGCCAGTCCAGTTCAATGGTTAACAACAAATCTTAACCAGAGAAGACTGCTTATCTTTCTCCCCAGACCTCTAGTGAACTCTCAGCCTTTTGGTTAACAGTGACCTTAGGCAAGTTATATAGCCCTCTTGGATCTCATTCTCTTGTTTGCAAAATGGTTATAATCATACTTTCCCTATAGGGTCATAATGAAAATGGTTGCTGTGTTGTTGTTATGCGTCATTGAGTCGCTTGCAACTCATAGCGACCCTATGTACAAGAGCCCTAAATGCCGTACTATCCTGTGCCAACCTCGCTTTCTCAAATGCACTTATTCCCACCACTCCTCTCACAGAATAGATCCATCTCATTGAGGGTCTTCCTCTATTGCGCTGTCCCTCCACTCTCCCAAACATGATGTCCCTCTCCAATGACCAGACCCCTCCTTGCAACATGACCAAAGTAGGCCAGACGAAGCTTCAGAATCCTTGACTCCAAGGAGCATTCTGGCTTCACCTTCTCCAGGACAAATCTGTTTGTTCTCCTAGCAGTCCATGGTATATTCAACACTCTTCTCCAGCATCACAGCTCAAAGGCATCAATTCTCTTCCTATCATCCCTATTATTCAAAGCATAGCCTCTGAAGCATAAAAAGAGACCTTACATTCATTATTATACTCCAGGAAGGCTATTTTTTGAAATATGTTCAGATACACTTCCATGCTCTCTATGCCTGGTTAACAGGCAAGTGTTCAGAAGAAGGCTAGACACTCAGTAGAGCAAGGAGATTGCTGCTTTGCTTTTTGTTTGAGGTGTGTTGCTGACAGTAGGACCTTTAATCCCTGCTGGACACCACTGGAAGGAGCAGTGCCCTCCAGACACTGTACACTGGCGACTAAGGAGTCGGAGAACTGCACAGGTTCCAGAACCCTACCCTGCCACCTGATGTGCATCTGCCCCATTCCACAGTCAGACTCTACATTGGTGGAGAGCACAATGACGGGCAGAACGCTGAAGCATTTAGAATTTACCTTAATCAACTGAGTAGAGAGAGAATTGTCAAAGGAGATTTTAAATGATTGGGACCAACTAAGGTTCCATACTCAACATTTATTTGTTTAATAATTATTCATATTTTTAAATTGTAAAAATAAAACAAGAAACCCTCCACACTTGCCCATTTGACAGTTTCCACATGTACATGGCAATAATGTCAATTATATCAGTCATGTTGTGCAACTATTGCTAGATTTTTCCTTCCTATAAACAAAACCCTTAAAGCTACCCAAAATTATTTCCCCATTTCCCTACCACTCCTGTCCCAGGTATCCACTACTAAATTCTAATTTCTATCCATTTTCTTATGGTAATCTGTTCTCTAATAGGGAGCTCTGGTGGCCTAGTGGTAAGAAACTGTACTGCAATCCCTAAAATACACAGTTTGAGTCCTCTAGCTGATTCCAGGAGAAAGAGACAATCTCCTCCCTTGTTATATAATGCCTCTGAAAACATACTGGAAGGTCAGCTACCATCTATTTCTGACTCGATGGTACTTAAAAACAACAAGACAGTAAAAGAGTGCTCTGATAGTGTAGGCCATTGGGAGTTGTGTTGTTAAAATAAAGACTTTGCCTCATTGGCATTTTAAATCTACCAGCAACTCAGAGCAAAAAAAAAAAAGGCACTCTCCTCCCATGAGATTTATTGCCTCAGAAAGCCACTGATGGGTCGGCTATGAGTCAGTTCCAACTTAAAAGGAACTTTTGAGTAGGTTAGTATATTATCAAAGAAAGACTATCACGGTTAATGAAACTCTGTCTGGTTTTGCACATTTGAGTTAGGAACATAACAAGCAGGGTAAGAGGAAGTTCTGGTGGTGTAGTTCATAGGGAGTTGCAGTGCAAACCTGAAGACCTCTTTTTTCTGGCAGTTAGATTCTACCAGTGACTCTGAGGAAGAAAGATGGGCGGTCTCCTCCCATGTTATTACAGCCTCGAAACATCACTGAAGGTCAGCTCTACATCAGTTGAGGTGTTTTTTTGGTAAGGTAGAGAATTATCAGGGAAAGACTATCAGTGAACTATGCAAACAATCTATATTTATTTTTCCACACATGGGTGAGAGACATTTTATACTTGTTATATTCCCAAAGATAAAGAAGCACCATAAGTTCATTTGCAAGAATTCCAGACAAAAATTAGATTTAAGCTGGAAGTACAGAAGCAGATTGTATTTTCTGAGAAGGTACATTAATCAACTGCTAGATTTGGTTGGTGGACAGGGTAACTTTTCCACTCTGGCGTCCTTCCTTTACGAAGTTCTGAAATGGCAGCACCTGACTCACTCACCCCGGCCATAAAAATGACATATTAAATCCCATGATTTAGTAACCTATAAATCACATCTGACTACTTACTATTTTGAAAATGACATCAACAAAAACTGGGTGTAGTGGATTTAATTCTCTATGAATATTACAAGCAACAACATTTTTGGCAGACAGAGCAAGCAGATAATTAAACCTATCTTGGCTGGAAGCAGAGTGTACCAGAGGACTGTCTATCTGTGTTTCATTGATTATGCAAAGGCATTTGATTGTGTGGATCACACAAACTGTGGCTGACTCTGAGAAGAATGGGAATCCCAGAACACTTGGCCATGCTTATGCAAAACCTATACTTGGACTAGGAGGCAGTACTCAAAACAGAACAAGGAAACACTTCATGATTCAAAATCGGGAAGGGTGTGCATCAAGGATCAGTCATATCTCCAAATCTTTTCCATCTATATGCAGAATAGATTATCTGGGAGGCTAGGCTCTGTGAGGAGAAGTGTGGCAACAGGATAGGAGGTGGACTCATCAACAATCTGCGTTATGCAGATGACACAAGCCTGCATGCTGAAACTGAGGAGGACCTGAAGCGCTTGCTGCAGAAGATCAAGGACTGCAGCCTTCAATATGTTGACAGCTTCAGTTTGCTTGGCTCTACAATCAGCACCCTTAGTACCAGTAGCCAGGAAATTAAAAGATAAAAGTCTCCTATCAGAGATTTCTCTAAAGTACTGAAGAGCAATGATGCTGGTCTGAAAACTACAGTGAGCCTGACACAGGCCATGGTCTCTGCAATCACTTGCTATGCGTCAGAGAGCTGGACAATGATCAGGGAGGATAGAAGGAGAATTGATTCCTTTGAGTTGTGGTGCTGGAGGAGAGTATTGAATATACTATGGACTGCTAGGAGAACAAACAAGTTCATCCTGGAGAGGGTGAAGCTGGGCTGCTCCTTGGAGGCAAGGATTCTGAAGCTTCGTATGACATAGTTTGGACATATTACAAGGCAAGATCAGTCCTTGGAGAGGGACATCTTGCTTGGGAGGGTGGAGGAACAGCACAGGAGAGGAAGACCCTTGATGAGATGAATTGATTCAGTCACTGGGGTAATGGGGATAGGCACGTCAGAGACACTAAGTTTGGCAAGGGATAGAGCAGGGCTTAGGGCTGATGTACGTAGGGTCACTATGAGTCACAGGTGACTCGATGGCACATAACAACAACAACAACACCTCTTCATCAGGAAGTAAAAGCCAAAATACAACAAAAGAACCCCCCCCCAAAAGCGCACACAATTCAAATTCTGTTACCATAGGGTGGCAAGCTGTAGGAGGCAATCTGTCTTGGTTTTCTAGTGTTGCTATGGCATTTATATGTGTGTATTTATA
>NW_006399797.1:17326832-17375512 GCF_000299155.1 Elephantulus edwardii | reverse complement strand
ATTTATATTGTATGTATATATATTTGTATATTGTGTATATATATGTGTATAAACAAGTGTGCATATTTATATTTCTTGTTGTTATGTAGAGTTCAGTTGTGAAGAGTTCAGTTGGAAACAACTCATAGCTGATCCTCCAACGGGATTTCAGTAGCAGTAAAATCTCATGGGAGGAAATTGCTTCTCTTTCTCCCACACAGCAGGTAGTGGATTTGAACCTGCCTTTGGACTGGCAGTGTGTATACACACGCATGAATGTGTGCACACACACACACACACACACACACACAGAGACATGCATGCATACGAATAGAATTGATGCCTTTGAATTGTGGTGTTGGGGAAAAAAATTGAATATACATACCATGGACTGTCAAAAGAATAAACAAATGTAACTTAAAGCGAGCCCAGCCAGGGTGCTCCTTAGAGGCAAGGAAGGTAAAACCCACCGTGGGCATATTTTCAGGAGAAACCAGTCTTGGAGACAGATATCATGCTGGGCAAAGTACAGCTTCAGTGAAAGAGAGAAGACCTTCAATTAGATGAGTTGGCACAGGGACTACCACACGGGCACGAGCAGAAAAGCGATCACAAGATTGGTGCCGGATAGGCCACAGTTCAGATCTGTTGTCCATGGGGTAGCTATGAGTTGTGGTCAACTTGGAAAAAGTGCAGCCTTGGAGGCAAAGATGGCTAAGTCTTTCATATTTTGGACATGTAGCTAGGTGGGGCTATTGCTTGGAAAGACAGAGAGTCAGTAAAGGAGCGGAAGACCCAAGGAGATGGACTGACATGATGACTTCGACAACGGGCCCTAGTGTATCAGAGATGATAGTACAGGACAGGGCAGGGCTCAGGTCGGCTGTTCATAGACTCACTATGGGTCACACTCGACTCAATGGCTCCTAACAATAACAACAATATGAAGTATAAATATATAGGTTTATATATATATATATATATATATAATTTTTATATGCAGGGTTTGACGTGAGTTATGACCTGCTCAATGACCCCTAACAACCACCACCACCACCACATATATTTCTACCAAAAATTATATAATTCTGCAAATATCTTTGTGCAGCCTGCTTTATTAAATTGAGATTTTAATGAAAGTTTATAAAGAACTTGGGTTTCTAATCATTCATTGCACATTTTCCTCCCTGCTACCTGCCCCCCCAGATAGCTTTTTACTTTGGGGAAAAAATTATTTCTCTGCTATACAGTCCCCTGCTACCCTCCTTCCTCAGGCCTCTTTACTATGCAGCTCTTATTCTGGACGCTTGTCAGGCCAATAATACCTAATCATATATTCCTTTTATACAGTGTTTTTTTAATTGGGATTTTAATGACAGTTTATAAAGAACTTGCGTTTCCAATTGTTCATTGTTTCACATTTTCCTTCCCGTCCCCCTTCTCCCATGCTAATCACTTTTTTCTTGGGGAATAAAGTTCTTCCATTCATTTAACAGTGTCTTGGTCATGTAGTCAGGTCAGCCTATAGAAAGCTATCTCATACCATTTACTAAAATCTCAAATTCTTTGCTGTCTTGTCAGAAGTGACTTATAGCTGATCCTTCAAATGGTTTTTGGAGGCTGTAAATCACCTAGCAGGAGAGAGACTATCTTTCTACCATGGAACTTCTGGTGAATTAGAATTTCCAAAGACGTGCACCCTTTAGGTGAAGAGCACAACTCCATGCAGACCTCATCACCAGAACTCCCCGTTCCTTTTTACACAGCATAGAGATTTACAAGTTTAGCTGTTTTCTATTCCAGAATTCCACCATCTATAAATGAGTTCCACTGTCCCTTTAGTTCTAAAATTCTTTTGCTAGAAGGAACAGCCACAAGAATGAAGACATTATTTATTCCCAAACAACTCATTTATTAGCAAGGGATATAGCCTCATATTGTGAAATGTTTGTTACTATTCAGACCATAGAGCCAAAGAAACAAAACAAAAAGATCTGAACAGGTCTAGGCAGGACAGATGACTCTTAAGTAACGAGACAGAAATCTAGTTTAGTCTGTGTTTTGACCTGAGGATTTAGAAGGGTATTCTTGATGATAACAATTTATTCTGTAGTGGTTTCTGAGATTTAGCATGATACCATACAACACACTGAATACTACATATACTATTTACTTCTGGGAATAACTTTTTAGGCTATATTTTATTATCTATATTTTATTGAACAAGTAATTTTGACTTAGAGAAGCTAAATAATTTAGCTTCTAAATAGAGAGAGTGGTGGGGCCAAGTTTTAAACCCAAATTTCCAACTACAAAAAATTGTCTTCTTTCCACTATCTTTAACTGTTGATTTTCAATCTGAGTTTCTGCAGGAGGGCCAGACTATAAGGGAACAGGCTCCCACATAATGTATAACTGTTGTCACCCTGACCTTTATTTAGCTCTTCAGATTGTGTCTCATTCACTCCTTGCCCTCCCCCGACCCTCGTCCTAAATTACCAGTAGTTCCTTAATCACATAGTACTGTCATTCATTCATGAACTTTTGCATATACTTCTGTTTTTGGAACTCTGTCTGGATAACTCCTACTCACCTTTCAGCTCAAGCATCACTTCCTCCAGAAAGCTTTTGCTGTGCCTTTCTCACCCATGCAACCCAGAATTGAGTTAGAGACCTTGTATATACTCCCATAATACATTGTGGTCTCCTTTTGTAGAGTACTTAACATTGTTATTGTTTTTAGGTGCCACTGAGTCAGCTATAATCCATAATGAACAGCAGATACCAGATCTTGCCCTATTATTCTTCAGCATCTTCATGATATCTACCATACTCACATTGTTGCAGTTACTGTGTTAGTTCACCTCACTGAGAATCACCCTCTAGTATTACCAGCCTGATGTTTTTTTCCAAGAACTGGTCCCTCTCAACAGCATGCCCAAAGTATGTGAACTGAAGTTTCACCATTCTTTTCTCTAAGAAGCAGCCTGGTTATATATATATATATATTTTTTTTTTTTTCTCCAAGACAGATTTGTTTGTTCTTTTGGCAGTCCATGTGAATATTCAATATTCTTCTCCAACACTACAGTCCAAAGGACTTCATTCTTTGCTGATCAATCTTATTCATTATCCAAATTCCACATGACTATGAATCAATTGAAAAAGCTTGAGTCAATTGCACCTTAGTGTTTAAACTGACATCCTTGCTCATTAGCCTTTTCAGCATCATTTCAGCATGCACGCTTCCACAGCAAGCTGGCAGGAGTGGTGGCACTTAGCCTGGAAATGACAAATATCTGTTGTTTGTCCGCTTGCCTATTCTACATAGTGAGCTTTTAGAAATCAGAAGACACATCTCCTTGTAATTGAATCTCCAGCTCAAGCATTGTGTCTAACATAGTAGTCATTTGATAAGTGATAACTAAATAGATATTAGAGTAATGGCAAAAATAAACCTGGACTTCTACTCCATATGTGCTAATGTCTCAACATGGTCATTGCTAGCCGCTTGGTCCTCCTGACTTCTCACTTTCTGAGCTTGCAGAAGTTTTTCTCTGCATGATGACACAGGGAGATCATGGGAGGTGGAGCCAGGAACCCGGGAGTTTAAAAAACCCAGGAGAGAGAAACGTTCTAAAGTTTCTCTAAGGTTGTTGTTCTTTTTATGTGCCATCAAGTCGCTTGCGACTCATAGCGACCCTATGTACAAGAGTCCTACATGCTGCTCTGTTCTGTGCTAACCTGGCTGTCTCTGACACCCTCATTTACACCACCCCAATCATAGAATTGATCCATCTCATCTAGGGTCTTCCTCTCCTGCGCCGTCCATCCACTCTCCCAAACATGATGACCCTATCCAAGGACCAGTCCCTCTGTGCAACATGCCCAAAATATGTCAGATGAAGCTTCAGAATCCTTTACTCCATGGAGCATTCCAGTTTCACCCTCTCCAGGACAAATCTGTTTGTTCTCCTAGCAGTCCAAGGTATAGGCATCAATTCTCTTTCTATCATCCCTAGTCACTGTCCAACTTTCCAATGCATAACACATAATTGTTAAGACTATAGCCTGTATCAGGTGCACCTTGGTCTCCAGCCTGACTTTGTTGCTCTTCAGTACTCTTGAGAGGTCCCTCACAGCTGACTTTCCCCAGTACAATTCGTCTCTTGATTTCCTGGTTGCTGGTACCAAGAGTGTTGACTGTGGAGCCAAGGAAACTAAAAACTGTTAACTGTCTCAATCTCTTTACCATCCATACTGATGCTGCCAATCATTCCAGTGGTGAGAATCTTTGTTTTCTTGATGTTGAGCTTCAATTCATATTGAAGGACCTTTTGCAGCAAGCACTTCAGGCCCTCCTCAGTTTCATCAAGCAGGGTTGTGTCATCTGCATAAAGCAGGTTGTTGATGACTCTTTTACCAATCCTGACACCACATTCCTCCTTGTACAGCACAGAATTTCGTATGATTTGTTCTGCATACAGATTGAAAAGGTATGGAGACAAAATAAGTCCCTGACGGACCCCCTACTTGATTTTGAACCATGTAGTGTCTCTTTGCACTGTTCTGACGACAGCCTCTTGGTCCAAGTATAAGTTTCACATTAGCACAATCAAATGTTCTGGGATTCCCATTCTTCTCAGAGTCAGCCGTAGCTTCTTGTGATCCACACAATCAAAAGCCTTTGCATAGTCATTGAAGCACAGATAGACATTCTTCTGGTATTCTCTTCTTTCTGCCAAGATCCATCTAACATTAGCTATAATATCCCTAGTACCATGACCTCTTATAAATCCAGCCTGTATATCTGGCAGTTCTCTGTTGACATATTGCTCCAATCGTTTTTGGATAATTTTCAGCAGAATCTTGTTTGTATTTGATATTAATGATATTGTTTGATAATTTCCGCACTCTGTTGGGTCACCTTTCTTTGGAATGGGAACAAATACCGATCTTTTCCAGTCAGTTGGCCAGCTCCATACTTCTTAGCACAGCTTAGTGAGCACATCCAGGGCAGCATCTGTTTGTTGAAATATGTCAATTGGTATGCTGTCAACTCCTGGAGCCTTGTTTTTTGCCAATTCCTTCAGAGCAACTTGAACTTCTCCTTCATCATCATAGGCTCTTGCTCATAAAGCCATTCTTCCTGTGGGGCCCAGATTTATTTTATATGTAAAAGATGTATGAAGCAGAAAGAATAAAATGCTAAGAAAGGAGCTGATTTATACTGCAGAAAATGAAATGGATTGTAGGAGAAGAAAAAGTATGATCTTGAGGTGTGTCAAGGAAAATATATCATGCAATAGATTTAAAGAACAAAAATCAGAAGATCCAAACAAGAATGTGAGGAACAGAAACAGATTTTGCAGATGATAAAGTGCTGTACTATACACATTTTGAGTTACAGATCATTTGATGAAAGGAATTTGTTTATTCCAAGTTTTGCTGACATAGTTTTTGTTTTGATGGTTCAAAGAATATATTCACTTTTCCTTAAACGGCCTTTGATGCCTCAAAAATGTTAAGATATAGAAATTCGGTATTTCAGAGGTTTAAAAATTATTCAAGAAGCTGAAGCACACAACTTGTAATTACTGAATGGCAGAAAGGAAAACAAAAACTCGATAGAGAATGGCATCAGGAAGTAATTACCATACACTCCAGAAAGGGCTGACATCTCCATCTGATTACTGTTCAAAACAGTAAACGCATAGCCTAAGCCAATTCTGATTCATAGCAACCTCACATGTTACAGAGTAGAACGACTTTCTTTATAGTTTGCTTATTCTTTCTTTCTTGGCTGCAACCTTTATCAGAGAAGCCTTGCTGACGCATGTGGCTAAAAAGCACATAGCCACTAACCAAAAAAGTTGACAGTTCAAACTTCTTTCCAAGGAACCGAAAGGAAGCCTATATAGCACCTGTTTCCTAGTTCAGCCTCAGATTCTTCTCTCTCCTCTCTTACTTCCACCCTAGTTCCTGTGTGTTTTGGGGTCTTGGTGTCATGGATTGAGACTCCCAAAAATATGTGCATGAAATTGTATAATGTGTAAATTATGCAGTGACCCCCCATGATCTGATAATCCAAATGATTATAAAAGGATTAACATTCTTCAGTCATCACAGGATGCTCTGGTGGCACAGTCCACAGCAAGCCGCACTGCTAATGTACAGGCTACGTGTTTTCAGTAGTTTGAATCCACCAATAGCTCCTCAGGAGAAAGATGGGCTGTCTCCTCCCATTGCAAGTTACTACCTGGGAAACCGGATGGAGGGTCAATATGAGATTGGAACCATTTTGAAAAAAAGTTTGAGTTTTTGGGTTTTTATTGTTTGTTTCTTTTACTGTGTTTTATTCACTATATAAAGACATTCAACTAGGTGAATCACAACACATTACAAATAATGCTGGAAAGAATGGAAATTCTAGAATATTTGAGTATGTGTTTTATAGTTAACTAATTTATTATTTTTATATTTTTATTGGTATATAGATAGTTATTAATATACATTGTGTTTCACTCATGTAAATGGTGGTTTTTAACAGGATCCACATCTCACACCATACACAAAAATCAACTCAAGGTGAATCAGAGGCCTGGGGGTAAAGCCTCTAACCATAAAGAGCATAAGAGACAAAAAGAGCCTAGAAGGCCTAGCTCATAGTATAAAAAGGCTGACAATTGTAGCCAGAAACCAGGAGAAGATAAAATTGATGAATGGGACCTTCTGAGGTTTAAATCCCTGTTGTTGTTGTTAAAAGATGTTGAGTCATAGATGACTCATAGCGACCCTATGAACAAAAGACCTGAACACTTGTAAAAACTTCATCCTCTCTCCAGGTTTATAGGGTTTCTGGAGGGAAACTATTTCAGAAGTGGATGCCATTCCTGCTTCCAATCTTGTTTTAATCGGGGAGGTCAAACAAACACTATCCACCATGGGCAATCTTTATTACATTTGGCACATCAGTGTCACAGTGTTCACCATCACAGCAACCACGAGTTATCTTTGAACAGCAAATGGACAGACCAGTGCTACACCACTTAGAATAACACATCAAAAACTTTTTCCAATAGGGTAAAAAAAACTCTACCTTAAGTTTGAATTTTGAGTCTCATCAAAGCCTTGTCCCTGTGTAAGATGAGATTCCCTAGAGCTTAGAATGTACTACCTTTCACTTAACAACATAAAAGAAGGGAAATAATTCTGGGGAGTGATAGTGGAGAACTCAGTACTATCAAGAAAGACTCACTGTATGTGGAATGCAATCTTTTGGACTCAGGTCTTACACTGAGAAGCTCCTTGACACCGGGGAAGGGCAGGGCCCATGGAGACTTCCAAGAAACACTGAATTGATCAAGGTCCTTCCTTCAGAAGTGACACGGAGAGAAGACCCTCCCCTAAAGCTGGCACCCTCAATTTGGACTTTGAGTCCCCTAAACTTTAAGAGAATAATGTCTGTTTATTAAATCCATCCATTTGTTGTATACCTGTTATAGCAACACTACCTAGCAAAGACACCTGGCTCCCTACAGGTTGTTTTCCAAATTCCCCAGGCATGTAGTTCTAGAAGGGACAGATAAGAGATTGGCAGGTGGGCCAAAAAGAAAAGCTAGGACAATTCTACACCTTTTCTTTCTAGCTCAGAAATTGATCTCCACCAGTAGTGATGTACTTGTGATTTTTTTCAGAGTTTCTTGGCTCTGAGACGAACTGCTTGATAGCCATCCCCCTTTGTTTTGGATCTAGGATCATTGGCTGGAAAAGCAGTTCTTAAGGTTGAATGGTTTTTGTATCACAGGGGAATAGTTGTGGTTACAAAGAACCTAGTTTCTCCCTTCCAGAAGGGTCAAAAATTTATAGGAAACACAGGGGCTAACAAATTGTAATGTTCACACATAAAAACTCTTTCCTTCTATTTTCCCATTAAAAGAGAAAAAGAACTAAAATAGAGCAAAGTCCATATCTGGAACAGCTTATAAAAACATTAGGTCAGCAAGTTTGGTCAAGGAAGCCACATTTTTTTAACAATGACTCACCTAATTAGAAATCCACATGGAAGCAGCTATCCTAATTTTTTTTTTCTTTCATGTTTAGCAATAGTAAAAGGAGCCTTGATGATGCAAATGGGTATCTGGCTACTAACTGAAAGACTGGTGGTTCAAACTCACCTACCAGCTCTTTTGGAGAAAGACTTGGTGATCTTGCTTCCTAGAGATCACAGCAAAGAAAGTCACATGGGGCAGTTGAAGTCTGACAATTGGGGGTCATAGTAAATCAGGATCAACTTGATGGCATGTAACAACAACAGGAAATCTTGTCTTTGAGAGAGTAAAACCAGGGTGCTCTTTAGAAGCAAGAATGATGAAACTTTGTCCCATGTACTTTGGGCATGTTTTCAGAATAGGTCAGTCCTTGGAAAAGGATATTCCACTGGGAAAGGTATAGTATCAGAGAAAGAGAGGAAGACTCTGGACAAAATGAGCTGACACACTGTTAACAGTTAGTTCAAGCATGCTAGAGACGGTGAGGATGACACAGGATAGGGTAAGATTCAAGTCTGTTGTTCAGGGAGTAACAATGAGTTATAGTCAATTTGATAGCAAATAACAATAGTGAGTGGAGAAGTCTATCCGTGGGAAAGGAAAGTTACATATAACCTCTAGTAAGTCAAAATGATATTGGAATTTTGCTATTTATAGTCACAGTTATCACTAATTGAGTGCTAATTGTATTCCAGACTCCACAGTAGATACCTCACATATATTATCATTGAGGTTTCACAGTATACCAAAGTTACTTTCAAGGTTGTTTATTTTCTTTATCTTTAGGCTATAGAATCTCCACTCTGATATTCTAGTGGTAAGGAGTTGGGCTGGCAACCCAAAGGTATGAAATTCAAATCCACCCGATCCACAAGAGAAAGACAAGCAATCTCCTCTTGTGTAATTAAAAGCCACTGGAGGGTCAGCTAACCTTCCTCAAGAAGAGTGCATCAACAGAGAAGTGCCAAAAGCAGAGACTAGCAGAGGAGGTCTATTTGTGTATTATTGACTGTACAAAGACATTTGAATGTGTCGATCATGAAAAACTGTAGCTGACATTGAGAAGAATGGGAATCCCAGAATATTTGTTTGTGTTCATGTGAAATCTATACGTAGGCCAGGAAGCTATTGTCCAAGGGAACACTGTATGGTTCAAAATAAAGAAAGGAGTGTATTAGGGATGCATCCTTTCTCCATACCTTTCCAATCTATATGCTGAACAGATCATGTGAGAGAAGCTGGACTTTATGAAGAATAATGTGGCATTAGGGTTGGAGGATGAATCATCAAAAACCTACATTATGCAGATGATTCACTCTTGCTCACTGAAACTGAGGAGGACTTGAAGCACTTGCAGCTGAAGGTCAAAGACTGCAACCTTCATTATGAATTGCATATCAACATCAAGTAAACAAAGATCTTCATCATGGGGTCAATAGGAAGTATCATGATAGATGGGAAAAAGATTGAAGTTGTTAATGATTCTATCTTGCTTGGATTCACAAGCAACACTCTTGGCACAAATAGTCAGGAAATCAAAAGATGCGTTGCTCTTGGAAAATGTGCTGTCAAAGATCCAAAGTGCTAAAGAGCAATGACACCAGTCTAGAGACTAAGGTGTACCTGATCAAAACTATGGTCTTCTCAATTGCTTGCTATGCATCTGAGAGCTGGACTATGAATAAGGATGATAAAATTGGAATCTATGCCTTTGAGTAGTCCTGGAGAAGTGTGTTAAACATACAGGGACTGGCAAGAGAACAAGCGGGTCTGTTCTAGAGAGAATGAAACCAGTTTACTCCTCAGAGACAAGGATTTTGAAGCTCTGTATCACATACTTTGAGCATGTTTCCATGGTGGACCAGTCCTTGGAGAAGGACGTCATGCCTGGAAGGATAGAGGGTCAGTGCAGGAAAGGATGAGATAAGATGAGATAGTCATCTTATCCTAGATGAGATAGGTTGAAACAGTGACCGTGGTAATGGGGTCAGGTGTGTCAGAGACAGTGAGAGTGGCTCAGGATAGAGCAGGTTTGGATCTATTGTTCATAGGGTTGCTATGAATCATAGTTAACTCAATGGCACATTATAACACCATCAACAATTCTGTAAAAGAGAAACTGAGACTCAAGTGTTCTAAAATTTGTATCATATCCAAGAGGCTGACTCAAATTCATCTATATCTGACTTTAAACTCACAGTGCTGAACTACACTTTAACATCCTTTTGGTCAGTAGTCTTGTCATAGGTCAGTTTTATGGTAGAATTAAGAATTTCAAAACTATACAATGAATTATAGTTAGATTTAAGAACCATGTGTAATTGAACCAAGCCTGCAAATACATGACAGGTAGAAGCAAGGCTGTTAGACCCTGTACATTTACAAGGTTAGGAAAGCTAACAGATCTTTTAAAAAATTGTTCTTTTTCTTGTTTAAATAAAAAATTCAGATGTGCCACATTGGCTGTCATCTAGTATTGGATGCCCAAGATACATCTTTTCTGATTACATGATCAGCACATTGTTTATCTCAAAAGACATATAAAATGAGTGTTTGGTGCCAACTCCAATTCAGTGGCAGTGCCCTAGACTGCTGTTCAAAACAAGCTTTTGGGGGAGATCCAGCAGGAAGGTATTCTGTGCCATCTACCACGACCTTAGTAGTACACAAGGGTCTCATATCTCACACTTGCGATTCTTGTCTTAGCAAACCAATGCTGGTATTGCAAAATTCCAGATCACCACTGTTTCCTTCTACTGAAATTTCCAGGTCAAGCCCTCTTTTTTTGCTAACATTTAGAAGAGAAAGTTAACTTCAGTCTATATCTCTTCTCTATACCTCAAACTCTCACAAAGTCAGTCATTAAATACATGGCTTTGGAGGTATGGTTATAAAACTTAGTCCTTTTGTGACAGATTTATCTCTCTCAGTACAATTTCCTCTAGATTAATTCATGTTATGCAGTGTTTAATGAATTATTTAACTTTTTAGGGTTGCATAGTACTCCATTGTGTGATTATACTAGAGTTTCTTTATTCATTCATCCACTGATGGACACTAGTGTTCTTTGTAAATAATGCTGCAATAAACATAGGTGTGCATATAAGTATTCGTGTTGCAATTCTCACTCTTGTGATCTACACCTAGTAATGAGATTGGATCAAAGATATTTCTACTTACAATGTTCTAAGGAAGCACAAAACTGTTTTCCTTAGTGGTTGCACTTTTTTACATTCCCATCAAGAGCGTATGTGGTGCTATAGTGGGTCTGATGACCCAAAATTTGTCTTCCCTAGACCATTATTCTTTGACATTGCCATCACTTTATGGGACAATTTTCTCATATGACCTAGCTGCCCTGAAGGCAAGCAGCTAGCCTACATCATCAAGAGCTGTATAAGCCATTTCTTCCTCAAAGGGCATGTTAGCCTATCCACAAGGAGATTGGCTAATCTTGCCACTAAATTGAGAAGATCCTGTGCAAAATTTGGGAATTTCAGCACCAAGAAAGGGAGCTCTGGTAGCCTACTGGTAAGAAACCATGCAGCAATCCCAAAGGTATGTAGTTCAAATCACCAGCTGTTCCACAGGAGAAGGATGGTCAATCTTCTCCTGTCTAATTTAGGACCTCTGAAAACCCATTGGAGGGTCACCTATGGGTCAGATCTGACTCGATGGCACGCAACAAACACAACACCCGAGAAAGTGCAGATCCTTCTGGTTCCTGTGCTGGAAGTATCTTGCTGTTGTCTGAGAAGCTGTCTGAACTAACTGAGAGATTATTTCTTGCTGTTGACCTGGCTTGGGGCTGCTATTCACTGAACTTGTGATTTCACTGTGTGATATCCTTTGCATTACTCCAAACTGTTTTCATAATAAATCCCACAACTACAGGCAGAAAAAGGGATTCGCAAGTGGGGGGAAAAAATCTGTGTTCACTTGTAATGAATTTCAGATCCAACAAGTAGATGCAGAAGTAAGGGAGAATATATCTGACCTCATGGGAATTACATGTGCATTGTGGATATTGTTGATGGAGACAGTTTCCCCTTGCAGAGATAGTAGAGCTCAGACTTTGCAGTCCCCACTTTTCTTTGCTCCTTTTACATCAATGAGAGTTCCAATCTCTCCACACCCTCACCAACATTCATTGTTTGCTGTTTTACCAAAATTTGCTATTGCTGCTGTAGTTACATGATTGCTTACCGTTGCTTTTATTTGCTTCTTTCAGTGAATGATCATGAGCATTTCTCCATGTGTTCTCTGGCCATCTGGATGTCTTCTTTGATGAAGAGTCTTTTCCTGTACTCTGCCCATTTTGCAGTTGAGTTTTCTGCCTTTTTCTTGTTGAGACAGTAGAGTTTTCGATGCATTTTCTAGTTGGGTCTCTTGCCAGAAATGTCATTGTGAAATATTTTTTCTCTGTTTGTAGATTCTCTTTTTACTCTTTTGGAGAAGTGTTTTTATATACATAAGAATTTGATTTTCAAGAGGTTCCAATTATGTAGGTTATCTTCTACAGATTATATGTTTCAGTTATATTTCATAGTCTATTTCTGCCATAGAGAATTGTTTTTAAGTTTGCCCTAATTTATCAACATTGCACCCACAAGGGTGGTCAATAAGAAGCAAAGATCCTAGTCAAATGTGGCTCCCTCACTAATTCAGGGATTGGTGATAGCGCAGGCAAAGCAGAGCCCTCTGGCACCTCAAGGGAGTCTCTGAATGTAGAGCCATGGGCATGCTTTTGGTAGCAGCTACAAAGTTTTGTAGGCCTGGTCTCAGGAAAGTTGGGAAAAGTGACGTCAGCCACCTGGTGGATGATGGGGGTGGTGGAGAGTCATTCCTATAATCACCAGGAGGATAAGTAGAACAAGGAAGTAGAGTGTACCTTTCTTGTATTAGCCAGCTACTAGTATGGACACCCTTCCAGTCCAGGTTCCTGAACAACCAGATAGGCATTCAAAATGGCTTTGCCTCACTGTTTAAAGTCTATACCGTGTTTATCTCTTTATGCAATGTTCTTATTCAACTTCTTCCTCAGTCAGTGTTTAAACTGCTTCTCTATCTATTCCTTTAAGCTCAGGGTTCCAGAATTATCATCCATATATATCATTTCTGCTTTTATGTCTTAGGTGAAGAGAACATTCTGGATTGCCATCTGTCCAGTCAGCCATCTTCCTCAGAAGTTCATCTTCTCTTCTAAGAAGCCTTTGTGTGTGTCTTTATCCCTCCTAAGACTATGTTCAAACAAATGCCAACTCTTTGCTATCAAGTTGGAAGCAAATAATAACTGATTCTCCAGTGAGTTGTCTGAGACTAAATTGCATGAGGGGAGATTGTCTATCTTCACCCTTAGAGCAGACTGCAGATCTGAACCATGTTCCTTTGGGTTGGCAGTTCAACTCCAAAACTATAGTATTTTCAGTATTCTTTGCCAAGAACACAATTAGAATAAAGGAATTATCCCATCTTTTTCACTGTTCAGCTTTCAGATGCATATGAAGTGGTTGAAAAACCTATTATTTGAGTCAGGAACATTTTAGTCACTAACTTGACATCTTTGAAAGAGATTAGTCTCAGATGAATGAAAAACTTGAAGATAGATATACAATGCATTAATGAACAGAAATGACTTAGTGCTGGCCATTTTGAAGTAGATAATCACAAAAAAATGTTATCCTATGAATGACAAATTTAAGTGGAATGGCATTTAATTAATCATCAAAAAGAACATTTCAAAATCTATCCTGAATAATAATTCTGTCAGTGATAAGAATAATATCCATATGCCCACAAGGGAAGTCAATTAATATGACTGTTATTTAAGTTGAAATACTATCCAATAATACCAAAGATGAAGAAATTTAAACATTTTAGTCAAGGTCTACAGCTTGAAATTGATCAAACATGCAATCAAGATGAATTGATAATTACTGGTAATTGTTCTGCAAAAGTTGAAAACAAAGAAGAATCAAAAGTTGTAAAGTATGACCTTGGTGATAGATAGAGTGCTGGAGATTGGATGACAGAATATTATAAGATCAGTGACTTAGCCATGAAAGTACCATTTTCCTAACATAAGTGATGGCTATACACATTTATGTCATCATAGATAGTACACAGGGATCAAACCAACTATATCTATGGAAAGAGATGATGGAGAAACTCAATATAACAAGTCAGAATAAGGCCAGTGGCCAACAGAAGAAAAGACTACTAATTATCTATATCAAATTCAAGGTGAAGCTGAAGACAATGAAAACAAGCCAGTAAGAGCCAAAATACGACCTTGAGTATACACATTGAACACTAATGGCCAAGGACCAGCCAAGTTGTTGGATGACATCAAGGATATGTAAAAAGCAAACGATCACTGAAAAACAGGAAAGCAGGAAAACACCAGAGAGATTTTAGAAGGGATTTTGAAACTAACTCTTGAACATATAGCAGCTAAAGTGGTCAGAAGAAAAGAGCTATACAAATAGAAATATGTTAGGGTTAGATCATTAAACATAGTGCCAGCTATTGTTTGGGGTAGAGATGATTTATAACGTTTTTAAGGAAGACTGAGGGAGTATACAAACAATTAATATGCTAGCCAAAAGGAATCCAAACAGGATGACCCAGAAGAAAGGAATGGCAATCTACTGCTAAAAAATCAGCTATTGAAAATCTTATGGAACACAATTTGCTTGGATACATATGGGGTCACCGTAAGCTAGAATCAACAAAATAACAATTGGATGGGGTCAGAGTAAGTTAGAGTCAACTAAATAGCAACTGAGTGGTTTGTTGTGTTATTTAAGGCTGTTGTACATAGGGTCGCTATGAGTCGCAAGTGACTCGACGGCACATAACAACAACAATAACAACAGATATGTCTCTTATCTGACATGTTATTACCAAATACTTTTTCCCAGTCTGTGGCTTCCTTTATAACCCTGTTGGAGAAGTTTTGGGATGTACATAGGGATTTTATTCTTAGGAAATGTCATCATCTATTTTATCCTTTCCTGGTTGTAGGCTTTTCAGTATTCTTGGAAGACTGTTTATGTTGTGGAATAGGGTTTCTAAAGTTCTTTCAAGCTTTTCTCTAATGAAGTTTATAGTCCTTTGTTTTCCTCATGCTCATTCAATAATAATGTTTATGCAGTATTTGTCTTTATCGGACTGAGTTAGTTTACTCAGCATAATGCTCAATATAGGTTTTAATATTGCAAAATTATGTTGCTTAGACATTAGAAATACAAATGGCATTTTCAGGGTTAAGGCTTTTGAAACATGCTTAGCAAAGAAGTACAATCTGTGCACCTTTCTTAAAAAAGGATAAATTCTCATGATCTGTGCTCCTTGTACTGGCCTAATTTGTGATCTGTCTGGGAGTTGCAGAGCTCTGAAGTAGATTCATGATTCATCTATGTGAAGAATATGGTGTTCTCTCTAAATTTACCTGAAAGAGAAGCTTTTTAGGATTTTTCATCCTCAGTAGTCAGTCACATAGTTAGCAGCAGTTTCCTCTGAGTCCCAGCTGGTTCATAAATCCGCTCTTGTTGTACAGAACTTTCATCCTTGGCTATTTTGTCTGCAATCTCACCTTGTATATGTTCCACTTCAAACGACCAGGGCCAGCCTTCCCATCTGATGAAAATATTAATGCCGAAGGGGTGTGCTTTTATTTATCACACACAGGGAATATTAAAACACCTGTTTGTGTGGATTCTGGCTGCTATCACACCTAAAACAAACAATTCAAAGACTAAGTTTTCATCAACTCCTAATCCTTAAGTCTGTGAATTTATTAATTCTAAAACTCACATATGTTACTACATTTTTTATTAACTACCTTTGTTAGGAAGAGTAAATTTCCTGAAACGGAGATGAACTCAGGAAATTTTCAATCTTCTAAATTAGGTTTGAAATATACTCTTTCAATTCATTGCTGTTCTAACCTCAGTGTATAAATTGGAATTTTGTATTTTTGGACACCTTCAATTTTACCTTTGTCATGAATATATTTCTCAGTGCTCTTAGATTTTTTCCACCTGAATGGAGTGGATGTATGATCTGTTTCTGTGTACACCTTACCTATTCTTCAAGGAGCCTTAGTGGTAAAAAGCTGCGCTTCAATCCTGAAGGCACACAGTTTGAGTCTGCCAGCTGACCTTCTGGAGATGAATGGAAAATCCCCTCCCTTGCAATTAACTGCCTCTAAAACCCACCAGAGGGTCAGCTATGGGTTGGTTCTGACTTGATGGTACACAACAACAGTGGTATGGTGAGTGCTGGTGGCCTAGTGGTAAGGAACTGTTCTGCCAAAGAAAGATTACAGTTTGAATTCACCAATTTTTTCATAGAAGGAAGACGGGTGATCAACTCCCATGTAATTGACTGTCTCTGAAAATCCACCAAAGGGTTAGTCAGTTATGGGTTTTCAAACTCCACGGTACTCAACAAGTGGTGTGCAAGGCAGCACTGGTGGTCTGGTGGTGAAAACGTTCACTTCAAACCCAAAGACAAGCAGTTCAAATCTAAAGCTGCCCACAGGAGACATTGGGCCATGTCCTATGGCATCTGCTGCCTCTGAAAACCTGCTGGAGACTCAGCTCTTGATCAGTTCCCATTCCACAGAACAGTACAAGTGTATTGTGGTGTGTAATAAAAAGATTGTTAACCACAAGGTTAGCAGTTTGAATCTACTGGCTGCTACAAGCCAGAGAAATAGGCAGTTTCCTTAAGTGGAGTTTTTTCTTCTCACTTCTATCCATCCCTAGCCAATCTAAAGCTACATGTTCAGAAAGCAGCAATAAAACCTGGCTAGTTTATTAGCTTTTGCATTTAAATCAGTTTTGGAAGTGTTCTGCAGTGTCACGCTTCTAAGTAAATAATTTTGAAAAATTTAGTTGCTAGGGCATGTAGTATTACTCTTCAAATATAATTTTACATGATATTCTAACAAGTAAATGACAAAAAGATTGGGGTCTATGTGGGCTGTCAATAACAGCTTAACAACAAATCCTGAGGTATTCTTCATGCCCTTTCTCTTGTCTGGATCAGTAGCCAAAGCTCCTGGTGGAAGCCCTACCATGAAGGTCTCAAAGATACCACCATACATGGTAGATCTCAGCATAAATGACTCTATTAATAGATTTTGTTGGGTCTATACAATGGTTGTTCACTGCAATTTTTTATTAGTAAAAATGTTTTTAAAATGTTATTTTTATCTTTGTTTTCAAAATGTTATTGCTGTTATTTTTAGCTGTCATCATGTCAATTCCAAGTCATGTCAACCCCGTGTATACAGGAGACACTGTTCTACAGCATTTTCAAAGTTGTGGCAGATTGCCAAACCTTGTCTTTCAAAGGATCCCCGGATGGGTTTGAACCACCAATCCTTCTATTAGTACTGTAACACTTAACAATATGTGCTATCCATAGACTCTTTCTTTTCAAAGTAATGGTGAACTTCCCCAGCTGTTTAACTTTGTATTTACCTCCGTAATCCTAAATAACGTTTTTACTACCATTTTGAATTTGTTAATATTGAACATTATCTACTCACTTCCTAATATCAAAGATGAGGAGTAAGTTCTCTTTCCCTTTCTCTGCTCTAAAGCTCCTTCTTTTATCATCATATTGTAGTTACGGGTTTTAATTAAATATTCAGTCACTTCTGAATAAACCACTATGTTAGCTTTTGCACCACATTTAATTTTTTATAGTATCTTGTGAACTCATTTGCTTAGCTGTTTATTTTTGTACTTTATTTTGCTACATATTCAAACACCTTTTGCACATCACATACATAATTTGCCAAATGGACAAATATTAGAAAATATTAGTTTCACTATAGTTTGAGATTTTTATATTCCTGGATGCCAAAGTTTGTTTTTCTTCTTTTTCAAATAAATAATGTTTCCTCCTTGATGGAACACATGTTCTGGTTGTTGTTATGAGCCATCAAGTTAAAACCAACGCATAGATGACTGTCCAGGGAGTTTTCAGAGGCTATAAATTGCACAGAAGAAAATTGCCCAGATTAGCCTGTGGAAAATAATACGTAAATACAGAATCTTGATTGAAAATTTTTTATTATATTTTCAAACCAGAGTAAATATAAAATTCTAGCTTCAAATTTATTAATTTTCAATCATGTTATAAAAGAAAATGTGTATGCACGGTTAAAAGAAAAATTAACTTACTTTGAAAATTTTTACTCATGTGATAGTGGTATTGCTGTTGTGAGGTGCCATTGAGTCATAACAACTCATAGTGACCCTACGAATGAAAGACCTGAACACTTGTATAACTTTCATCATTTCTACAAGTTCATAGAGTTACCAGAGGCAAGCTATTTCGGAAGTGGATGCCACTCCTGTTTCCAAGCTTATTTTACTCGGGGAGCTCCACCAAACACTGTCCACCGCGTGTAACCATTATTACATTTGACACATCAGTGTCACAGTGTTTAGCATCACAGCAACCACAAGTTACCTCTGTGCAGCAAATGAACAGACCAGTGCTGTACAACTTAGAAGAATGTTTGACCAAAACCAATTAAAACCAGGCCTGAGGGATGCAGATTAAAATCAACCACCTTTGGGTTGGGAGCAAAATTTTCTATCTACCAGGCCAACAGAGCTCTCTCTATTGTTGAGCTGTAGACGACTCATAGTGACCCTATGAATGAAAGACTAGAACATTTTTATAACTTTCATCATTTTTCCACTTTCATAGTTTCCAGAGGCAAACTATTTCAGAAGTGGATGCCACTCCTGCTTCCAAATCATAATAAAAGAGAAAAAAATTTCTATTAGAAATTTTAAGACATTCTGCTATCTTCTAACTTTAGCTTTTCATAAGGATGAACAAAGCTGTGCATTTTCCATTCCTTTCACTTGACATTCCTTTCAGTCTGGAATCTGTAGTTCCATCAGACTTGGACAATATTTGTATATTACATGTTTGTGTAAGACATCTAAAAATAAATGCTTGAAGGCCATAGAGGAATACTGACCTATGAAGAGTTGGAGAACTGTATATCTATAGATGACAGTTATGATAACGATGCATAAATAAAAAGAAAGTTAAAATATTTATACATTTCCTGAAATGGCCCAAACCAGAAAATGATTAAATGTTGAAAGGAACCTGTTTGTGAAATTGTATTAGTAGGGAGCTAACACATTCTCTCCTGACCTCATTTTTCTAGAAAACTCAGCTAGACTAATACGACTTTCTTCTCCACTTATCTCTTTCTTCTTATTTATCCCTTCTCTTAGGAATAATGGTGACTGTGAAGGGTGAATTTTATCAGAAGGAACAAAGTATGCTCAGCTCAGCACATTCTGACCTCCATTTGTATCTCGTGTGTCACAAGAGGCATGCATTCTAATCTTTTCTCTGTCATGTATAGAGAAGTTTATTCCTGTAGCTGTTATTGTTATGTGTTGTTGAGTGATTGCAACTTATAGCAACCCTACGAACAATAGCTCTGAACTCTGCCCTACCCTGAGCCAATCTCACTGTTGCCAACACACCCACCCCCATTACCCCATATCATCCAGGGTTTCTTCTCTTGTGCTATTACTTTACCCTTCTAAGCATGATGTCCTTCTACAAGGACAGGTCCCTCCTGAAAACGTGCCTAAAGTATGTGAGACAGAGTTTCAAAATCCTTGCCTTCAAAGAGTAACCTGCTTTCACCCTATCCAATACAGACTTGCTTGTTCTCTTGGTGGTCCATGGTATGTTCAATATTCTTCTCCAGTACCACAAGTCAAAGGCATTGATTTTTCTGTTATCCTTAGTGACTGTGCAGCTTTCTGATGTACACCAAGTAATTTTGAAGACCATGAGCTGCATCAGCTGCATTGTAGTCTCTAGACTGACACTGTTGTTTTTCAGTACTCTGGAGAGGTCCCCAAAAGCAGATTTTCCTATTCCAAGTCTTCAACATGGATTGAAGCTCAACATTAAGAAAATGAAGATTCTTACCACTAGGTTACATGGAACCATGATAGATAAAGAAAAGACTGAGATTGTTAACAACTTCAACTTGCTTGGTTCCACAATCAATACTCTTGGCACCAGCAGTGAGGAATTATTCCTGTTGTTGTTGCATGCCACAGAGCCACCTGTAATCCATAGCAACACTGTGTACAATAGCTCTGAACCCTGCCCTATCCTGAGCCAGTTTCACTGACTCTGACACATCTATCCCAATTAACTTAGTTACTGTGTCAATCCATCTCTTCTGGGTCTTCCTCTTCTGTACTGTCCCTCAATCCTTCCAAGCATGTCTTTCTCCAAGGACTGGTTCCTCCTGGCCACATGCCCAAAGCACATGAGGCAGACCTTTAGAGTCCTTGCTTCCAAGAAGAAACTTGGTTTTAGCTTCTCCAAGACAGACCTGTTTGTTTTCGTGGCAGTCCATGGTATGTTTAATATTCATTCCCAGTACAATCAAAGGCATTGATTATTCTTCTATCATCTTTAGTCATTGTCCAGCTCTCTGATGCATAGCAAGTAATTGTGAAGACAATGGCCTAGATCAGGTGTACCTTAGTCTTCAGACTGATATTGTTGTTTTTCAGTATTCTAGAGAGGTCCCTGAAGCAGACTCTCCCAATGCAATTTGGCTTTTGATTTCCTGATTGCTGGTGCCAAGAGTGTTGATTGTGGAGCCAAGCAAGCTGAAATTGTTAACAGCCTCAATCTCTTCTCCATCTACCCTAGTGCTGACAACTGGCTCAGTGGTGAGAATCTTTGTCTTCCTGATGTTAAGCTTCAATCTGTATTTAAGGCTGCAGTCCTTGACCTTCTGCAGCAAACGCTTCAGATCCTCCTCATTTCAGTGTTTGCATCATCTGCATAACATATGTTGTTGGTGAGTCTTCCTCCAATCCTGAAGCCACATTCTTCTTTAGAAAGTTCAGCCTCTAAAATAATCTGTTCTGTATACAGATTGAAAAGTTATGGGGACAGAATGCATCATTTATGCACTCTTTTCCTGATTTTGAACCATGCAGCGTTTCCTTGATCTGTTCTAGGGACTGCTTCTTGCTTCCTGAGAATTATTCCTGTAGGGGAAATCTAATGTTGCCCATCCTGCTTTGGAATGGATGTGACCCGCATGCCCTTGGATTTTCAATATCTACTCATTAACAAAAATGATGCTTGTATTCCTTCTAAGTAATTTTTTTATTAATAATTTTAATGAAAATTTACAGAGACTTTGGATTTCCATTCATTCATTTTTGCACCTTTCTCCCTGCCCACCCTTCCCCCCAGTTCGTCCTTCTCTTTGAAAAGTAAAAGAAAAATTCTTTCATTGTTATACAGTCCCTCCCCCCAAAGTCCAGTCCACTATTCAGTCTTCTATCTAGACTCCTGTCATGACAACAATACCTAATCATATATCCCTTTTAAACAGTTATCTCCCTCATCTGTTATTTTTATGACTATTTCTCAATTGGCTCTGAAAAAAATTATTTTTGTTGTGTACCATTGAGTCAGAATTGACCCATAGCTGATTCTCGAGCAGGTAGTCAGAGGGAAAAATGGCATGGGAGAGAGGAGATTTCCCATCCATCTCCTGCTGAGAATCTGGTGGATCCAACAGCATGCCTTTGGGATTATATTGCTGCATCTTACCACTAAGCCACCAGAGCTCCCTAAAATCCAAGTGTATGTGTTTTCAATGGATTGAATTACACCACCCTCCAAAATAGTTTGAGAGGATTAAATATATCACGGATTACCAAAAGAACAAACAAGTCTGTTTAGGAAGTGCAACCAGAGCGCTCCCTTTAGGTGATTTACAGTCTTCCAACTCAACTGCAGTGAGTTTGAGTTTTTTTCAGTTCCAAGGTATATTGAAATCCTAGTCCCTGTACCTATTAATATGATACTGTTTTGAAATAGGGCTTTCTTTTGTTATATTAATAAAGTCATACCAGACAGGGTGGGCCCTAAATCTAATCACTTCTGAGTTGTAAAATGATCAGAACAAATGAAAACCATGGACGAATGGACAAAGAGACATGATGTAAGAATGCATGAAAGCAAAGAAATATCAAGAATTGTTAGCTTTCACCAGACAATAGTAGGGAAGTTCATAGAAGAAATTTGTTCACCAGGAAGCAGCATCCAGATGCATGGTGGGTGCTGGACAGAGTAGCACCTTTACCAGAGAACCCGGACAGAGGGCAGATGTGACAGGAGCCTGAGTTATCCTCATCAGGAGAAGTAAATAAGCTCATTAGTGGTACAGCATTTTTCAAGCCAATTTTCTGTATTGGGGTTTGAGGGGGAAGCTTGGAGGGAATGACTTGCATGGTGTTGCTTACTTTATAATTTATAATTATTTATCATTTATAATTTATAATTTGTGAGTGTGCTTGTTCATAGTTTCCTTTTACAAGTAAAGCATTTGTCTGTCAGTTTACTGTACAAAAGTAGCTTGCTGGCTGCTAGAAGTTGTGCTACCAGTGTTATAATTCCAGTAAGTCACTCATAGTGGACAGGTTTAAGCAGAGCTTCCAGATTAAAAAGAAGGATTGACCATCCACTTTTGAAATAATCAGCCTTTAAAAACTCTGTAAGCAATTTTAAACAGAGGAATACTATTAGCCATACTACTAAAGAACCTTAGAGTGAAAGTTAGTAAAATGTGAGGAGAAATAGTTGTTGTTTCCAGGTGCCATCAAATTGACTATAACTCATAGTCATTCTATAAACAACAGATCTAAACCTTGCCCTTTCCCGCACCATACTCAAGATCTCTGATATGCGCAAGTCCATTATTACAGTCACTGTGTCAATGCATCTCTTTGAGGGTCTTCTTCTCTTGTTCTTTTTGCACTCCATGGGATATTCTGAACTCTTTTCCAACACAATACTTCAAAGGCATAAATTTTTCTCTTATCCTTATTACTTGTTCAACTTTCAGATGCACAGAAAATAATTGAAAACGTAACAACTTAGACCATAATGACTTAGTCTTTAAACATACATCATTCCTCTTTAGCACTTTGGAGAGGTCCGTGACAATAAATTTCCAGAATGCAATGTATCTTTTGATTTCTAGACTACAGTGAACATCAGTATCATCTTGATTTGACCTTTTAGCACCCAAAACTACAAGAAAATGAATTTCTGTTGTTAAATCCACCCAATTACTGTGTTTCTGTTACATCAACACTAGAAAACTAAGACAATGTTTTTAATGCATCTATGCTCTGGTAGCCTTGCAGTAAAAACCTGCACTGCAATCCTGAAAGCGCACATTTTGAATTCACCAGCTGCTCCACAAAAAGAAGGATGGGCAAAATCCTCTCCCGCAATTAACTGTTCTGAAAACCTACTGGAGGATCTGCTGTGGGTCGCTTCTGGTTTGACTGCACATGACAACAATATGCATATGTAGTATCGTCAAAGATTATGTGCACAAAACCACAGGCAGTTTAAGGGATTCAAGAGCAATTTTGAGACGGCTTTGTTTTCACTTTACCACTGACTTTGAGACTCAAGTCTCCTATCATTTGAACTTCCAGTGAAAATAAAAAAGAATAAACCTTATACTTTTCAGTATGTTTTCATAGTCTTGTTGAGTGGGTCCTGTCAAGTCTAGGAGTGACCTTTTTCATTAATAACATAGTAAACATCTGAAGTCATTTCCTCTGTGATAAATTCTCACAGGTTTCAGTTCAATGACGACATTCACCTCAAGGTACCTGTATGGCAGAACATATTTTTAAAATAATAACTGAGTCCCTGACATTGGACATTATTAATCCAAATGGGAATCAAGTCTATTAGCCTTTCTATATCTTATATTAAGTGTTTATGACCTCATTACCTTCCAATTTGACCAACTTTCCTCTATAGCAAACACATATCGTCCTAGCCCTTGTAATATATATATATTACTTGGCCAGATCACACACTGAAAGACATTGTCTTTTTTGTCTCATACCCAAAAGAATCTTTTTATTAATGAATTTCATGAGTTCATTAATTTACCCAACAGATATTTTGTGCATGTTTACCATGTACGAAGAATTATGTTAGATACTAGAAAATAGAACAGGGGAGGCTGACATAGAAAATAATTATTAATTTACTATACTACCTGACAGCCTGGGAAAATCAGCTAGGAGCTACTTCCAACTTACTTCAATGAGTATATCAGTGAGGTTGTGAAGATTGTGAGAAAACAGGCTAATTTCCCTCCTTTGGCCAGAAAAGCCTGAAAAGACTTCCCAAAGAAGGAAAATCGTTTTAGTGTCTTGAGTTTGCCAAGCTCACCATTAATTTTTATGTCAATTATATCAATTATATTTTGATAAAATGGACACTGCTTATATACAGGGACCTAGTGACTAGAGCAATGGGCTCGATTGTATCAGGATGGTGAGGATGACGCAGGATAGGGCAAGGTTTAGGTCTTCTGTTCTTCAGGTCGCTGTGAATCTTGGTCGACTAGACGGCAACTAATAAAAAAACGTAACATATGCATGGATATACTAAAGAATATTTGCATGGACTTTGATAATTATTCGAGTATAATGATAATTGCTTTGAATGTTGTAGTTATTATGTGCTATTAAGTCTGAACCAAATCCAGTTGCTGACCCACCAGTGGATTTTCCAGGCTAAAGCACAGGAGGCCATCTTTCTCCCACGGAGCAGCTGGTGGATTTGAATAGTGTGCCTTTGGGTGAGCAGTATAGCTCTTTACCCAACACACTCCTATGAATAGAAGATGCTATTAAAAGAGTATAATAGTATAAAGACCATATATTTTATGAAATATTGTGTCGGGTCCCCATAACTGACTTTAAAAAGAATAAATGCAAATGGAATTTCCTTCTTTTTTGATGATTAAACAGATAAAACCCCAACTTGATTCAGAACGAATTTCTTCCATAACTGTGTCTAGTCTAGAGATTAAAATAACTAGTTTGTGTATATCTGTGTTTCATTGACTATGCAAAGGTGTTTGACTGTGTGGATCATAACAAACTGTGGCTGACTCTGAGAAGAATGGGAATCCCAGAACGCTTGATCGTGCTAATGAGAAACCTATACGTGGACCAAAAGGCAGTCTTCAGAACAGTGCAGGGAAACACTGAATGGTTCAAAATTGGGAAGGATGTACACCAGGGATGCATCCTATCTCCATACCTTTTCAACCTGTATGCAGAACAGATTATCCAGGAGGCTGGGCTCTACGAGGGGTCAAGATTGGTGGAAGATCAACAATCTGTGATATGCAGATGATACAATCTTGCTTGCTGAAACTGAGGAGGACCTGAAGTGCTTACTGCAGATGGTCAAGGACTGCAACCTCCAATATGGATTGAGGCTCAATGTCAAGAAGACAAAGATTCTCACCACTGGACCAATTGGCAGCATCAGGATGGATGGTGAAGAGATTGAGATTGCTCACAGCTTCAGTTTGCTTGGCTCCACAGTCAACACTCTCGGCACCAGCAGCTAGGAAATTAGAAGATGTATTGCCATGGGAAAATCTGCTATTAGGGACCTCTCCAAAGTACTGAAGAGCAATAGTGTCTCTTTGGAGACCAAGGTGCATTTGATACAGGCCATGGTCTTTGCTATCACTTGTTATGCACCAGAGACTTGGACAATGACCAAGGAGGATAGATTAAGAATTGATGTTTTTGAGCTTTGGTGCTGGAGAAGAGTATTGAGTGTACCATGGACTGCTAGGAAAACAAACAGATTCATCCTGGAAAGGGTCAAACTGGGCTGCTACTTGGAGGCAAGGATTCTGAGGCTCTGTCTAACTTACTTTGGACATGCTGCAAGAAGAGACAGGTCCTTGGAGAGGGACATCATGCTTGGTAGGGTGGAGGGACAGCACAGAAGGGGAAGGCCCTCTATGAGGTGGATTGATTCAGTGACTGGGATAATTGGGATGGGAATGTCAGAGACGGTGCGATTGGCACAAGACAGAGCAGAGTTTAGGGCTGTTGTACATAGGGTCGCTATGAGTCGCAAGGAACTCGACGGCACATAACAACAACAACAACAACAACTATTGAAAATGGTGGCAAGAATCAGTTCTGATAACATTTACTATGTCATTGTTAGGTGCCATAAAGTCAACTACAGCTCTTGCAGCCCTTTGAACAACAGATCTGAATGTTGCTTTACCCTGTGCCATTCACACACTCTTCAAAATACTTGAGCCTATTGTTGTAGTCACTATGTCAATTCATCTTGCTGAGAGTCTTCTCTTTCCTAAACCTCCCTAACTTTCCCAGTATGTTGTTATCTTTTTCCAAGGCTGGTTCTGTCAAAAAATTTGTGAGATGACATTTTACCATCCTGTTTGTACTCTTCCAAGACATATTTGATTACTGTTTTGGCAGGCTAAGGTATAGTCTTCTTCAGTCTTCTTTATTCATTGTCTGACTTTCATATGCATAGGAAGCAAATGAAAATACCATTGTTTGTTTGAGTCATGCATACCATAATCTTTAAACTGACATAATTGGTCTTTAGCACTTTGAAAAGGTCTTTTACAATAGATTTCCCCCAGTGCAATACATCTTTTAATTTCTTGACTACTGTACTATGGATGTTGATTGTGGATCCAAGTAAAATGAACTGTTGACAACTTTAATTTATGCTCCATCTGTCATAATGCTGCCTATTGGTTCTGTTGTGAGGATTTTTGTTTTCTTGATATTGAAATGTAACACATTTTGAAAACTACAGTCTGTAGTCATAGACTTCTCAAAATTATTGAGGAATAATGATGTCAGTTTTAGTACTAAAGTGCATCTGATTTAGGCCATGGTCTTTCTGATCACTTGCTATGCTCTTGTGAGTTAGACAATGAATAAAGATGACAGAAGAAAGATTGATGCCTTTGAGCTGTGGTGTTGGAGAAGAGTGCTGAAGATCCTATAGATTACCAAAAGAACAAACAGATATGTCTTGGGAAAGGCGCAACCAAAGTGCTCCTTGGAAATAAAGATGACAAAGCTTCATCTTACATACTTTGGGCATGTTACTAGGAAAGGTTATTCCTTGGAGAAGGACATCATGATTTGGAAGGTGAAGGGATGGCGAAAGAGAGGAAGACCTTTAACCAGGTGGATTGACACAGTGACTGTAGCAAGAGCTGGAGTGTTTCAGAGATTGTGAGAAAGGCATAAGGACAGGGTTCAGACCTGTTATTCACAGGGTTTTTATGAATTGTACTAGACTTGACAGCACTTAACAACAACAACAGGCACCAAAGAGTCTACTCTGGTGGTCTAGTTGGTAGGGTGTTGTGCTGCTAAGGGAAAGGTTGAGCCTCCACCAACCAAGGTTTGAATCCACCAATGGCTTCTATGGGAGAAATAAGAGCAACCTTTTCCTGATTTATAGCCTCAGAAACCCAATGAAGGTTACCTATGAGTCAGTTAGAATTCAAATGCAATAAGTTGGTTGTGGGTTTGTTTTTTTTTAAATGTACAGAGAATGCAGTTGATCCATATAGTGGCAGAAAGGTGAAACTCCCACAGAGAAGAAGCTAGTAACATACACTGATGAGTCATTTTGTGTTTAATACAATTGAGAGTGATGAAGCCCATGGCAAAATATAAAGTATACAACTTATTTCTTTGAATAAAAGAAATAAAATGAAAACGTAACAAAATGGGCAGGTCAAATAAAATACTTTTGTTAAGCAAAGTCAGATTTCCAGTCAGTTTTACACTTCTGGATTTAAGGATATAAATATTGATATGATTCCAACTCTATATATTGAGTTACTATACTAGTAGAACAACAGAAATGTAAATCGCCAGTGCCATAAAAGCTTGTCATGGAAAAGGTAGCCTAGCAGTACAGTGGAAGCAATGTTCACCATACAGTCAAGATGAATTATTGTTGTTGTTTTGGTGTTGTTAGGTGTCATCAAGTCAAGTACCATTCATAGCAACCCTATGAACAGCCATTGAACAGCCATTCTGAAATGTGCCCTATCCTGTGTCATCTTCACCATCTCTGAGACACTAGCACACATTGCTAGTCACAGAATCAATTCATCTCATTGGGGGTCTTCCGCTCCTACTCAGCCTCCATTTCTCCATGATGTTCTTCTCCAAGGAATAGCCTTACCTAGCTACATGGTCAAATAGAAAGACAAAGCTTTGTCATCCTTGCCTCCAAGGAGCACTCTAGCCACACCTTTCCAGAACACATCTGTTTGTTCTTTTGGCAATCCATGGGATATTCAGCACTCTTCTCCAACACAAAGACTCAAAAAAATGGAAATCTTGAAATCTGTATAACCCAGTCATTCGACCAGGGATTCTACTTGCTGTCATATATATTGCTTTTATTATTCACTAATATTGATTGTTTTTAATCTGTGTTATAGTGTAAGCTAATTTCTGGGAATTTGACCCTGAACACTATAAATGAGAGTCTTGCTCTCATGAAATTTATATGCCAATGAGAAATTTAGACAAGATACTTACATGGACAGTGTTTTGTGGAGCTCCCAGTTGTAAAACAGGTTTGGAAGCAGGAGTGGTATCCACTTTCTAAACCACATGCCTCTGGGAAATCTATGAACATGGAGAAATGATGATAGTTACGGAAAGGCATCAGGTCTTTTCTTCATAGAGTCACTCTGAGTTGGGTGTGACTCAAAGGCAATCAACAATAACAACACTTAAAAATAATGTAATTGACTATGCAGGAAATACAGAGAATAATTCTAGATAGGGGGATCAGCAAAGATCTCTTGGAGGATATAACATAGCAACTAAATTTCAGAACAAGAAAGTACCAATAGTACAGCAAGTGTACAACAAGAGTATTACTGCAGGAAGTGAGAATAGCATATAGAAAGACACTGCGTGCCAAATCTGCTGATTACAAGGGGAAAACTGGGAAAGGTGAGAATGATTGAGAGGGGAGAGGCATACATTGAGACTGGAGAGTTAGGTAAAGATTGATTGTAAAGTTCTGTGTAAGCTCCGTTCTGGGATAGGAATAATGCTTTTTTGTTTTGTTTTCAAAACAAAATTTTTATTTTATACTAGTTTACTTACAAAGTTCATATACAGTTTTTTCACAGTGAGTATTTCCCATTTCCTTTACCCACCCTTCCCTCCACCCATCAAATTGTGTGACCCTATGACTACCCCCCTACCCATTCTCACCCCTCTGTTCCTACCCGGTGCTCCCACTTAGATCCTTAAACACATTTTACTAATTATCTTTCTTTTACTACAATAATAGTCTTATACAGTATTTATCCTCATGGGCCTGAGTTAGTTCACTCAGCATAATGTTCTCCAGTCCCTCCAAAGTTGTTGTTGCTGTTGTTGTTATGTGCCGTCGAGTTGCTTGCAACTCATAGTGACCCTATGTACAACAGCCCTAAACTCTGCTCTGTCCTGTGCCAATTGCACTGTCTCTGACATTCCCATCCCAATTATCCCAGTCACTGAATCAATGCACCTCATAGAGGGCCTTCCCCTCCTGCGCTGTCTCTTCACCCTCCCAAGCATGATGTCCTTCTCCAAGGACCGGTCTCTCCTCACATGTACAAAGTAGGTTAGATGGAGCCTCAGAATCCTTGCCTCCAAGGAGCCACCACCAAGGAGCCACCCGGTTTAACCCTTTCCAGGATGAATCTGTTTGTTTTTCTAGCAGTCCATGGTACCCTCAATACTCTTCTCCAGTACCACAGCTCAAAGGCATCAATGCTCCTTCTATCCTCCTTGGTCATTGTCCAACTCTCTGATGCATAACAAGTGATTGCAAAGACCATGGCCTGTATCAGATTCACCTTAGTCTCCAGAGAGACATCATTACTTTTTAGTACTTTGGAGAGGTCCCTAACAGCAGGCTTTCCCATGGCAATGTGCCTTTTAATTTCCTGGCTGCTGGTGCCAAGACTGTTGACTTTGGAGCCAAGCAAACTAAAGCTGTGTACAATCTCAAACTCTTCACCATCCATCCTGATGCTGCCAATTGGTCCAGTGGTGAGAATCTTTGTCTTCATGACATTGAGCCTCAATCCATATTGGAGGCTGCAGTCCTTGACCCTCTGCAGCAAGCACTTCAGGTCCTCCTCAGTTTCAGTAAGCAGGGTTGTGTCATCTGCATATCGTAGATTGTTGATAGATCTTCCACCAATCTTGACCCCACATTTCTCCTCATAGAGCCCAGCGTCCCGGATAATCTGTTCTGCATATAGGTTGAAACGGTATGGAGATAGGATGCATTCCTGGTGTACGCCCTTCCCAATTTTGAACCATGCAGTGTTCCCTTGCTCTGTTCTGATAACTGCCTCCTGGTCCAAGTATAGGTTTTGCATTAGAACGATCCAAAATTAGGTAGTGATTTTCAAAATTATTGCTCCTGCATGCTGCACAGTATTCCATCATGTGGGTGTACAGTAATAATGTTTCATGTGCCACCAAAAGCCATTGAAAAATTTTAAGAACCAACTACACTATTTTATCTGCCTTTGAGTAGATCACTTGCTTGGAAGGGCAGAGAGATGGAAAGGAAAGGAAGTGCTCGGATGAGATGGATCGATACAGTGACTGATTGATACAGTGACTAAGGCAATGGGGGGTAGGTGTGTCAGAGTCAGTACGACTGGCTTAGAACAGGGCAGGCTTCAGAGCTATGTACACAGGGTCACTATGAGTTTAGTAGGTGAATCTCTGGCACATAACAGCAAAAATAACAACAACAGATCACTTGCTGTTCTGTGGAGGTTACTTTTTCATTTTTTACCCTTAGAAGGATTCTTATTTTTTTTTTAAATTTATTTTACATTGTTTTTCATGCAAAACTTATATATATTGTGTTTAATTAATGTGTATTGTGTTTCACACACTTCTTCATTCAAATTGTGATTCATACAATCATTCCCATACACTGTTTTTTATAAAATTATTTTATATAAGGCAAGAATTGGCAACTACAGAATAGAGGTGAAAAAAGATGACTACCTACATTGTAATGGTGATTAATGGAAATACATAGAAAGGTACATACTGAAACGTATTTAGTAGATGGAAATGGCAGGATTTACTAATAAACTGTTCAGTATGACACATAAGGAAAAATAAGTTAAAAATTAGGATGAGAACTGGTTTGCTGGCTTAACCAAGTCAGTGGTTGGTGGTGTTTTTTAACTGAAAGGCAACAGGTAAGAACAGGTTGGTGATAGGAGTTGGATATAGAGTTTCAATTTGAGTATGCAACTTGAGACGTCAAAATAGATTGTAAAAAAGTCGTTTGATTATAAAAATCTATGGATCTGAGTGAGGTTGGAATTTGAAATATAATTCTGGCATCTATCAGTGTGAAGATGATAATTAAAACTAAGCTAAACAATATCATTTCAAGAGAGAAAATAATGAGTGGTTAAATAGGAAAGGAGGAGTCAAGAAGGAAACTGAGAAGATACTACCATGTTGCTGTTGTTGTAATGTGCCATCAAATTAACTATAACTCACAAGAACTCTATGAACAATGCCCTATCCTGTGCCTTGCTTATAATCTCTGATACACTTAAGCCTATTATTATAGTTATTGTGTCACATATAATTATATGTGTCAATTTATCTTGTTAAGGGTCTTCCTCTCTTATACTGACCCTCCACCTTTCCAAGTGTGATGTCTTTTTCCAAGGACTGGAATCTCCTAACAATGTGCTCAAAGTATGTAAGAGGAAATTTCACCTTTCTTACCTCCAAAAAACATGCTGAATTAACTTTCTCCAAGACATATCTAATTTTTCTCTAAGCAGATCATTAGTTATTCCTTACTCTTTTCCAACACCACAACTCAAAGGTATTGATTTGATTCAATTTTCAGATACATAGAAAGCAACTGAGAAGACCATGGCTTGGATCAGGTGCACCTACCTTTGTCTTCAAACTGAACCACTGCTCTTTAGTACTCTATTGAAGTTCCTGACAGTAGATTTCGTCAATGCAACTAATTTTTTGATTTCTTGACTGCTGGTGCCAAGGGTGTTGATTTGTGGATCCAAGTAAGAGGAAATCATGGACAATCTCAGCCTTTTCTCTATCTATCATGATGTTGCCTATTGGCCAGCGCAGGTAAGGATTTTTGTTTTCTTGGTGTTGAGATATAATCCATACTAAAGGCTGGAGTCTTTGATCTTCTGAGCAAGCATTAAGTCCTCCTCACTTCCGGCAAGTAAGATTGTGGCATCTGCATAATGCAGGTTGTTGATGAGTCTTCCTCCAATACTGTTGCTGCATTCCTCTTTGTGGTCTACCTTCTTGAATGATGTGCTGAGCATACAGATTGAATAAGTATGGAGAAAGAATACATCCCTGACACACATTTTTCTTTCTTTTAAACCATGCAATGTTTCCTTGTTCTGTCTGGACAACAGCTGCTTTGTCTAAGTATAGGTTTAGTATGAGCACAATTAAATATTCTATGATTCTCATTCTTCTCAATGTTAGATCTAATTTTTTTGTGGCCCACACGGTCAAATGTCGTTGCATAGTCAATAATACACAAATAGACATTCTTCTGGTGCTTTCTTCTTTCCACCAACATCCATCTGACATCAGCAATGATGATATCCCTGGTTCCATGGCCTTTTCTAAATCCAGCTTGAATTCTGCCGTTCTCTGTTGATGTGCTTCTCTAGACATTTTTTAACAATCTTAAGCAATATTTTGATTGTGTGTGATATTAATGATATTGTTCGATAATTTCCACATTCTGTTGGATCGTATTTTGGGGGGGGAGTGAGAACAAATATGGATCTCTTACAGTTAGTTGGGCATGTAGCTGTCTTCTAGATGTCTTGGCACAGTCTGATGAGGACATCTAAGGCTGCATCAGCATGCTGGACTATGTCAGTTTGTATTCTATCAATTTCTGAGGTCTTATTCTTTACCAATACCTTCAGTGCATCTTGAACTTCTTCCTTTATTATCATTCCTTCTTTATCGTATGCTATCTGAAATGGTTTCATGTCAGCCAATTCTTTTTGTTCAGTGACTCTGTGTATTATTTCCATCTTCAATTGATGCACCGTTCAAGATTTTGCCCATAGCATTCTTCAGTATTGCAACTTGTGGCTTAAACTTTTTTCTCAGTTTTCTTAGCTTGAAAAATGCCAAGAGAGTTTGCCTGCTTTGATTTTTCTAATTCTAGCTTTTTGCACATTCTGTTATAATGCTTTGCTTTGCTTTGTCTTCTCAAGCTGCCCTTTGAAATCTTCGGTTCAACTCTTTTACTTCATAATTTTCCCCCTTTCATTTGGCTTCTTGATGCTCTAGGGCAATTTTCAGTCTCTTCTGACATCTATTTTGGTCTTTTCTTTTCCCCCCTTTCTTTCTACTGAGCTTTTTACTTTCTTCCTGGATGGTATCCATGACATCATCTTACTGCTCATCTGGTCTTCAATCATTACTGTTAAATGTCTCAAACTTATTTTTGAGATGGTTTTTAAAATAAGATGTGATAGACTTAAGATCACATTTTGGTTTTTGTTTTTATTTTCTTCACCTTCAGTTTGAACTTGCACATAAGTAAGCAATAGTTTGTTTCACTTCAGTGCCTGGTCTGATTTTGACATTGATATTGAGCTTCTCCGAAGATTCTTCCTATAGATGATATAGTTCTTCCTGTGTAGCTTAACAGATAAGGTCACTTGTGTTTGTTTGTTTTAAAAGGTATTTGTAATAAAAAAATCATAGATTGTAAAAAATTCAATCATTTAAAAATCCAGAAGAATGTAACGTCAAGAAAATAATGTTTTAAGGACAAAGTGATTAACTGTGCCCAAATGTTGTTGTTTGGTGCTATCAAGTCAACTCCAACTCATAGCTACTTTATGTACAATCGATCAAAACTCTCTGATCCTGTACCATATCCACAATATTCTCTGTTATCTCTTAAGCCCATGGTTACAGTCATTGTGTCAATCTGTCTCATTAAAGATCTTCTTCTTCTCCAACCCTCTGCCCTTTCAAGAATGATGTCATCTTCTGAGGACTGTCCCCTCCTGATAATGTGCCCTGAGTATATGAAATAAACTTTCACTGTGGTTGGAAGCAGAAATGACATCTGCTTCCTAATCAACATGCCTCTGGAAACTCTATAAACTTTGATAAATGTTGATTGTTATAGAAAGTCTCCGGCCTTCTGTTCATAAGCTTGCTGTGTTGTTGTTGTTGTTGACTGCCTTCAAGTTGAGCATGACTCATAGATTGCTTTGAGTCATACTCAATTCAATGGCAATCAACAACTACATGGTTGCCCTAAGGAATATCATCATTGCACTTCCTCTAAGACAGTTCTGCTTGTTCTTTTGGTAGTCCATGGTATATTCGATACTTTTCACCAACGCCACAATTCAAGAGCATCTGTTCTTGTAGTATGTTAAGTTTAAGGCTGTTTCATGTAGATTGGTGGTATAAATATTCCAAGAGCTCTGAGGAAGAAGCATGGGAAATTCTCACTCACATAAAGATCTAGAGACTTGGAAACCCAATAAATTGTCACTATGAGTTGGAATTAAATGAACAATGGGGGTGACCAAATACTGCTAAGCAATCCCTGTAAAACTGAGTTAATGGAAAACAAATGCAACGAGTTGCCATTGAACCCAGAACTGATCCTCTAGTGGGTTTTCAGAGGCTTTAAATCAAATGGAGAGATTGCTCATCTTCTTCTTGAAGAACAACTGGTGGATTTGAACTCCACCCTTTAGGTTGTCAGTGCAACACCTGACCCACTAGGACCACCAGATCTCTCTAAAATTGAATGGGAGAAGATGCTTGTAAATATTTAAATGGTATCTATAAAATATTTAGATATATATACACTGCTCAGTTGCATTCGAAATAGCTGAACAAAGAGGTTAATTCTACCATTTGAACTTTGCAATAAAATATAATACAACTAGTTCTGATCAGGCAGCCTGGGAAATGATACAGCAGTCTGATACAAATGTTTTATTTCACCTGTTCATAATTAGTTTTACACTTCTCATACAGACATAAAAGACTCATTTTGGAAGTTGTCCCTAACAAAATCATTCTTGGATGAAATTCTTCATTGGAAAGAATTTTAATTTTTCCAGGGTCTTTTACTGTTTAATACGCTGCCACAAATGACGACAAATGTGTTTCTAAGCACCGTCGTCAGTTTTAAAAGTGTGTGGCAGCATGTTGAATAAAATAGGGACTCAATGAAAATCTATTGATATATTTGAAACTCCATACACTGTTTTAGAATCAGTATATTTAGTTTATAATTTGGCAGAGTATAGGTGCACTTAGCAAAATTCATTAGCTTTTATTCATAAGAGAAAATATGTTTACATTTGTCATCATGCATTAGAAACTATCTTAGAAATTTCTCAAAATATTTAAGAGAATCTAATTAACCAACAATTAATAAACAAATCTGTTCAACAAACAGATGCAGTCCTTGATGGGCTCACAGGATGCCAAGAAATTTGATAGACAGCTACCTGGTCAATAGACTGGAGGAGATCTATATTTATTCTCATTTCCCAAAAAGGAAATCCAACAGAATGTGAAAATTATTGAACAATATCATTAATATCATATGCAAGTAAAATCCTTCTAAAGATTATTAAAAAATGGCTAGAACCATACATTAACAGAAAAATGACAGAGATTTAAGCTGGATTTAGAAGAGGTCATGGACCAAGGCTATTATTGCTGCTCTCAAATGGATCTTGGCTGAAAGCAGAATACCAAGACATCTGCTTGTGTTTTATCGAATATGCAAAAATATTTACTTGACTGTGTGTATCATAAAAAATTGTAACTAACAATGAGAATTCTGAATGGGAATCCCAGAACACTTAATGATGTTCATGCAAAACTTATCCCTAGACCAAGAAGCTGTTGCCTGAACAGAGCAGAGGAATACTGCATGGTTCAAAATCAAGAAAGGTGTGTGTCAAGGTTGTATCCTCTCTCTGTATCTATCTATTCAATCTGTATACTGAGCACATTATTCCAGAAGGTGGACTCTATCAAGAAGAATGTGGCACTAGGATCAGAGGAAGACTCATGACAACATACATTATGCAGATGACACAATCTTGCTGGCTGAAAGTGAGGAGGACTTGAAATGTTTACTGCAGAAGACCAAAGATTACAGCCTTCAATATGGATCACATCTCAACATCAAGAGGAAAAAACCCCTCACCATTGGGCCAATAGGCAACAACAAAATGGATGTGAGAAAGAGAAATTGTCAATGATTTAATCTTACTTGGATCCACAGTCAACAACCTCGGTACTAGCAGTCAGGAAATCAAAAGACATGGACATGTTGCATTGGAAAAATCTGTAGTTAATCCTCTTCATCTGAAGAACAAGGATATTCATTTAAAGAGTATGGTACACCTGATCTAAGTCATGGCATGTTCAATTACTTGCTCCATATCTGAGAGTTGGACAGTGAATAAAGGTAACAGAAGAGAAATGACGTCTTTAAGTCTTTAAGATGTGGTGCTGGAGAAAAGTACTAAATATCCCATGCACAGCCAGGAGAACAAATATGTCTTGAAGAGGGTGCAGCCAGGGTTCTCCTTAGGGTCAATGATTAAGAAACTTCATCTCATATACTTTAGGCATGTTGTTAGGGGCCAGTCCATGAACAAGGCCAGCATGCCCAAAAAAGTGGAGAGTAAGTGAAGGAAGGGAAGGCCCTCAATGAGACAGATTAACACAGTGACTGTAACAATGGTCTCAGATGTGGCAGAGGTGATGCAGATAGACAAGAACAGGGCAGGGCTCAGAGCCATCATTCATAGGGTTGCTATGAATCACAGTTAACTCAATGACACATTGATTAATAATTAATAATTAACAACTACTAACAAGAAGAAAAGGTGGTTCTTTCTATAAATGAAAATTCATTTGGCAATAAGTCAATTAAATTAACAATTTTTAATTAAATAATATTGTTCTTTTAGAAGGCATACCTTATAGCATTATCAAAAGAATGGAAAATAGAAGTTAGACCATGGACATTTTATTTCAATTAGGCTAATGAGTACCGTAGCCCCAGGCTGACTTTTGTTTCTTTTATTGCCAATATTCATTATAAAACCCATCTTTTCCCCTCTGTCACGTTAAGTAATATGTGTATTGGGGATCATCATGGACCTCTATTTCATGAAACTTCTCTGGCTAAATTTTCTTTTAATGTGAGACTGATTCAATGCAGCTACTTTTTAGAGTTTCCCTGGTTTTTGTTGTTGCTGTTATTACGTGTCATGTCAACTACAACTCAGAGAGGCCTTATGAACAACTGATGTGAACCATGCCTTGCCCTGTGCTCTCCTCATCATTTCTGATATGCTCAAGCTCATTGATACAGTTACTCTGTTAATTCTTCTGGTGGAGGGTCTTCCTCTCGTTCTGACTTGCCATCTTTCCCAGCACAGTGTATTTTTCCAAGGAATAAACATGGCCAAAGTATGTGAGACAAAGTATCACCATCCTTGCATCTTTCTGTATTAATTTTTTTCTAGATGGCTGGGTTTAGAAGAGGTGATGTGTAGCTAATGTCAGATGGATCTTGGCTGAAAGCAGAGTAACAGAAATGTTTATCTGTGTTTCTTTGACTATGCAAAGGCATTTGACTGTGTCGATTCTAACAAACTGTGGCTGACTCTGAGAAGAATGGGAATTCCAGAACACTTGATTGTGCTTATGTGAAACCTATACTTGGACCAGGAGGCAGTCATCAGAACAGAGTAAGGAAACACTGCATGGTTCAAAATTGGGATGGGTGTAGGCCAGGGTTATGTCCTATCTCCATATTTTTTTAACCTATATGCAGAACAGATTATCTGGGAGGTTGGACTTTTTGAGGAGGAATGAGGCATCAGGATTGGAGGGAGATTCATCAATACTCTGCGTTATGCAAATGACACAACCCTGCTTGCTGAGACTTCAAAGGACCTGAAGCACTTGCTGCAGAAAGTCAAGGACTGCAGCTTTCAATATGGATTGAAGCTCAACATCAAGAAAACAGAGATTCTCACCACTGGGCCGATCGGCAGTATCATGTTGGATGGTGAGGAGATTGAGATTGTCAACAGCTTCCGTTTGCTTGGCTCTATAATCAACACTTTTGGTACCAGCAGCCATGAAATTAAAAGACAAACTGTATTGGGAAAGTCTCTTGTGAGAGACCTCTCCAAAGTATTGAAGAGCAATGATGTCAGTCTGAAGACTAAAGTGCTCCTGATCCAGGCCATGGTCTTTGCAGTCACTTACTATGCATCAGAAAGCTGGACAATGACTAGAAATGATAGAAGGAGAATTGATGCCTTTGAGCTCTGTTGCTGGAGAAGAGTACTGAATATATTGTGAATGGACTGTGAGGAGAACAAACAAGTTCATCCTGGAGAGAGTGAAGCCAGGCTGCTCCTTGAAGCTTCGTATGACATAATTTGGACATGTTGCAAGGCGGGATGAGTCCTTGGAGAGGGACATCATGCTTGGGTAGGTGGAGGGACAGTGCAGGAGGGGAAAATCCTCTATGAGATGTATTGATTCAGTGACTAGGAGAATGGGGGTAGGTGTGTCGGAGACAGGGAGATTGGCACAGGACAGAGCAGGGTTTAGAGCTGTTGTACATAGGGCCATTATGAGTCGCTGGTGACTCGATGACACAGAACAACAAGATGAACTGTAGAATCATTTGTCTAATTTCAAAACAAAACACAAACATGGAATAAGCAGATGTCAAAAATGTTATTCTGATTGTTTATACTTAACTAAATTAATGCTTTTCACTTCAAATAAAGCAGCAATGTAATTAGCCTCTTCACAAGAAAATTTCAGATTTTAATTAAAAAAATAAATCCAAAATGAAACTTGTGATACAGTCTTTGCCATTCAATGTGTATACCGAGCCTACAGTTTTACGCATATCCCAGTGGGAAATAGAGGCCTTTTTGAGGCTAAGCCGAAAGAGAAATTCCTCCCGTCCAATTGGCCTCACGGATATTGAGAAGAGCAAGATGAGGCTGTTCCTCTCGGCTGTTCCTGTGGGAACTTGTTCTGACTGCGTTTTCCTCATTAGATAGGGCAGTTGCCTGTGTGTGGCCCAGCGCAGGAGTAAATAAAACACCCACGTGGGGCTTGGTTTACCACTTCAAGTCTGTTTTCTGGATGGTTATCTTACAAGTGATTGGAAGGGAGGAGAAGCAGAAAAAAAAAAGGAAAATATTTTCCTTCATCAGGAAATGAGGATCTTTGTACCTAAAAGGATGAGGGAATGAGGCCTGTGATAGGTTGGCTTTGCAGCCTGTTCAGTGGTGGATGTTGTTGTGTGTGTCATGTGTATATAGGCTCTACTGCCTATATGTCTCTTTCCTTGTTGTGTTTATAGCTTCTTGTCTTTATTTCACAAATGTCTCAACAGTTGTCTTCTTTGCCCAACCCAGAAGGCTTTTCCATCCCTCCTTTAATTCTTCCATCTTGTTTCCAGTGGGCTTGATTGTTTGATCAAAGAACTCCGAGAAAATAAGCCTCCAGCGCTCCCTTACCAACAACCTCAAAAATTCTCCATAAACTCTCTGCCCTACTTTGAGGGGTATATTTGTCCCTCCCAGTCTCTGTCCTTCCCCATTTCAAACTTGGCTTCCAGAAGGACTGATAAACTTCCCGAGGTGGCAAAACATGCCATCCCCTCCCAAAGCATCTGTGTCTTCAGAAGCAGCAAAGCTTCCTGTCAACAATACAATCTTTGATTATGCAATTTCAGGTATAAGTAGAGAAATCATCCTCAGAGGGATTTGTATATATTGTGAATTTTAAATGAATGAATAAATCATAGTTTTCTTAATATATGAAGTATACAGAACACAGTTAGAATAATATTATAATACATTTCCCCACACTATTAAAAATAGAGCATTCCTATGAAACCTTTCATAGAGCAAAATGGCATATAGTGATGAAATCATTACTATTAATTTACTGTGGGAAACATTTGTGAGTATTCACAGATCCAAAAGATAACCTACCAAATCAAAGTAATATTGTTTTTGTAAGGTGTCATTATTCGATGACAACTCATTTTTATTGTTATGTGCCATTGAGTCACCTGCGACTCATAGCAACTCTACACAAGAGCTCTGAACCCTTTATCTTGAGCCAGTTTCATTGTTTCTGACATACCTACCCCTATTTTCCCGGGCACTGAATCAGTCCATCTCATCCAGGGTCTTCCTCTCATGCACTGTCCCTTCACCCTTCCAATCATGACATCCCACTCCAAGAACTGGTCCCTCCTGGCAACATGCCCAAAGTATGTCAGATGAAGCTTTATAACCCTTGCCTTATAAGGACCCTATAAAGAGAACAGATCTGAACTTTGCCCTATCTTGTGCCACCCTCGCAATCTCTGATACGTCTGAGCCAATTTTTACAGTATCAATACATCTTGTTGAAGGTTTTCATCTCTTTCTTTGATATTCTGTCTTTCTTAGCATGATATCTTTTTCCAAGGTCTGATTCTTCCTGACAATATGATCAAAGTAGGTGACATGAAATTTCACCATCTTTGCCTCTAAGGAGCACCCCGGTTGCACTTCCTCCAGAACAGACCTATTTATGTAACACACCTAAAACACAGTGTTCCTAGACACAGCTCAAAGCCACGACAGCTTGACACTGAGATGCTGAGTGAGATTCCTGGAGAAGGGGCCTGGTGAAGCCTCTCTTGCTGGGCAGGGTATGTGTGCATGGCTGCTCTAAACTGTTCACTGATCACCTAACACTGAACACTAGTTTCACTTTTAGCCCTTTATTTGGGAAAAACAAAGATCATCTTTGGCTTGCTTTCTGAGAGTAAAATGTACTAATATAAGACTTTAGTAAAAGTGAAGTAATATAAAGCAAATTTTCAAAACACAGTAAATAGCAATAACATCTACACAAAACTATTTTAAAGATTTAAATCACAATAGTACATATAAATTTCTAACAAATATCACCTACTATCACAGTTCTGTCTACTATAATTTTCATTATTCCATTTTGTCTAATCACCAGGTTTGGGGCTAAGCAATGGGGGGGGGGCACTAGATACAATAACAGACCGGCTTTCTAGACCTTTAATCAGATTAAAGAGAAATCATTTGCATTTTGGAAAACTTAGTTCACGCTCTCCAAAATGTTCTCTCAAATAGTGCCTCACTCACCTGTCTCACTTTTGCCAGCTATGTGTAATTTCCCTGCCTCCGATTCCTATTTTCTTAGTTTATAGGAGACTGACAGATTCCACTCGACTTGTCTCATGTCCACACTGAGCTTGAAACATATGTTATTTTCAGTGAGCATGACTTGAATATGTTTATCATAGAAAAATACATTCAAAGCAATTGTTGTTAGTTACCTCGAGTCAATTGTGACTGATTGCCACTCTATGTAGGCAAAAGGGAACTGCTTCAAAGAACTAATCTTTCTTAAAGGATCCTCAAGGCTGTGGAATTTTGATAAAAGTTCAGAAAATGTGACCAATATCAATGTAAAAAAAAATAATAGGAAGTAATCAAACTGAAGTGGGTTTGATTTTTTTCACAATACTGTCATACTAACTAATCCTTATGCTAATATTTGTGTGTGTGTGTGTATGTGTATGTGTATGAGTATGCATGTATGTGAGCATGAGTCTATGTGTGTTTAAATAGGGTGGAAAATAGTGGAGGGATACAGAATAGACAATCAAATAAGCCCACTTTTGTAGTATATCCTTTGTAACAGTGAGCATTGAATTTGTTCAAGACCACATCTGTCATCTTAATTTTGACTCTGTCAATGAATTTTGGTGCCTGTGTGAGACGCTCAAGTGAAATTTCATTCCAGCTTCCCTAATGTAATAACAAGAAAGAGTTTAGTCACTTACTCTACCCTCTTTGCCTCCTTGTGGAACCTAGATTCCAGAAACCAGGATTCTCATGAAATTGGGAGGTTTGTTCTGTCATAGTTCAGTCTTTGTCACTGTTTTGTTTTGCATGGTATTTCACATTCTTTTTGTTGTGGTTAACTAGCTATTGCTAATAAACTTACATTTCTGTGACTCTTTAGGCAACTCAAGAGTTTGTCTGCTATCAGTTATAAATTAGATATTGCTTGTCTCCTGAGAATGGACAGGTGATGATGATGGTGACAATAAAGCCAGAGGAGAAGGTTGCCGAGTTGGGGTGGACAAAGAGTGAGCCCATTTTCTAACAAAAGTGGTTGTAAAGTCAATAGGGACCCTGCTCACTTTGATTCTGCATTACCAGTATTGCCAATGCTACTTATATGATCAACACTGTGCTAAATACTACAGCCATGAAGACAAACAAGGAAGGCCCTTAGAAACCTCACTGGATAGGCAGATGGGAAAACACCATAGCTTTATAAAAGAAGAGGTACAACAGGACACTCTAGGATAGGACCTCTGAACCCACCCTCAGGAGTGTGACAGGACACAGCAAAGATTTCTTTGAAGAGGTGATACTATTCTCCAAGTCTTGAATAAGATAAAAGCAAGAAGCAATTTAGGGTGTGCATGGGGTAGCTATGAAGTCAGTATAAATGAGATTATAATTCCCTCTGTCTCACCCTCATCAAAGCTATTTTTTACTCATCACAAATTTAACACCCTGCCCTCCAGGGTATGGTCAAGTATGGACAAGACTGCATCAGAGGGAAATGCCAAACTTTGGAGGCACAATCAAAGCATTTAACCTGAGCAGCTGAGGCAGGTCCTGACAGTCAGTTTGGGGACAGCTGCTTCCATCACTTGGAGTGATGTAGAAACCAAGAGGCTTGCTTCAGGCAACACTGTCATTTACCATCAGCAGGATTCTTCCCAGGCAGTGTGTGGGCATGCACTACGTTTACTGTACTATAAATAATTGAGGCTGGGAGGACACAGAATCACAAGCTTTGATAGTGAACTATCAGCAAGACGCTTGTACTTCCTGCCATATGCTCTAAACCTGAGGCCCTGTCCCACCTTGTTAATTATTACTAAATGCCATCAAATGGCCCCTGACTCATGGCGACACTAAGGACACTAGAATTAAGTGCTGCCAGTTTCTGCCCTATCTTCATGGTTCTTATGTCTATTGTTGGAGCTACTGTGAATTTGAATGTCTCCAAAATGAAGGGACTTGATTTCCAGCACTATGTTGTTGTATGCTAAAGAACTGACCTGGACGCATAGCTACCACGTACAACAAAGTCAAACTGCTCCCCAGGGGTCCCTAGCCTATAATCTTTTGGGGAACAGACCATCAGGCCTTCCCTCCTTTGAAGCTGTTGGCAGAATCAAGTCACCAACAGCCAAGTGATTAACCACTGTACCACCAAAGTTCCTCCCAGAACTCTATCAGACCATGTTCAACCATTATCCATGTTGTTGTGTGCTTTTGAGTCAGAACCAACCATAGCTGACCCTCCAGCAGATTTTCAGAGGCAGTTAATTGCACGGAAGGAGAATGCCCATCCTTCTCTGTTGGATTTGAACTGTGTGCCTTCGGAATTGCAGTGCAGCTTCTTACCATTAGGCTACCAGACCTCCCTACAATTATCCGTAATGTTTGTCATAATTGAATAATTTTTATAAATAGATCACTAGACTTCTCTTCCTAGTCTGTTTCTGTCTGGAAACTCCAATAAAATCTGTCCCAAAATGAGTGGCTCTAGTGATATTTGAAATGGTGATGGCATAGCTCTGAGTCTCATTTTTGTTACTGCTAGGTTCTATTGAGCCAGGGTTGATTTTATGTACAACAAATTAAATATTGCCAGAACTTGTGTTGTCTACCCAAAACTTTGTATATTTGAGTACAGTGTTGAAGTCACTGTGTCAATCCACCAAAGAAAGGATTTTCCTCTTTTTTACTGACTTTTACATTAATAGGCATGCCCTTCTCCAGAAACTAGCCCCTCCTAATAACATGTCAAAGTGTGGGAAACTCAGTCTTACCACCCTCGCCTCTATGGGGCTTCTTGGCTGATCTTCTCCGAAGGCGGACGTGTTCTTTTTCTTGGCAGTCCATGGCATAGTTTACACTCTTGTCAAGATTCTTATTCACTGTCCAGCTTTTGAATGAATTTGAGACGACTAAAAATATTATGGCTTGAGTCAGATGAATTTTAGGCCTCAAAGTGATATATTTGCACTTGGGGGGCAGATTTGCCCAATGCAACACATCATTTGGTTTCTTTAAAATGGTTTCTATAGGTATTGGTTATGGATCAAAGTAAAATTAAATTATTGACAACTTCAGTCTTTCCTACATCATAAACATCATTTATCATGGTGTTGTTTATTGATCCAGTTGTGAGAATTTTTGTTTTCTTTGAGATATAAACCACACTGAAGGTTTTAGTCATTGATGCTCAGTAAGTGCTTCAAGTTATCTTTATTTTCAGCAACCAAGATAGTGTTATCTGCATAAGGCAGGTCATTAATGAGTCTTCTTCCAATGTTGATGTCACAATTTTTCTCATATAGTCTAACTTCTTAAATTATTTTCTCAGCATTCAAATTGAGTATCATAAAAAGATAAAACCTTTTAAAAAAAGAAAAGATACAGCGTTTACACTCATGCCTTGCATTTATAACATGCAGTATCTCCTTGTTCTCCGTAAACTACTGTTCTTTGGTTCATGTCTAGGTTCCACACGGATGCAATTAAATGTTCTGTGATCCCCACTTTCTGAATGAAGTCCATAATTTTCTATTATCTACATAGCCAAACACCTTTGAATACTCAATAAAATACAAGTAAACATCTTCTGGTATTCTCTGTTTTCAGTCAAGATTCATCTGACATCCCATATTACACATTCTCTTTTGAATCCAGTTTGAAATTCACTGTTTCTTGTCAAAACAATGTTGCAAACTTTTAAAATGATCTTCAACATATTTTTGTGTGTGTGATATATATGATATTGTTGGATAATTTGTTCATTCTCTTGCATCATCTTTCTTTGGAATGGACACAAGAACAAGCAAAAACTCTTCCAGCTGATTGGCCCCGTAACAATAGTCTTCCAGACTTCTTGGTATAGACAAGTGAGCACTTCCACTGTTTCATCCATTTGTTGAAACATCTCAATTTTTATTCTATCAATTCCTGGATACTTGTTCTTGGACAATACTTTCAGCATAGTTTAGATTTATTCCTTCAACATCATTTGTTCTTGATCATATGCTGCATTCTGAGATGGTTAAACCTAAACCAATTATTCTTGGTGCAGTGAATAGATGTATTCTTTCCATCTTCCCTTGTTGCCTCCTAGATTGCTCAATTATGTCCTCAGAATCCCTCAAAATTGCAACTCACAGCTTGTATTATTTTTGTCAGTACTTTAAACTTTATAATTAACAAGTATGTTCTTCTCTTTGATACTAAATCTAGGTCTTTGTACATTTCATTGCAAAACTTTGCTTTGAATTCTTGAGCTGCCCTTTGAAATCTGTTTAGCCAGCATTTTTTTAGTCATTAATTTATTTTAGCTACTACTCTATATTCAAGAGGAAGTTTCAGAACCCCTTTCGACATTCATTTTTGTATTTTCTTCCTTTCCTTTATTTTTAATGATCTTTTGCTTTCTTCGTGCATTATCCTGCCATCCTTGATGTTATTCCACAAGTCATCTGATGACAGTGTTTAATGTTGAAATATATTCTTGAGATGACCTCTAAATACAGATGTGATATACTCAAGACTGTCCTTTGGCACTTGTGGAATTTGACAATTTTTTAACAATTTAAACTTGAACTTCAAAATGATAAATTGGTGCCTTATTTTGCAGTTGACTCTTGGTTTTGCTCTAGCTGATATTGAGCTTCTCTAATTGTCCTCACTGATTTCACATGCAAGCAAGATTTTACTGAAGATTATCTAAAAACGACTGGATCAGCACATCAACAGAGAACTACCAGAAGTCCAGGCTGGGTTTAGAAGGGGTTGTGGTACTAGGGATATTGTAGCTGATGTTAGATGATCTTGGCTGAAAGCAGGGAATACCAGAGGAATGTCTATCTGTGTTTCATTGACTATGCAAAGGCATTTGACTGTGTAGCTCATAACAAACTATGGCTGACTCTGAGAAGAATGGGAATCCCAGAACACTTGATCGTTCTAATGTGAAACTTATACTTGGACCAGGAGGCAGTCATCAGAACAGAGCAAGGGAACACTGCATGGTTCAAAATTGGGAAGGGTGTACGCCAGGGATGCATCCTATCTCCATACCTTTTCAACCTATATGCAGAACAGATTATCCGGGAGGCTGGGCTCTATGAGGAGAAATGTGGGGTCAAGATTGGTGGACGATTTATCAACAATCTATGTTATGCGGATGACACACCCCTGCCTGCTGAAACTGAGGAGGACCTGAAGCGCCTGCTGCAGAGTGTCAAGGACTGCAGCCTACAATATGGATTGAGGCTCAATGTCAAGAAGACAAAGATTCTCACCACTGGACCAATTGGCAGCATCAGGATGGATGGTGAAGAGATTGAGATTGTACACAGTTTTAGCTTGCTTGGCTCCACAGTCAACAGTCTTGGCACCAGCAGCCAGGAAATTAAAAGGCGCATTGCCATGGGAAAGTCTGCTGTTAGGGACCTCTCCAAAGTACTGAAGAGCAATGGTGTCTCTCTGGAGACTAAGGTGCGTCTGATACAGGCCATGGTCTTCGCAATCACTTGTTATGCATCAGAGAGTTGGACAATGACCAAGGAGGATAGAAGGAGAATTGATGGCTTTGAGCTGTGGTGCTGGAGAAGAGTTTTGAGTATACCATTTTCTGCTAGGAGAACAAACATGTTCATTCTAGAGAGGGTTAAGCTGGGTTGCTCCTTGGAGGCAAGGATTCTGAGGCTCCGTCTAACATACTTTGGACATGTTGTGAGGAGAGACAGGTCCTTGGAGAAGGACATCATGCTTGGGAGGGTGGAGGGACGGCACAGGAGAGGAAGGCCCTCTATGAGGTGGATTGATTCAGTGACTGGGATAATTGGGATGGGAGTGTCAGAGACAGTGCGATTGGCACAGGACAGAGCGGAGTTTAGGGCTGTTGTACATAGGGTCACTATGAGTCTCAAGCAACTCGACGGCACATAACAACAACAACAGAGTTAATTCTATATATTCTATTCCTTGAGGTCAACAAGTATAATCATCCTTTAAGCTGTTGATAAATACATCTTGCAAAATTCTATCCTAGCATATATGGCTTTATTTATATCACCAAAGCCATGTTTTCTAGCTAATGGTCCTCTTTTGTCTTCAACTCTCACATTCCAGTTACAAGTAATTATCAATGTATCTCATTTGAAGGTTAGATCAATTTAAGATTGCAGTTATTAGTAAAAATTTTTCCATTTCTTAATTTTATTATTAGTTATTGATGTGTAAATTTTAATAATATACATAAGAAATAGTCTTAACTGTAGGTATATAAATATTATCACTGATAGTGTACTTCACAACATATCTTGATATGTTATTTTGACAATGTGTATGCTGCAATTCTTCTTCAATTTGAAGGAATATGTAATATGGAAGAAAGAAATGAAACTATAGATAAAGAAGCACAAGAACTTAAAAAATCACAAGACAGAGAGGGTACAGTCAGCTTTCTGAAACATAGCAATAACTACTGCATAAGACCATTATTATAACCATTACTTGCTATGTTTCAGAGAGCTGGACAGTGACTAGGGATGATAGAGAGTTGATGCCTTTGAGCTGTGGTGCTGGAGAAGAGTTTTGAATATACCATTTTCTGCTAGGAGAACAAACAAGATCATTCTAGAGAGGGTGAAGCTAGGCTGCTCCTTGGAGGCAAGGATTCTGAAGCTTTGTCTGAAATACATTGTACATGTTGCAAGGAAGGAGGGTGCAGGAGAGGATGTCCATCGATGAGATGGATTGATTCAGTGATTGGGGTAATGGGGATAGGCATGTCATTAGACAGTGAGATTGGCACAGGATAGAGCAGGGTTTAGCACTGTAGTACACAGGGTCACTATGAATTGCAAGCGACTCAAAGGCACATAACAACAACAACTAGTGAGATATGTATGAAATCCAAGGAATGAAGGGATGGGAGCTAGGGTACTAATGGTGAGCAGGGGGGAAATCATGGGGTTACAGTGTTTGCTGAGTGGAGGGAGGGGTGAAGAAATTAGGAAAGATTCAGTAGGGACCTGAAAATGCTGAGTATAAATCAATGGTGTGTAATTTTATAATACACAATGTATGAGAATTGTCCTGTGAAAGATAATGTGAGTGAAGGAATGTGTGAAACACAATGTATTAGATTTTGTATGTAAGCCAATATAAAATACAATTTTAAAAAGACAATAATAGGGTATTTATAAAAGAAGAATAAAAAATAATGCATATTTCTAAGAAATAATTGTTATTACTAACAACCAAAAAAAGTACTTGTTGAAGAAGATCAGAGAATATACTGCACTGAAACAGATGAGGGAGTGAATAATTTAAAAGCGATGTATGATAGGGTATTATGGTTATCACAAGAGTTCACAATTAAGGTTGCATAGTGGAAT
>NW_006399797.1:17324755-17326728 GCF_000299155.1 Elephantulus edwardii | reverse complement strand
GGGTGGGGAGAGAAGTACAGCAACGAATGAAGGAAATCCATAATCTCTGTAAATGCTCATTAAAATTATTTTTAAAAAGATAAAAAAGAATAATAATAATGAAAAAAAGAATACAGCCTTCAATATGATTGCATTTCAATATCAAGGAAACAAAGATTCTTACCACTGAACCAATAGGCAATATCATGATGGATGGATAAAAGATTGGACCTGCCAACAACTTCATCCTACTTGGACCCATGATTAACACCCTGGGTATTAGCAGTTAGAAAATCAGGAGTTGTATTACACTGGGGAAGTCTGTAGTTAGGGACTTCTTCAACTTACCGAGGAGTAATGTTGTCAGTTTGAGAACTAAGGTGCATCTGATTCAGGCCAGAGTCCTTCTGATCACTTGTTATGCATCTGTGAGCTGGGCAATGAATAAGGATGACAGAGGAATTGATACCTTTGAGCTCTGATGTTGGAGAGCACTGAATATCCCATGGACTGCTAAAAGAACAAAGAAATATATCTTGGAAGGGGTGCAGCTAGAGTGATCTTTAGAGGCAAAGATGATGAGGCTTTGGTTCATAAACTTGGGGCATGTTTCTAGGAGAGGCTAGTCCTTGGAGAGGGACATGATACTCGAAAACATAGCGTCAGTAGATTGACAGTGACTGCTGCAATGGGCTCTAGTGTGTCAGGAGATGTGAGGATGGCACAAAATAGGACAGAGTTCAGATCTGTTGTTCATAGAATTGCTATGGATTGTACTCAACTTGACGGCACAACAATTTGAACTTTATATTAATATATTAGCAGCATGAATTAAGAAGTAATTTATTCTAAAATAACACCATTGTGAATTTTATTGTACTTTGGATTATTTCCTCAAAGTAATACCTAGAAGTAGAATTGCTAAATTGAAATATATAAATATATTTATGACTGCTTCTGTCAAATTGCCTTCATACCAGTTTGAATTCTTATTAACTATTAATAAGAATACCTCACTTCCTTCACTACTGTAAAATCATTTATCATTTTAAAATTTTTTATCATTTAAAAAAAATCCTTACTCATTTCTTCAGTGTTATTTTGCATGCCTTTGGTGATTGTTAGATGCCGTCAAGTTGAGTGTGACCCACAACAACCCCATGACCAACAGATCTGAACCCTCTCCTATCCTGTCCCATCTTCACACTTCCTGACATGTTAGAGCCTGTTGCAGCAGTCACTGTGTCAATTCACTTTGTTGAAAGTCTTCCTCTCCTTTATCAACCTTCCATCTTTCGAAACATCATGTTCCTCTTCAAGGAATAGGCCCTCCTAGTAACATGTTCAAAGTATGTGAGGCAAAGCCTCATCATCTTTGCCTCCAAAGATCACTTTGGCTGCACTCTTTCCAAGATATATTTGTTTGTTCTTTTAGGAGTCTTTCCAAGACATAGTTGATATTTATTTGTCCTTCTGGCAGTCCATGGTATGTTCAATGCTCCTCTCCAACACCACAGCTCAAATGCATCAATAATTCTCTTGTCATCCTTATTCACTGTCCAGCTCAGATGCATAGCAAGTGATCAGAAAGACTACGGCCTGAATCAGACACATCTTAATCCTCAAAATGACATCATTATTCCTCCATAATTTGAAGAGGTCCATAACTGCAGACTTTCCCAGTGCAATACATCTCTTAATTTTCTGATTGCTGGATCCAAGTAAGATGAAGTTGTTGACAGTTTCACTCTTTTCTCCATCTATCCTGATGTTGCTTATTGATTCAGTAGTAAGAATCTTTGTTTTCTTGACACTGAGATGTCAATAGGTAAGGCTATATTTTTTGATCCTCTGCAACAAGTGCTTCAAGTCTTCACATTCAGCAAGAAAAAAACCCACACAAACCCACAAACGTTTATTAATAGTTTAAATAAGCTATACTAAAAGTCTGATTCCTATGCATGCCATCAGGTGAAATCCAGGTATATAACCTG
>NW_006399797.1:17317297-17321780 GCF_000299155.1 Elephantulus edwardii | reverse complement strand
TGACTGGGATAATTGGGATGGGAGTGTCAGAGACAGTGCGATTGGCACAGGACAGAGCGGAGTTTAGGGCTGTTGTACATAGGGTCGCTATGAGTTGCAGGCGACTCGACGGCACATAACAACAACAACAACAACAACAACAACATACTAAAAGTCAAAGAAGCAAACAAAAAGTATAGAATAGCATACTCATATTGCAGTATATATAGCTTTGGATTATCCATGATAAAGAGAAAATCCTATGTACCAGAAAAAGAAATCTACAGGCAAGATTTATTTTGCCTCCCTAAAACACAATGTATGACAATGATTGTATGAAACACAATGTGAATGAAGAAATGTGTGAAACACAATATATACAAATTTTAACAGACACCAATCGGTTTGCAAACTAATATAAAATAAAACAACAACAACAAAATCATCTTAAAAGACGAGGGGGAAAATAATTAGAGAGGTGAGTAAATCATATTCTTCATTCTATGGAAAAGTGTTATCTTAGGGCATTTGTCTTTCATGGAGCCCCTTCTTTCAGGGGATTCCTCTGTTTTGGAGAACCTTCCCTGTAATTTAGTAGATTTCTCTGCTGGCATTAGAACTATCTGAAGTATCTAATTTCTCATTTTGGGGCACTCTCCAACTCCTCACAGGTATTGACCATATGTCCCAAGAAGTTCATGCCTTTAAGGTTACCTTCAGGCTTCATTGTACTCAAGAGGCTGCAACAATTGAAACAGCTGGTGGTTCAAGTTCATTCCCAGGTGCCTTAGGAGAAAGACTCAAAGGCATATTTCTTAAAAATCAGCTATTAAAAACTCAGTGGATTATTATTTCACTGAGATACTTACAGGTCACTGTGAGTCTGAATTCATGAGGTATCAAATGCTACTTGTCAAAACTGGCATTTGTTTCAAAAGGGCAGTCCTAGTGAATGCATCATTCTTGCTGGTTGACATGTGGCTGTTTTATGCTTGTGCATGCAAGAATATTGTTTATTTTGTTTTGTTTGAGAAGGATTATATGGAAATGGGCCACCATAATGGTATTCTATCATGATGAGTTAGGATAATTCGAATTGTTAAAAATGTGGGTTCTGCAAAAAATTGTCTAGAGCCTTGTATATGGAGCACAAAATTATTCCTGCTTTTGTTTTATTTTGTTTATTTCTTTCCATCTTCATTCCTCATTTATATTCAAATTTATTTCATAGGTAACAACTCTAATGAGTTTCATATTTTATCCTTTAATTTGTATGGAGCTATGCTATTACATAATGTTGTTATGACAGGATTTTGAATTTTAAATTTGAAACATATGAGAGCCAAAACTCAATGTTATTGTTGTTGGTAGGTGCCATGGAGTCAACTACAATTCATAGCAACTCTATGAACAAAAGATGTGAACCATGCCTTATTCTGTGTCATCCTCACCATCCGATATACTTGAACCCATTGTTACAGATACTGAGTCAATTAAACTTCTGAGGGGTCTTCTATTTCTCTGACCCTCCAGACTTCCTAGCATGATATCTTTTTTCAAGAATTGGCCCATCCTGACAACATGCTTAAAGTATGTGTGATGAAGTTTATCATCTTTGCCTCTAAGGACCATCCTGGTTACTCTTCCTCCAGAATAGATTTGTTATCTTGTAAATTAATGGGATATTCACTACTCTTCTCCAGTGCTAAAACTCAAAGGCATCAATTCTTCCATCATCCTTAGTCACTGTCCAACTTTTAAACACGTAGGAAGAAACCGAAAAGACTATGGCTTTGTTTAGATGCACCTTGGTCTTTAAACTGACATCATTGCTCTTTAGCACTTTGGAAAACTTCTTAACAGCAGATTTTCCAAGTTCAATAGATCTTTTTAATTCTTGACTGCATTTACCTTAGATGTGCATTGTGGATCCAAGCAAAATGAAATCATTGACAATTTCAGTCTTTTCTCCATCTATCATAACGTTGTCTATTGGTCCAGTGATGAGGAATTCAATGAGAAAGTGTTGTTTTGTTTTGTTTTTTAGGAGTTCAGCTTTTTTTTTTTTTACTGAACATGTTACAAAAGGAGTTTAATCAAAATGACCAAATACCATGTCATCACCAGACCCTTCAGATTCTTTTTTCTCTTCAACTTTCTTCTTCTCAGTTGTAACAGTAGCATTGGAGAGGGTGGGTCTTCAGCCCTGGTCAATGGGCCAGGTCCACCAGCACCCACACTGCAGATGAGGTTCCCACTGTTGACATTTTCCAGGGCCTTTGCAAACAGGCCATTGATTTTTATCCTCCGTGAAGGTTGTTCATCTCGTTGGTGTGCAGGATGAGGGCAGGATGAACAGATGCAGAGAAGCTCAGAGACAGAGGACATGGTGTGGTGATACTAGGTCGGCTGCTGGGTGTGGTGCTAGTCACTGAATAAAGAGAAGGCCTCACTCAAGCTGCTTTAGCTTCTTCAGAAGAACCAAGCACCTTAATGGTAACTGAGGAAAGGGGAGTGGAAGTTTCTGACTTACCAGGAATACAGTCTTAGCACTTTGCTATCACTAGTTGTGGAAAATATTGAGCTTTCCTTCTTTTTCTTTCCTTTCACTGGAAGAGTTCCTCCTCATACATTTTCTGAGTCTCACAGATTTTACTACAGAGGCAGTATTATAGATACATATGCATCATGTAAAATCTTCCACTTTTCAACAGAGAGAACCTTTCCTTTGTAGAAAAGAGCAAAAGATGAGTTTTTAAGAAATGCCAAAACATTTGGATATTATTGTTATGTGGTGTCAAATAAATTAGGACTCATACAACCCTATGAACAAAGGCTCTGAACTTTGCCCTATCCTGAGCCAACCTCATCATCTCCAACACACGTGGCCCCATTGCTGCAGTCACTGTGTCAATCTATCTCATCCAGAGTTGTCTTCTTTTCCACTAATTTTCTACCCTTCCAAATATGATGTCCCATTCCAAGTACTAGACCCTTCTAACACATGCCCAAAGTATGTGAGATGGAGTCTTGAAATCTTTGCTTCCAAGGAGCAAACTGGTTTTACCTTCTTTTGTTCACTTGGCAATCCATGATATGTTCAGTACTCTTCCAGTACCACAATCCAAAGGTATTGATTCATCTGTCACTTTTGGCCATTGTCCAGCTTTTAGATGTGTAGCAAGCAATTGAAAAGATTATGACTTGGGTCAGATACACCTTAGTCTTTAGACTGATACTGCTACTCTAGCACTTGGGAGAGGTCCCTAACAGCAGATTTTCTGAATGCAATTCACCTTTTGATTTCCTGATGACTGGCGCCAAGGGTGTTTACTGTGGATCCTAGCAAGATGAAATCATTAACAACTTCTATCTTATCCCCCTCTATGATGATGCTGTCTATTGACCAGAGATGAGGATTTTTGCTTTTCTGATGTTGAGATGAAATTCCTATTGAAGCCTTAAGTTCTTAATAGTCTACAGTAAATATTTCAAGTCTTCCTTAGTATCAGCAATTAAGGTTATGTCATCTGCACAATGCAGGCTGTTGATGTGAATTCCTCCAATCTTGATGCCACATACTTCTCCTTAAAGCACAGCTTCTCAAGTGATCTGTTCAACATATAGATTGAAAAATTATGGATAAAGGATATGTACCTGATACACTTTCCCCCCTTGATTTTGAACCATGCAGTGATCCCTTGTTGGTTTGTTGGTTTTTTAAAAATTTCTTTAGTAGACAATTTATTTTTGAAACTTGCTCAATAACGAAAATACAAGTGAAGAAAATTATGTTCATTTTTATACAGTTTGTATTAACAATTTGTTTTTTTAAACTATTAATTGAAAAATATTATAACCAATTAGAAAACAATTCTTAATAAAGTTTGGGATAATATACAGACCTTGATCACAAACGTGAGGTGATACAACTATTAAGTCCCATGGATGGAGTCTAGCCTACACAGGGCACTGTTTTCCTTCATTTATCTTTTTATCCTTCAACATTTTTCTGACAGATAGCTTACTGTTTTGAATAGTGACCCCTTGTTTTGATCTTGGTTTTGGTGTAGGTTTTACATTAACACAATCAAGTGTTCTGGGATTCCCATTCTTCTCGATGTCAGCCACTATTTGTTGTGATCCACATAAATATCTTTGCACAGTTGATGAAACACAAGTAGACATCCTTGTAGTACTCTCTGCTTTCAGCCAAGATCCATTTAACATCAGCAATGATATCCCTAAGTGCTACAGGCTCTCCTAAATCCAGTTTGCATTTCTTTTTTTTTATTATTAGATGTTATTAGTTTTAATGAACATTTACAGAGATTTTGGGTTTTCATTCATTCATTGTTGCACTGTTTTCTCCACCCTCATCCCCAATTCGTTCTTCTTTCCCCCCCTCAATGTCTGTTTTAATTGTCCAATTCCCACAGTGCTTGTCAAAGCCAGTTCTGATTAATCTCCTTTGTCAGTGTGTCCCTTGCCATTCCCTATCACT
>NW_006399797.1:17290050-17316322 GCF_000299155.1 Elephantulus edwardii | reverse complement strand
TCTAAGTCATTTTTAAATAATCTTCAGTAAGATACTACTTTGTTATTGTTATGTGCCATTGAGTCACTTGTAACTCATAGTGACCCTATGTACAACAGCCCTGAAATCTGCTTTATTCTGTGCCAACTTTACTTTCTCTGACACAGCTACCCTCATTACCCCAGTCACTGTATCAATCCATCTTAATGGTCTCCTTCACTTTATCTGTCCCTCCACCATTCCAAGCACGACTTTCCATTCCAAGGACCAGTCCCTCCTTGCAACATGTCCAAAATATGTCAGATAAAGCCTCAGAATCCTTGCCTCCAAGGAGCAGGCTGGCTTCACCCTCTCTAGGACAAACCTGTTTGTTCTCCTGTCAGTCCATGGTATATTCAACACTCTTTTCCAAATGCATGTGATAGTAATGATTTTGTTTGATAATTTTCACATTCTGTTGGATAGTTTATTTTTGGGTAAATGAATAAATATGGATCTTTCCATCAGTTGGCTGGGTAGTTGTCCTCCATATTTCTTGACACAACCAGGTCTGCATCTATTTGCTGAAATATGTCAGTTGGTAGTCCATTAATTTCTGGGGCTTTATTTTTATTTTAATAAAATTTTGTTTTATACTGGTTTGCTTAGAAATTCTGTATACATTGTTTTTCACATTGGACTTTCCTATTTCCTTTACTCCTCCCCCCCACCCCCTTGGATCCTCACACATGTTCTACAATGTTGTTGTTGTTGTTATGTGCCGTCGAGTCGTTTGCGACTCATAGCGACCCTATGTACAACAGCCCTAAACCGTGCTCTATCCTGTGCCAATCTCATTGCCTCTGACAAACCCATCCCGAGTACCCCAGTCACTGAATCAATCCACCTCATAGAGGGTCTTCCCCTCCTGCGCTGTCCCTCCACTCTACCCACTGAGTGAACTAACTTGGTCCCATATGGATAAATAAAAGATCTTATAATCTTATATAATCTTATAATCTTATATTTATCCATATGGGACCGAGTTAGTTCACTCAGCATATAATACTCTCCAGTCTCTCCCAAGTTAGGTAGTGATTTACATAATCATTGCTCTTGTTCAGTGCATAGTACTCCATTGTGTGAATATACCATAGTTTCTCAATCTGTTCGATAGTGGTTGGACATAGCTATGTCACATGGCTTTATTTTAGCCAATTTTTTCAGAGCAACTTGAATTGCTTCCTTTATTACCATTGGTTCTTGATCATATGCCACTTCTTGAAATGTTTCTGCATCTGCCAACTCTTTGTGGTAGAGGTCACTAAAAATGTGAGGAGTTCTCAAGTGATTGATTGATGCTACTGATGATTTACACAAGGAACTGAAATATATCATAGACCATGGAGATGGCACAAAATCAGGCAATGTTTTGTTCTCTTATATATAGGTTTTTAATGAGTGAAACCTGACTTGATAGCACCATTGTATTTTACCAAATGACTGTAATGTAATTTATTTAATTAGTTGTATATTTATATATATCTTAGTGCTTTCTAGTTATTATTCTTGTTCCATGGCATACATGTTCATTTTGTCTAAAACTATCTCATTTATTTCAATAGGTAACTTTATTCTAGTTATAATAAAATATTCACTTTTAATTTGTCATTTTATGTTTTCTGACTCTATTGGTTTTCTACATTATCTTTTTTAATTTTTTAATTTCTGATAATATGAGCTTATGGTGCCTTTTCCTTTACATAACTGATCATTTTATAAAGGTATATTTTTCATTATAACCTTTAAAAAAGTAATCTATTAACACTATCTATGAATTCACTATTGCAAAGTACAGTAAAATTTGTTGCTTAAACCTCCCTTCACTCCATCCTACTTGTTCCTTCTTTTACCTTTCTCTTGTTCACATAATTAAATTTATATTTTCAAAGATTGTAGCATTTGAACTATGCTCTGTAACAACAGTTACAATAGTTCTCCAAGAGGTTCTCCTCAGATATTTAGATCTGGCCAAGGGCTCCATCATGGTCATCCAGTAACTCTTCTTTGAAATTTACATTTAGTAGTTGATTTCTGGTTATGGTTTGTCTCCCCTATAAACTTTAAGACTCAAAGAAAGAGAACATGTAATAAACAGGTAAATCAGTTGTCATCCAGTCACTCTGGACTCAGGTCAATTTGCAACCACACATGCATGCACGTGAGTAGATCAGTGTTCCACAGAGTTTCCAAGGCTATAACCTTTTTATGCTTTTGTTTTTAATTTTTAAAATTTTATATTGGTTTGCAGAAAAAATTCTTATACATTGTATTTGATTCATGTACTCTGTGTTTTACACATTCCTTCATTTACATTGTGTTTCTTATGATCATTCCCATACATTGTTTTGTAAAGTTAATCACCATTGATTTAAACTCATTAGCACATCATATTTTCAGGTTCCCACTAGAGCTTTCTAATTCTTTCACCTCTTCTCTCTGCCCACCAAATCTGTAAACCTGTGATTCCTCCCCCTCCCTACACTCAATCCCTCTTGTTCTTCTCCCCTTCCCCCTGTGGACCTTTATCAACATCTTACTAGCTATCCTTCTATTTTTACAATAATGGTCTTATTCAGCACCTGTCCTTATGAGACTGAGTTCATCCAGTGAAATGTTCTCCAGCTTCTCTCACATTATATAGTCTTTTACAAAATTGTTACTCCTAAGTCTTCACAGTATTCCATTGCGTGAATGTACCACACTTTCTTAATCCATTCATTTGTTAGTGGACATTTGGGCTGTTTCCATATTCTTTCTATTATGAATAATGCTGCTATGAACATTGTTGTACAAATCTCCATTTATTATCTCAATTTTAATTTCTTTGAGGTATATTCCTAGCAGTGGAATAGCTGAGTCATATGAATTTCTATGTTCAGCTTTTTGAGGAAATGCCAAACTGCCTTCCATAGTGATTATAACATTTTACAATCCCACCAGCACTGTCTGAGAGTTGCTATTTCTTCACATCCTCTCTAACATGTATGGCTTGCTGCCCGATTAAATTTTGCCACTGCTACTGGGGTGAGATGATATCTCACTGTGGTTTTGATTCCCTTTGACCACTAGTGTCTAGTCCAATTCCTGGCAGATAGGAGAAGCACCATAATAAATATGCAATTAATAAATTAACCTAAAACTCCAAGAAACAAAAAGCATACCCACATGTTTTTGTGTGTCTGAGATTATGTCTAAAAGTCTGCAAACTCCAGTGATCATTGCTTACCCCTTTGAATTCTATTTAGATAGAATGATAGTCAAGCTTGATCACGTCCTACAGTAAAAACAGAACCAACAAAAATGTGAATATGCTCTTTTTTACTAGAAGAGAACATCCACAGCAACAATAAATTAAAGCCTGATGAAGGTCTGGAGACATTTGCTGGAACTGACATCTATGAAGACAACACTGATTTACCAAAAGAACGATTAGACTATACTCCACACACAAAGGACAAATACTGCGTAAGATTGTTGTTATAAAATAGGATTGACACAGGAGGATATGGGGAGAGAGCAGGAAAAGAGTGGATAATGAACATTGCACTGAAAAAGATAAAGAAAAGGACTGAAAGGGATGAATGATTAGGCATTATATGTATGACAATAAACTGGAACAAGGAGTGCATCACACAGTGAACTGGGGGGAAGTGGGGGGAGAGAATGAATGATTCCCCCAAATAAAAGAACACAGAAAACAATGCATAAATACATAATATTCTTAGACATTTACAGAAAACTGCTATGTAACATTTGGGTGGGAACATTTAAACTCTGTTTTATGGACATATTATCATGTCTAAAATATAATAGATGAGAAATTACAATATGTGTTTTTTTATTAATTATTGTCTTTGGTGAACGTTCATATGGCCCCTGCTTTTAATTTTAAAGCAGATGATTTAGAACATTTTCCATTTTCCTCTTCTAACAAAGAATCCCACGAACAAACACAAAGAGTTACTTTAGGGCCCTCACCCAAGTTTTGTCATAAAGCATGACTCTTTAGGGACCTCAGCAATCTTGAGATATGTAAACAGCAGGGCTTTTCCTCCTCCTCCAAATAGAACACCTCATTTATAAACACACTGCAGGGTGCATTGGTGACTGAAGTAGGTCAGAAAATGAGATTTTCTGTCCCTGGATCCTAGTCCCATGTTGCTTGCTCCTTGCCTCCTGAAGGGTGACATTTTAGGTACAAGCTGCCTTTGTGAGAATCCACATTCACAGGAAATAAACACGCAAGAGTCACTGGGGTAACAGATCCAGAAGCACCAACACATGGCCAGAGAGCCGTTAATCAAAACAGACTCACAGAATGGCCCAGAGGAAGCCTCTGACTAGATTTCCAGGGCAGCACACCATGAAATGCTGGCAAGGCCCCACTTTTCAGAGCCTAGAAACAGCTGTCCTGGCCACCCAGTTCCTAACTGTTTTGGCCAGAAATCTTGCACAGTATTCCCTGCCTCTGGCGGCCAAAGTTTTCAATCATTCAAGGATCAAGCTGTGTCATTCTCCAGCCACCTCCATCCCAGACACCCAATGGCATCACTAGGCTTGGTGTTACCTAGTGCAATAATTTAAGTTGTCACACAAACACTTTCATGGGCCTCCTCCTGTACCCAGAACATATAGAATCCACTATTGTTGTTATGTGCCCTTGAGTGGAGGATGAACTTATGAACAACAGCTCTGAATCCTGCCCTATCCTGTGTCATCCTCATCATCTCTAACATACTTGAGCCCATTGTTGCTGTCACTGTGTCACTTCATCTTGTTGAGGGTCTTCCTTTCTTTCCATGACCCTCCACCTGTCCAAGTATGATGTCCCTTTCCAAGAAAAAAAAGCCCCTAACAACATGCCCAAACATTCCTTCATATGTGATACAGACCTTCACCCTCCTTGCCTCCAAGGAGGGCTCTGGATTTACTTTCTCTAAGACGTAATTGTTTGTTCTTTTCACAGTCCATGGGATATTCAGCACTCTTCTCCAGCACAACTCAAACGCATCTATTCTTCTTCTATCATCTTTATTCATTATACAGGTCTCAGATGCATGGCAAATGACTGAAAAGACCATGGCCTGAATCAGATGCACCTCAGTCTTCAAGTTGGCATCGCTGCTCCTCAGTACTTTGAAGAGGTCCTGACAGAAGACTTTCTCATTGCAATACACCTTTTGATTTCTTGACTGCTGGTCCCAAGGGTGTTGTGCATCAAATAAGAGGACATCCTTGACAATATCAATATATTCTCCATCCATCATGTTAGTTGCCAATTGGCCAACTTGGATGATGATTTTTGTCTTCTTGATCTTGAGGTGTAATCCATACTGAAGCCTGCGGTCTCTGATCTTCTGCAGCAAGAGTTTGAAGTCCTCTTCATTTCATCTGTGTATTTCAGGTTGTTGATGAGTCCTCCATAGTCTTCTTCATAAAGTTCAGCTTCTGTAATGATTTGTTCAGCATATGAATTTAATATGTATGGAGAAACGTTACAACCCTGATGCATTCCTTCATAGTAAAATATACAGTGTTCCCTTGCTTTGTTCCTACAATAGCCTCTTGGTCTAGGTATAGATTTTGTATGAGCACAATTAAATGTTCTGTGATTCCCATTCTTTTCAATGTCAATCATAGTTTGTTATGATCCACACAGTCATATGTCTGTGCATAATCAATAAAACACAAATAGGCATTCTGCTTAGATCCTTCTTCTTCTTGTTATGTACCATGGAGTTGGAATCAACTCAGAGTTTTTAGTGATGGTTATTTTTATTATCCATTTTCATCATAGTGACAATATTGTATTCTGAATACAACTGGTGTTATTTACATGTGTAGATAAAGAAGAATAACTTCTAGCCACAGATTATAGAAACAGACAGAAAAGAGCAACAAACTGTTTTAGTTTGATAACTCTGTCTTTTAAGATACTAGCACAGGGCTAGTACTGTACCATTTAGTTGTAAAAGGGTATCCTTTTGCCTGAGGGAGGAATTTTGGTGGCCTAGTGTTAAGAAGCTGTGCTGCAGTCCCAAAGACAGGCAGTTCAAATCCACCAGCTGCTCCACAGGAGGTATCAAAAGGTTTTCTACTACTTTATTTTCAGTTGCACTTGAGTATAGCTAATTTCTCAATGCTTGACCTTATTCTGAGGAATTTAGCTTCACTCTTCTTAGCATATTCACCCTTCTTTCTTGGCCAGAGCTCTGTGTACTGGAGCTGGGAAGCTGCTGGACTGTGGGGCAGGTTTTGAGAGCAGACTGCGTCAATGAAGCTGGGATGGGAACAGCAAACAGGAAAACCTAATGTGCCCCAGAAGGAGATGCCTCAAAGCCTAAATAAGCAGCCTGTTAAGTTTAGAAACACAGTAGTGGCCTATGTTTTAAATTATTTAGATTTTTTTTTTTACTGTGTAACTAGACACTTATGTTCTGACCTTTATCTTTCAAAAATTTTTTTTTTAAAAAAATAAGCAGTTAAGGTGAGGCTGGTTAAGGACATCACCAGATGAAGGTTTGGTGGCTCAATGTTTCAACACATGGCTGCCAATTGAAAGGTCAGTGATTTGACCAATGGGGAGACTCAATGACTCCATGGGGAGAAAAGGGAGCTTATTTGCTTCTATAAAGATTTACAGCCTTGTAAACCCACAGGACAGTGCTATGTCTGAGAGGGTTTTTTCTGTGTGTGGAATTGATTGAACAGCAGCAGTCTTCGTGTCTTTTAGGACATCAAATATACTTTTTTTCATGTTCTTGAGTCATGCCAAGTGAGTAACTAAAAATGTTCCGAGATTCAAAGATAGTTTTGGAAAGTATGTTCGCCAGAATTCCAGTATGTTCTTAATTGAAAAAGACTCACGAAAAGGGACTAGTGGCAAAAATGAAACATAAAAAGTAGTGACAAATGGGCAAAAGAACAAACAGATATGTCTTGGAGATTGTGCTCATTGAAGGCAAAGATGGTGAGTTTTTGTCTTTCATCCTTTGGACATGTTTGCTGTCATAAAAATGTGGATTGCTTATAAATGGCCCCAACCCACTGCCATCCAATCAATTCCAACACTTGCGACCTACTATCTTCACAGGAATCTCCCCATCTTTATCCTGTGGAACAGCTGGTGAATTCAAACTTCTGACCTTACAGTATTTAAATCAACAGGCAACTATCTTATGCCTCGTAATTTCTTACTTCCTGTTATGGACTGATTTCTGGCTCCTCAAAAGGTCTGCTGAAGCCCAGAGGACTTGGAGTGTGAGTTTGCTGAGCTTAAGTCTCTCCGCATTTTATTTCACTGAAGGAATGAGTCACACAAGAAAATAAAAGGTCATTAGAAAAATTCTACCAGTTATTAATTAGATAGCTGTGTTTTCATAAGAGAGACCTATCAACCATTTCATTCACCCATTCGAGAGTGTTAAAAAAGTTTGCAAAACCTGTCAGAGAGGGAAAGATAAAAACCTTAAATCTGCACATTGGCCACTCAGTTTAGAGATAAACATGAAGAGGAAAAATAAAGACAGAATATGGAGAGGAGAGAGATCAAGAGAGATGAAAAGATGTGAAAAAATTGAAACTAAAAATGCAAGTGATGCCCTCAGAAACAGTACAAGATTGTCGGCTCCAAGCATCATGTCTGTTAACTGCTGTTTTCAACAAGGCCAAGCAAAGTGCCTGACATGGAATAGAGATTCAATAAACAGTTAGTGGTTAAATAAATGAAAAAGACACAGATGGAAGACAGCAGAGAGTACAGAAGTCTGGAGTCAGTACAGAATCAGGTGCCTTTGTATTTTCAGATTTGTGGGATCTTGCGTGAGCAACTCATTAATTTCCCTATTTTTGTGTATCAGTTTCTTCAGATATAAAGAAGATCTATCCCAGATATCTCCAGACTACCTTTCTATACTTTGCTTTTGGATACTGGGGCTGTGACACTGAGGTCAGAATTTTGGATTTTCCAGCTGGCTCTTTACCTCTGCCAACAACAGCAGGCACTAGACAGAATCTGGAAGTCTTCAGAAGGAACAGGGGACATGCTCCTCCCTGTCTGCTTCCTGTTCCTGAGAGCTTTATTCCTACAGAGCTTCTTTGCCCTGACAGCAGACCTTCTTTTCCACAGGAGCCACTGCAACCAGTTTGCAGATTTTCTAACACTTGCAGAAACAGCTTTATGATTCCCTACTCTGGTAGTCTAGTGACAAGAAGCTGCACCACAACCCCGAAGGCACGGTTCGAATCCACCAGCTGCTCTGCAGGAGAAGGACGGGCAATCTCCTCTCATGACATGATTAACTGTTTCTGAAAACCCGCTGGAGGGTCAGCTATGGCTTGGTTTCGACTTGATGGTACACAACAAACAACATTCAGAGGCACTAGCACAGGCCGACATCTGAGGAGTCAAAGGCTCATCCCTAAATTTCATAAATTCAGTTTCTTTGCTTCCTTCCTCTAACCCTAGTGATCTTAGCTGCTTCCTACAGTCATTGTCTTTTGATCTTTAAAAACCCTCAGCCTTGCTTCTTTGGGATATCAAAATATATTTTGTGATGTACTAAGGATCCTGGTCCTGAAGTTTACCAAATATTATAGTGCATTTTAGCCTAATTCATTATCTGTATGAAGTTATAAAAGTAGATGTAGATGACTAGGAAATTATGTCATTTGTATTAAACCCAGATCTATTTCTGAGTATGTGGTAAAAACAAACAAACAAACAAAACCCCAAAACCCCTCAGCCATCAAGTTGAAATCGACTCTTAACTTCCAGTGGGCTTCGGCGGGTGTAAATCACATGGGAAGACATTGCTCATCTTTCTCCCAAGGAGCTGCTGGAGGCTTGGAACCACCAGAGATGAGCAGTCTTTGGGTTGTCAGCTTTAGAGTCCTTGCTTTATTCTTTAGTGCTGCCTGCTTAAGATGCCTTGGTGACACAATGGCGAAGCACTCTAGTACTAACCAAAAGGTTGGTGGTTCAAACGCACACACAGCCACTCCACAGGAAAGCATTTACACAATCTGCTCCTATAAGGATTATAGTCAAGAAAATGGCATGGGGTCAGCTCCACTCACACATGAAGTTGCTGTAAGTCTAAATTGACCGATGGTATCTAACAGTTACCTGCTTAACAACTTCGCACCTAGTTACTGATTCATCACTTCAGTTTCTTTCATAACAAAATTAGTTTATAGCTTGAATTTTTGGTTCTTGTTGTTGATACTACATGTTTTTCAGTTATAAAAAGCATGTTAAGGGGAGCTCTGGTGGCCTAGTGGCAAGGAGCTGCAACTACAATCCCTGAGGCGAATGGTTCAAATCCACCAGATGCTCTGCCGGGGAAGGAGGGACAATCTCCTCCTGTACCAGTCAGATCCGATTTGACGGTATACGCACACAAAAATAATAATTTTTTTTTTAAAAAGCATGTTAAATTCAACAAATAACATTTGTTAAAGTTAGCATGGTTGATACAATTATACGGGACATCATTGTCCCAAATGGACTCTGAGGTTAAGATTGGTGGGATGGCTGCATTTCTTCAGAACCGTACAGTTAAACAAATTCTTGCCAGAAGGCAGCAAATACTACAATTCGACTACCTGCTTCACAAAAAACCTGAGGCTCAAAACATTGACAAGTAGAATATACTGCACAGGTCCCTAAAGGGTTAAATAACTAGTATGGTTGTGGTGTCCTGAATGAAAAATGGTGGTAACAACTACTTCACAGGATTATGGTGATGCATGTGGAAAGTACTTGAGCTATTGCTTGGCTGAAGGAAGAACTCAGTGAGTGATACCTTAACATAGTGACATCTGTGAACACTGGAACTTGACAGACTATTTTGTTTATTGAGGTCTCAAAAGGGTTGTACCTTTGACAGGGTAAGTTGTAGCACTTTTTTACCACTCTCTGTTACAAACCCAATCTTATTTTAATCTTTAGTTTTCTTTCCCTGACAGGATTCCATCTTTTACACATTCCAGCTTTTACAGATTTTATTGTCTATACAGAACTCTGGTAGCACAGTGCTTAAGCCATTGGCTGCTAATCACAGGGTTGTCAGCATCCAGTGACTCATGGGATAAAGACATAGCAATCTACTTTGATAAATATTGTTGTTGTTGTCATGTGCCATTGAGTTGCTTGTGACTCAGAGTGACCCTATGTACAACAGCACTACACCCTGCTCTATCTTGTGCCAATCTTATTGTCTCTGACACACGCATCCCGTTTACCCCAGTCACTGAATCAATCCATCTCATTGAGATTCTTCCTCTCCTGCACTGTTCCTCCCCCCTTCCCAAGTACGACTTTCCTCTCCAGGGACTGGTACCTCCTTGCAATATGTCCAAAGTATGTCAGATGAAGCATCAAAATCCTCGCCTCCAAGGAGCAGCCTGGCTTCACCCTCCCCATGGCGAACTTGTTTGTTCTCCTAGCAGTCCATGGTATATCCCGTACTCTTCTCCAGCACCATACTCAAAAGCATCAATTCTCATTCTATCGTCCTTAGTCATTATCCAGCTCTCTTATGCATAGCAAGTATTGCAAAATATGATGCATTGCAAAGACTATGGCCTGGATCAGGTACATCTTGGTCTCCAGACTGACAGCATTGCTCTTCAGTACTTTGGAGAGGTCTCTGACAGCAGAATTTCCCAAAGCAATTTGTCTTTTAATTTTCTGGCTGATAATACCAAGAGTATTGATTGTAGAGCCAAATAAACTAAAGCTGTTAACAATCTCGATCTCTTCATCATCTATCATGATGCTGCCAATTGGCCCAGTGGTGAGAATCTTTGTTTTCTTGATGTTGAATTTCATATTGAAGGCTGCAGGTCTTGACCTTCTGAAGCAAGAACTTCAGGTTCTCTTCAGTTTCAGCAAGCAGCATGGTTGTGTTATCTGCACAAACCATACTGTGGATGGGTCTTCCTCCAATTCTGATGCCACATTTTTCCTTATAAAGCCTAACCTCCCAGATAATCTGTTCTTCATATAGATAGAGTATTGGTATGGAGATAGGACACATTCCTGGTGTACATCCTTCCCAATTTTGAATCATGTAGTGTTTCCTTGCTCTGTTCTGATGACTATCTCCTGGTCCAAGTATAGGTTTTGCATAAACACAATCAAGTGTTTTGGGATTCCCGTTCTTCTCAGAGTTAGTCACAGTTTGGATGCTTTGGCCAGAATATTAAATGACCCAGGAAGAATTAAAAGAAGATGGAAAGAGTATATAGAGTCATTGTTCCACAAGGAATTGGTGGACACAGAAGAATTTCATGATAAAACTTGTATAAGCAAAAGTCTGTGATGATGAAGGAAGACGTCCAAGCTGCTCTGAAAGAATTGGCAAAAACCAAGGCCCAGGAATTGATGACATACCAATTGACATATCTCAACAGATACTGCCCTGGATGTGCTCACCAAGTTGTGCCAAGAAATCTGGAGGACAACCACCTGGCCAACTGACTGGAAGAAATCTATATTTGTTCCCATTCCAAAGAAAGGTGACCTGACAGAGTGTGAAAATTATTGAACACTATCTTTAATATCATATGCAAGCAAGATTCTGCTGATAATTATCCAAAAATGACTGGAGCAGTACATCAAAGAGAACTGCCAAAAGTGCAAGCTGGATATAAAAGAGGTCATGGTAGCTAATGTTAGATGGATCTTGGCTGAAAGCAGGGAGTACCAGAGGAATGGCTGTGTTCCATTGACGATGCAAAGGCATTGGACTGTGTGGTTCACAACAAAGTGTGGCTAACTCTATAAATATTACAGTTTCTAAAACTCTATAGTGGCAATTTTAGTCTGTCATAAGGATTTATAATGAATCACAATTGGGTTAACAACACCAAACCATAACATGTACTTTGGGCATGTTGTCAGGAGGGACCAGTCCTTAAAAAAAGACATCATACTGGGAAAGGTAGTGTGTCAGAGAAAAAGAGACATATCCTCAACAAGAAGGACTGATAGAGTGATTGTACAATGGATTAAAACATATTAGAGATTGTGAAGATGGTACAACATGGGCTCAGAGCTATTGTTCATAGTGTCACTGTGAATCATAGTCAACTCAAGGGTACCTACCTACAACAGAAAAGCAAAAAATTTGCTCACCATTTTCAGTCCCTCCCAAGTTAGGCAGTAATTTACAAAATCATTGTTCCTGTGTGCTGCTTTGTATTCCATTATGTGAATGTACCATAATTTTTCCACCCATTCAACTGTGGTGAAGATGGGTGGGAAGGGGGAGTTAATCATAGGGTCAGACAATTTGATGGGGGGAGGGGAAGAAATCAGAAACATCCGGTATGAAAACAATGTATTCGAACTTTGTAAATAAACAAGTATGTTGTTGCTGTTATGTGCCACCTAGTTGCTTGCCACTCCTATAAGGGAAAAAAAAAGTCCTTCTTGGAGGAAGTAAAATCAGTGGCTCCTTTGACTAGAAGTAAGGATGGTGAAATTTTGTTTTACATTCTTTGCACATATTTTCAGAAGGGGACAGTATTGTAAAGAGACATTATGCTGGGAAAGGTGGAAGGTAAGACAAAGAAAGTAAGACTGTGAATGAGATGAATTGATATAGGGACTGTAGAAATGGGTTCAAAACAAGGAGTTAAGGATGGTACAGGATAGGGCAACGTTCAGATCTGTGGTTTTTGTGGTTGCTATGAGTTATAGACAACTTGATGGCATCTAAGAATAAAAATATCCCACAGACTTCCAAAAGAACAAAGAAATATGTCTTGGAACGAATCTCTGTCCTTCATATATTGGACATGTTGCCAGGCAAAGTTATTCTTTGGAAAGATGGAGGGTCAACGAAGGGGAGGAAGACTCCAATTGGAAAGACTGACACAGTGACTTCCACAAAGGACTCCATATGAGGAAGATTACACAGAATAAGGCAAGGTTCAGGCTGGCTGTTCATAGAGTCACTATGAATCATACTCAACTCACTGGCACCTAAAAAAAATACAGCAACAACAACATGTACCATTAAAAGACACAGAAAATGTTTGAAGAGTAAGACTGAAGTAATGCAGATAGACTTTCAGGGGCCCAGACATCTGACAACCACAAAAGTGTGCTCTACCTTTAAAGCTATATGGTCAAAGTATCCACGTCAGATATCATGACACTAGAATCTAAGACACCAGTGATTGTAACACATATCATTCATTTTGAAGCTAGGGTGGGCCCCCAGAAAGATCTTTACAGGCATCTATGGAGGCAGTCCGGCCACAGCCAGGTATGGACTGGATCCTGAAGCCACTGTGGGCCTAGAAAGAGGTGTAATACTAAGATAGCAAGTCATTGGCAATTAAGTTATAAAATCTTATCAATCTTAAGGTTCATTCTGATAGCAGGCATATTAAAAAATGGGAGAACAGAGTCTTATAATTAGAATGTAGGACTTACATTGAATCACCATGAGTTTAAGGTAACCTTTGGATGATAGATAACAACTGCCACCATGTAACCCATCACTCCTGTTACCTCATATGTAGGAAATGAAGAAGATGCTGCACCATCCCTGTGACTGGTAGAGGATCAGATGATTCTATGGAGTTTTCATTGGCTGACTGTATCAGAGCAATACACAAGCTTGTCCTGGCCATTGGGTTGTAGTTGTGCATGAGGTACACTAGCTAGGAACTGAATGCAGAATTCTTGCATAGAAAGCAAGAATTCTAGCACTAAACCATTACATGAGGGTACAGACATTTTTATCCCTGGATCAAAGAAGTCCTGGTGGCATAGTATATTATGTGTTGAGCTGCTAATCAAAAGGTGGGTGGTTTGATCCCACCAGCCCTGCTGAGGAGAAAAGATGGGCCATTTTTTTTTCCTGTAAAGATTATAGCCTCAGAATCAGATGGGGGATCACCAGGAGTTGGAAACAACATGATCACAGAGTATTTTAGTAGGATCTTTTGTTCTATAGAACCAAAGTTAAAATATACACAAAGAGACACATATACCCACACTACAAAAGGTAAAAAAAGGAAAGCATGTTCTGGCCCTGTGTGAGCTCAACTTATTCTAGGGTCATCAAGGAAACCAACAATTGGTAATTGGCCAACGAAATACATCTTTCATTTGGTTCCATCTGCCTGTTTTAAGTAAGTACTTACCTCCTTCAGTCTGCAAAGCTTTCCAGTTTTCTGAGCAAAACAGCCTAGCATAGAAACCACAAATCAGAAATTTACTTTGCTCTCACACTAAGAACAAGTGAAAATCTACAGTGGAAAGTTTTCTTGCCTGTTAATATGACTGGCGGTCAGAACTAAAATTATACAGTCTTTCGAACACTAACTCTGTGGGCTTCTATGTGTCATGCTTGAGCTTCAATCCAATTATATCTGTGGTGCATGGTTACAATCAGAAAAACAAGGAATGTAAAAATAACACCTGAGTCAGTGTACTTCCTGCCCAATTAAATATGCTCTTACTATAGCTAGCCCTGAACAAGCCATTCACCTTGGAGAAATAATCTAGAATTAATATCCCATCATGCTAAATCAACACCCTTGGCTCTGCATCAAGTCATGGGTCATACACAAAAAGATACGAGTTAATGGAACAGAGAGAAGGTGGGTTAAGGAGAGTGAGGATAAAAAGTAAGTGTGAATAGCTGGGTCATATGGAATTTCTCTGTTCAGCTTTTTGAGGAAGCGCCAAACTGCCTTTCAGCATGGTTGTACCACTTTACAATCCCACCAACCCTGAGAATGTGAGAACTGAGGCACAAACTGAGATTGGTACACCAATATTGATAGCAGCATTATTCACCATAACAAGAACATGGAAACAGCCTAAATGTCCAAGCACAAACGAATGGAATGAGAAATTATAGTACATTCACACAATGGAATACAAGGCAGCACGCAGGAGCAATGACTTAGTAAATTATTACCTAACTTGGGAGGGACTGGAGAGCATCATGCTGAGTGAACTAACTCAGTCCCACAAGGATAAATATTATATAGCACCATCATTGTAGAATGTGTATAAGGATCCAGGAGGGGTGGGAGAGGCTGGAAGCAGAGGGATGTGGATGTACAGGGAGAAGATGGATTTAATCATCGGGTTGTACAATTTGATGGGTGGTTTGGTGAGGAAAATTGAAAGAATTTGTTCAAATTTGTATTAGAATTTTGTAAATAAACTAATGAAAAGAAAAAAAAGAAGTGAGTGTGAGCCTGATTATTAACTGATTTGAAGAGAAAGACTAAAATGAAAAACTTTTCAGAAGGCTTGAGATATCCAGGGCAGATTTTCTTTTGCTTTTCCACTCTAGTCAGGTAGAAGCCTGCTATTTTCCATCTTTCCTCTGGCCTGGTGTGAAGGTAGAGAACATGGGCCAGGCCTCTACTAAAGCTCTGTGAGTTCTGCCAACAGCACTCTAACAGCCCATGCTCGGTTTCTCTATTAATTTTCCAACATTCTCCTGGGACGTTTAAAGAGGAAAAGTCAGCTCCAACTTAGAAGAATGTTGAAAAGGGGGAAGGTGTGGACTTTATGTCAAGGCTGTAAAGGGACTTTATTTATTCAATACTATGGAAACACTTGCATCATGGACATACGAGTCCCTCTCAGAAACCCTAAACGAATTGTTGGAAGCAACATGAGGAGTGGGAAAGCAGCAGCCCCTTTTGAACAGCATGATGAGGGAGTTACATTAACCAGGTGTTGTGTGACAAGTTGTGTGTTTATTGCACTCTGAGTAGCTGGCATTGTGCAACACACAGAGGATGCAAAGATGAGTAAGAGACCATTCTAGCCACCAAAAGCTCACTGTCTAATCAATGCAAAAACACTTAACCCAATACTGCCTGAAAGTAAAACCAGAATTGAAAGGCCACACAGCTCACAGAAAGCACAGAGAGGTGGTAATTAAGAGGCTCTCAACACAGATTTTGCACTACTCATGGGGTCCCCTGGCTGCAAGCTCTCCTGGAGAATCTTTCCTGACTTACTCTCTCAGACATGCTCAGTTAAGCAGGTCAAGGGAAAGCTGGACGGATGAATCAATAGTGTCTGTGGCATCCTTGAGACTTCTTTCCCATTAAAGATTAGATCTCTTACCACGTCACTTCTCTTTCACTCCCAGCACTTTCTTTCCTTGCACATATGTCTGTTCTCCTCTGTTAATCTTTTCTCATGATCAGTTCTGAGTACCTTGTATTCTGAGTTCAGTACCTCAGGAAGGAGGGCCCCTTTCTCAACAAGAGCCTCCGCACTTCACTGCTCTTGTTGGATGTCAAGGACCATGGTACACTTTGCCTTATGTTCACAGAATCAGTGGTTTATGTCCTAAGAGTTCTGAAAGGTGGATATCTCCTGGCCGGTAGCTTGAAACTCACCGTAGTGAGAATTCAATGTCAGAATAAGAAAATACACCGAAATCTGTGAGAGCTGGGACTGAGAAGGATGGTCTTGCTTTTTGGGGTCTCACAAGTTTTCTTCCTTTCACAAACTGCAGTCTTTTTTCCATTTCTACCACTCCTATAAGTGGAGAATATTTGAGTTTTCCTTCTCAGACAGGTTTTTGCCTTACATAGATTCCAGCTTCCATAGGTTTTATGGAAGCCTTCACTTCCATAAAAATGATGCTTTAGCATTTACCAGAACACCAAGGTCAAAGGTAATCCTTCTGGTGGCATGAAATAACATTGGCCCAACTGTCCTTTTGGCAAAAACAAGATAAAATATGAGACTGTCGCAGAGCAGCCTGCTCCCTCAGCCCAGGACTGAAGCAGCAAAGTGCCATCACGTGCCACACTCAGCACCTCATGAAAGCCTGCGTCAGCAAACTGTTTCTGTAAAGGGCCAGACTTAAAGGTGGGAGGGGGGGAAACAGCTTTTGTGGGTTCACTATCAAATTTACTCCGTCTTTTTTTGTTCTGTTTTCTTTTTAAAAAATTATTATTCATTTTAATCAAACTTGACAGAGACTTTGGATTTCCATTCATTCATTGTTGCACTTTCTCCCTGCCCACCCCTTCCCCCCAGTTCGCTCTTCTCTTTGAAAAGTAAAAGAAAAATTCTTTCATTGTTATTCAATTCCTCCCTCTAAGTCCACTCCACTATTCAGCCTTCATTCTGGACTCTTTTCGTGACAATAATACCTAATCATATATTGCTTTTAAACAGTTCTCTTCCTCATCTGTTTCAAAGCAGGATACTAATTTATCCCATCTTTCTCAGTCTCCCCGCAACCCCAATGTCAGTCCCATTTTACAACAGTGGCCCTATGCAGTATTTGTTCTTTTGTGACTGAGATATTTTGCTCAGCATCATGTCCTCCAGGGTCACCCATTTTGAATACTATTTCATGAGTTCCTTGTTTTTCAAAGCAGCATAGTATTCCATCGTGTGAATATACCACAGCTTCTTTATCCATTCATTTGTTGATGGACACATACATGTTTCCAGCTCTTCGCTATTGTGAACAAAGCCATGATAAACATTGATATGCATCTGTCTGCTTTGGTGGCAGTTATGGTTTCTTTGGGGTATATTCCCAGTAGTGGAATTGCTGGGTCAAATGGCATTTCTATCTGCAACTTTTTGAGAAAGTGCCATACTGCCTTCCATGGTGGTTGTACCATTTTACACTCCCACCAACAGTGAGTAAGGGTTCCAGTTTCTCCACAACCTTGCCAGCATTTGTTGTTTGCTGTTGTGTTAAATTTTGCTATTTTTACTGGGGTGAGATGATATCTCATAGTTATTTTGATTTACATATCTCTTAGAGCTAGGGATTTTGAACATTTCTCCATGTGCTTGTTTGCCATCTGAATGTCTTCTTTGGTGATAGGTCTGTTCATATCCTGTGTCCATTTTTCAATTGGGTTGTTTACCTTTATCTTGTTGTGGTGCTATTCCATCTTTTGAGAAGAAAATAACAAACCCATGGCCACTGAGTCCATCCCGACTCATAACAACCCTGTAGAAAGGAGTATAACTGCCCATGGGCTCTAATAAAAAACTCAAACTCATTACTATGGAGTCAGAATCAACTCAAAGCTGTCCTTCCATTGGGTTGCTAAAGCTGTAAATTCCACCAGAGTTAGATTGCCCATCTTTTTTCCTACAGAGTCAAGGTGGATTTGAACCACCAGTGTGACACAGCCTTTGGGTTAGAAGTGCAACTCTCTACAGACTACACCACCAGAGCGGGTGGGTTCAAACCATTAAGCTTCTATTAAGCAGCCAAATGCTTGACATTGTGCCACCAGGGCTTCTCTTTTAAAGAAAAAATTACCATAATTAATACACAAACTGGGTGTAGCTATGCTCTAATAACATTTTTATGGATACTAACATTAGAATTTTATACAATTTTCATGTCATGAAATATTCTTTTAACTTATTCTCAGCCATTTATAAATGGAGCACAACTGCACAAAAATGGGAAGTAGGTTAGAGATGACACACATGTTGTAGTTTGCCAAATATTCTTTTTTAAGTATGATGTTTCAGGAGAAGGATAGGCAATCTCCTCCTGTGCGATTAACCGCCCAAGTATGATTATGTTGAATAATGCCAAAGAAAGGAAATGTCATTTTTATGTCTCAGTTATTAAAAACAAATCACAAAGTACTAACTAAGATTTACATGCATTAGTTCATTCAATCCTAATAACAACCCTAAAGTCAACGTCATTAAAAAGGCTTAGAAAAGAAAAGGAATATGGCTCAGGTCACATAATTCATAAATGACAGAACTGATTGAACTCTCCACTCATCTTTGTCTGATTTCAAAGTTTATGTTCTTGCCCTTGAGGGTGCTGACAGGTCAATGTAGAATTTTGCCTTCCGTACAGGAAATCCAGAATTCAATTTCCAGTCAATGAACCCAATGTGAAACCACCACCTGTCAATGGAGCACTTTCTGTGTTGCTATAATGCTGGTTTCAGTGGAACTTCCAGACAAAGAATAAATGCCTGGCACAACATAGAGCAATAGTTTCAATCTAGAGATTAAAATGTGCCTGATCCAAGCCATGGTCTTTTCAACTGCTTACTCTGCATTAGAGAGCTCAACTATGACTAAGGATGACAGAATGAGAATCAATGCCTTTGAATTGATTTGAATAGTGGTGCTGGAGAAGAGTATTAAACATACCATGGACCCCCCAAAAAATAAACATGTCTGTCATGGAGAGGGTAAAACTAGGTTGTTTCTTGGAGGCAAGGATTTTGAAACTTTGTCTCACATACTTTGGGTATGTTGCTAGGAGGCACCAGTCCTTGGAAATAATCTCTACATTTGCACTAATTCCTATGTTTACGCTGCTTTAACTATTCCTTGCAGCTAGCCTCTCTTTCCCTACTTTGTTTGCAGTGTGACTCACTAGACTCAGAGGTCATCCAGCAAATTTGTTCTAAGAGAACAATACGGACCAAGTCACATTTGCAGCTTTATCTTGTTTTCAAGAAATCTATAAAATATGGAAGTAAATTTAGTGGAAATTATGTTTTCAAAAATCAAGCTAAAAAGAGATACCCAGCTTATATGTGAAAGGATATAGTCTCTCAGTCAGACATTACTCTTGGAGGATACAAAGGACACTGCTCTACAAAAAAAATTCCACACTAAAAAATCTAAACAAATGCCCTTTTACCATCAACCTAACTAATGGCTGAATTTCCACTGTGTTTGACTATAAATCACATGGTAGCAAGCAAATTATCTTTCTCCTGCAGATTTGAACCACCAAAGGGGTACATTTATTTTTATTGATAGAACAATATACAATGTGACCAGAGCTAACTAGCTTTAAATGAAATACTTACTATTTAGGGCAGCACAAAAATAAAAACATTAAAACAAAGAGTACAACTGAACAAAAGATGTTGCCAATTTCCATTGAGTCAATCCACACTCTAGGCAAAACCATGTATCCAGAGTAGAACTGTCCTGCAGGATTATCGAGATGGTGACCTTGGGAAGCAGATTGTCGCGCCTATATTCCTAGGTACTTTTAGAGGGATAAAGCTGGAGTTTGGTTTTGCCTTGTTTAAAAACGAATACGAAACACATTGTTTAGCTCGAGTTCTAAATGGAATCCAAGAATGGGAGCCCAAGTAAAACTGGATGGTGCACTGGCAATTCTTTTCTAATTTAGGTTGCCCTGGTCACCAAAATTCTTCCTTTGTCCATCATTTTCACTGAGCTTTGAAATAAACTCAACAAACCCTTGCGAATGAAAACTCAGAAATTCAGGCATACATCTAAAGGAAAGTTTCATTTAGCCTCTTAGACCAGGATAAACACATCAGGCTTTTTGAAAAAATGGACTTATCCAGTTGAAGTAAGAAGCTGGCTCTTTAAACACTCAAGTTCTTTGCCTTATTAACACTGACCCTTTGGTCAAGTTAGTGATGATGGAGTTGAGACGGCAAAAGAAGAAACAGATGGGAATGATCAAGAAAACTGATGGCATTTGATGCATGGGATGGCTTGGAGTACTAGCATATGCACATAGTCTATGCTGAATATCCCATGGACTGTCAAAAGGACAAACTAAGGAGTCTTGGAAAAGCTGCAGCCAAGGTGCTCCTTGGGGGCTTGGGCATGTTGTAAGAGAAGCCAATCCTTGGAAAAGGGCATTATACATGAAATTGTGGATGGTCAGCAGAATGGAAGACCTTCAATAAAATGGATTGACACAGTGACTTCAATGGTGAGCTCAAGTATGTCAGAGATGATCAGCTTGGCACAGAGTAGGGTAGAAGGTTCAGATCCATTGTTCAGAGGGTCAACATTATGAGATGTAGTCAACGGGACGGTATTTAACAATAACTTGGCAAAAATGCAATTTGGCACAGCCTTCCTGCAGGACAATTTGGCAATTCATCAAACAGACCTTCAATGCAATTTACAGCCTCTGAAAATTTGCAGGAAGGTCAGGTATGATTCAATTCCAACTCAATAGCTTTGAGTTACTGTCTTTTGTGTCGAGTTCCTTGAAGTGTCTCTTTCAGCCTTAACACCTACCTCAAAGGGTCATTATGGGTACTTACAGCTTTTAGAACAGTGTCTGATTTGAGCACACAAAGTATTCAAAAAACATCAACTCTCCAGATTCCTCCACCCTCTTCCTCTGCCCACCAAATTCTGTCTTCTCACTGATAATCCCACACACACTCTGCCCCTGGGGCCCTCATCCCTTTCTGCTTTTGGACTTTTACACACATCTTAATAGTTATTCTTCTATTTTTTACAATAGTAATCATATGCAGTATTGTCCTTATGAGACTGAGTTATTTGACTCATCATAAGGCTCTCTAGACTCTCCTATGTTATGGTGTTTTACAAAATCATTGCTTCTTAGTGCTGCATAGTATTCCATTGTGTGAATGTGCCATAATTTCTCAATTCATTTGTTTGTTGATGGATTTTGAGCTGTTTCTGTTTTCTTGCTATTGTGAATCACAATGCTATAAAGTTAGGAAAGGTCCAATGGGGACTTGAAAGAATGGGGTAATAGGCATAGATCAGTGGTGATTGATTTTATGAAACAATGTATATCAATGATTGTGTGAAACACAATGTGAATGAAAGGATGTGTGAAGTACAATGTATGTAAAGAAAACACAATATTGTACAATATTATGTGCAAAAGAATATAAAAAATTAGCTCTTATCACATGAGTACCTCTATTTTACAGATTAAGAAACTGATGCTCAGGTCAATGCCTTAGTTATCTAGTCCTGCTATAACAGCACCCACAAGTGGATAGCTTTTATAAATACAAATTTATTCTCTTAGCAGTAAGGAGGCTGGGAGTCCAAACTCAGGATGCCCCTCTAGGGAAAGGCCCTCTGTCTCTGTCCCTCTGTAGGAAGATCTTTGTTTCCCTCAGCATCTGTAGGTCCAGTGTTCCTTGGAGAGCCCCATGTGACCTGCCCTTCAGCAACATCACTGAGCTTCTCAGTGCTGGAACCTGAATCCAAAAGGACACATTCCACTCCTGCTAATTCTTTTTGGTGGTACGGAAGTTCCCCCTAGCAGCTAACTTTCCTCTCCTTCTCTGTCTTGTGAGGTAAAAAGTGTTACAGACCACATACCTGACCAGCGTGGTGATATATTAAGGAGTGCTGCATTCCACCCTTAATCCTTTTACGATTTTTTGGTTATCAGCCCCCAGCTGATCATCACACAGTTTCCACATTATCTCATGCCATTGTGTATTTTGGACAAACACAACTCAAGACAGTCAAATTATTTGTTTGAATTTTACCAGTTAATGAGTGAAAGAACCAGTGTCAAACACAAACTCCATCTCTTTGTTCTCTGGTGAAGGTGGGGCTGGCAGACAATAGGCCTCAAAATAGGCCTCTCCCACCATACACACTTCTCCCTATGCATCTCTCATCCTTCCACAGAAGTGCCACAAAGACCTTCAAGTGTGGATAGGTTTGCTAGTGATAGTGCAGGGCACATGTGCACACAACACACACAGAGTTGATGGACATCGCCATCAAAGGAGAGAGCAGGTAATGATTCTTGCAACTGGTCCTCAACAACAACAACAAGCACAACAGAAAACATTCACTACATGTCCACACTCCAGTCCTTTTTACAAATAGTGGTGGATTTCATAAACCTTGTTGTAAAATTGGAAGTTATTTAAATAGATACAGACACTGGGCCACTTCTTAAGTTTCTCTTAAAGAAATGGGAAAATTCCATTTAACACCTCACAATTACTACCTATTTCATTTATGAAAGAATTCAAATTTAGGCAGACTCTATGTGACAGAGTTCTGAGTATTTGAGTTTAAACAAAATAAACCTAGCATGTGAAGAAGCGCAAGCAAGTATTTTTAAGAGAAGATAAATCACTTGAAATAGACATATGGGAGCCTGAAACATTCTTTTTTCTCTCTGGGTGGGTAATTTATTTTCCAAGGAAGATTTCACTCTGATAGAATAATCTGTTTCCTGAGAGAGCCCAGGGACACGCTGGGGTTTTTCTGATGATCTGGTTGAAGGTAAAGTGATTAAGTAACTTGGTCCAGATGAAGAAGCAGAAATTTTCTTTCATTTTCCCAGGCTCCCTTCCCTCTCTCTCTGCCAGCAATCTGTGTCTTTAACCCTGTCATCTCCTCAAGATACATGGGTTTTCAGGGAGTGTCCTAACCAGAGCTGGAAGAGATTTATTATATTCTATATTCAAATTTACTGGCTACTCCGAGGGAGAAATATGGGCAATATTCTTCTGTGCAATTTACAACCTCTTAAAACCTGCTGGACGAGCAATATTCTACCTTGCAATTCACAGCCTCTGAAAATCAGCTAGGAGCCAGTTCCAGCTCGACAGTACATAACAACAACAATTCTGAGCTTTCAGCCAGGCATAGAAAGGACTTCTGGCAATACAGAAAGGTACAGATCCAGGGGGGGAAAAATCCCTGAGGCCCAATGTGGAGCTATTCCTAACCAGATTTAGAGAAATTGCCTACCAATCAATGTCTCTGTATAGTACTGTCATCAGTTAAGTTTTCTGAATTTTATTCCTCACCAAAGATCAAAGGGACAATTGGTGAGATTACACACAATACACAGACACAGACAATGAGAGAAAAGAAGATGGAGGGGGAAATGGAGACAATTTAGATTTGGTGCACGACATATTGATTAGATAATAGGCTGTAACAATGGGTGCAAAACAGCCACAAATTTGAAGCCAGTGTTAGATCAGGCAGGATATTGTTCTATTGTTCTTTCTGAGCCCATTCAAACACATCTAACAATGATAAAAGGAACAAGAACAAGGAGATACTCAACTCAGCACATTAGCAAGTCAGAACTGTCTCATAGCTCATTGGGTTTCTGAGACTATAATACTGGAAGAGAGTGTTCATCTTTCTCCCCTGGAGCTGACAGTAGATTCAAACTGCCAGAGTCTTGGCTTTGGACTGACAGCACAGATTCCTACAAACTATGTCACCAGTGTTCCCTAAAAAGTAACTGCAAGTATATTGATAATACTGATGATAGTAGCTCCCCAACTAAAAAAAATAAAATAGATAAATAGAAAATGTAGACTCTTATTTCTCATTCACTTATTTCTGTCCACTTGGAAGTGACTCATTGCTGATGCTGCAATGGGTTTCCAAGGGAGGAGATTGCCCCTCTTTCTCCATGGGGCCAGTGGTGTATTCAACTGCCAGAAAGGTGCAACCTTGGTGCTAACAGTACAGCCACCTGCGGCTATGCCATCAAAGTTCACTCTTTGTTGTTATAAAAACTAAGTCATTCATGTGTTTCACAAATCAAAGTATGTTTAAATAGGAACGACTATTTAGAATAACTTGTGAAACAAATATTTTTCTTCTCTAGTCTCTTTAGTTAGGATTTGAAAGTTGAGTGTGTGTGTGTGTGTGTGTGTGTGTGTGTGTGTGTTGTGTGTGCGTGTGTTGCGTGGGTGTATTTTTGTTTGGAATATGCTAACTTACTATCTAGCTAACTGTGTTCTATATGTCACATTGATTTTTTGAAATTCAGCACTAATTCCTGGCAAAGTATTTTGAAAAATTCCACACGTACAAATGTCCTTCTGGAAGGTCACAATCAAAACATATAGAAGTGCAACTATATTTCAAACAATTTCTGGAATCATTTAAAAATCAGAACACAGAGCTCCTTCACTGCTCTTTCTCATCTTTGAGTAAGCACCTTTCATTACATTTCTAATCTTTTAAGAATTTGATTTAATCCTCAAAAGACTTCAAAAGAAAATGTGACAAGCCTCACCACCACCAGTCTAAAAGATTAAAGGGAATACACTTAACACGTTAGTGGTGAAAGTGAACGTAAATGCCAACTTTCATGATTTATAGTTTAGTGAGAAGCCTTTAACTACTTCTTTGCCTCTAAGAAATTAGGAAGAAAGGAAATTATTCTATTGCATTCTGATTTTGCCCTATCCCCAATTGCATCTCTATTCAACAGTAAAAAATGAATTTGCATGTCATCTTTGGTAGGGGCCATGTCAACCTTCTCTTTGGTGCCAATATTAGTATATATGCTGCCAAAGCAAATATGAGGTCCTATTGTCAAGAACACCAAATAATTTTAGTCAATTCTGGGAAAAATATACATAAGACAATCCAATTCAATTCAACTGGTATTAAATAAGAAAAAAAAATAACGTAAATTTTAGTTACCTGAAATAAGTGCTTTTTCTATTCAATTAACCTTTTTCTTTTCCTCCGTTCCCTTTCTCCAATTGTTTTTATTTCTATTCACTTAAGCTAAAGCTAATGAATAATATTGATGATGTGATTCCTAAAAAAATATTCATGAACAAATTTATTAAGCATACTCCAGGGTAAGCTCTTTTTTTCTATCAAAATTTGTTGTAACCATTCCCATTTTACTGATGGGAAAATAGGTTTAGACAGTTAAATCAATTGCCTAATGTCATGCTACAAATGAAAGTAGAAGAACAAGGGCTAACTCTAGGACTGAGAAAAGTTCAAATCTTGCTATTAGGCTCAAAAGTTGATCATTTGCTTACCTTTCCATAATAATTAAGTAATCTATTGAAGGTTGACCCCACCCATACTGTCTTGTGAGGAGTTGGGGGCAGACTCTAATTTCCAGTTAGCAATCAAGTATATCAACAATTTTGTACTTCTATGACCTTCATTTGCCGGCTGATGAGAGATAAAAGAAACCACAGAGGATTATGGGCAAAGTTTTTAAGGTAGGGTTGGAAAGAGACACACACTTTCTACCCATATTCTCCTGGTCCAAACTAAGCCAAATCATCAGACTTCAGTATTGGGGAAGCTTTCCATAAAGTCTTTTCTGATATTGAATTTAAGTATAAACTATGGTGAGTTTTTTAGTGAGTTTTATTAATCACATTTGGACTCTAAAATGCCCTAAGTTTAAATATTGCCCAGTAAATTTTCATTAATTGTGCAACTTTGGACAATGGATGGCACTTCCCCTTAACTTATGCCCAAGTAGCTGTTTGCCGAGACATAAATTGGGTTTGGTGCTACACTGATATTGTCTCAGCTGGTCCACTTCTTTATACGTATATACGTATGTATGTATGTATGTATGTATGTATGTATGTATGTATGTATAAGAAGATGGAAGGAATATACTGAGTCATTATATAGAAAGGAATTGGCAGATACAGAGGAATTTAAAGAAATAACATATGAGCAAGAGCCTATGGTGAT
>NW_006399797.1:17287292-17288785 GCF_000299155.1 Elephantulus edwardii | reverse complement strand
GAGAGGGACATCATGCTTGGGAGGGTGGAGGGACAGCGCAGGAGGGGAAGACCCTCTATGAGATGGATTGATTCGGTGACTGGGGTAATCAGGATGGGTGTGTCAGAGGCAGTGCGGTTGGCACAGGATAGAACAGGGTTTAGGGCTGTTGTGCATAGGGTCGCTATGAGTTGAAAAGGACTCGACGGCACATAACAACAACAGCATCTAGGAAGTATTTAATAAAATTTTATTGCATAAAGAAATGAGTTGGGTTCATTAGGATGGGGTGCAGTCCTATAACAAAAGGTAATTTCTAGTCTGGGTAGATCTTAAATGAGTGGAGGAACATTGCAAGAAATGAGAATGTTCCTGGATTGCTGATTTGTGTCTGTCTTCTGAGCTACTGAGTAAGAGCATAATTTATGCACAGTCTCTCTTCTCTTCATTTCATTGTAGTGAATTGCTTCCTTCCCTTTTAGTTTCTTTGATGCTTATGCTTGTCCATTTCTCTAATGTGCCAAGGGTTCTCTCAATCCTGTTCCTGTTATTCCTGTAGTGTCATGAGCCACCTTAAAAACACTTTCATCTTGCAAGTCATTAGTGGCTCAGCAGAGCATAATGAGCTTCGGCATATGGTTCGGACAAAACAAATGTCAACAGACATAGACTTCAACGACACAGCTTCCATAAAATAAGCAGTCCCTTTAAATGAAGAGAATACAAATATGGTTCTTACTATAGTACCAGATAAGCATCTCTATCCACAAACTCTAGTGTGCCAGAATTATTCCTTTCACATTTCTTCATTTCTTTTAAATCAACTTCACTATTTCTGTAAGCTTTTATCCCACTTGACTGGTGTAAAGTTGTATTTTAGTCATTACTGGAACTTGTACCTCATCCCAAGAAAACATAAAGCAGCAGGAAAATTCAGAAGGGTCTCTCCTATTTCATTTGTCCCAATTTCTCCTGAGTCCTTTTCTGCACAAACCAAAGTCTGAGGCTCTTAGGGTCCCTGTTATGCCTACGGTATAAGCATTTTTTTGTCTCCACTCTGTGACTTAATGATCCAATCTCCTCGAAACACCATATAACCAAGCTGTCTGAGATCTTGCCTACTGGGAGGTGTTTGAGGTGGGTCAAGTTGGGAATCACTGGTGGTGAAGAGTACAATTAATGACCACTAGTATAGTTTGATGCCACTGACTGGATTTACTCCAAGGCATCAAGAATTTTACCCAATTTTTTTAAGGTCTTTAGGGTTTTTCTTTCTTTTTTAAAAAAAATGTGATTTGAGTACGTTTTTACAAAGCAAATTAATTTTTTTATTTAACTATGTGAACATCTCCAGTCACCCATTATTATCAATGCATCTTGATTGCATGTTCGATCGATCTCCGATTGTAAAAGTTGGTAAAAATCTTCTATATCCTCTTCCTTGGCTCTGGTTGTTGGTGCATATATCTGAATGATAGTGGTATTCACTGGACTTCCTTGTATGCGTATAGATA
>NW_006399797.1:17252994-17286222 GCF_000299155.1 Elephantulus edwardii | reverse complement strand
CTTTGGACATGTTGTGAGGAGAGACCGGTCCTTGGAGAAGGACATCATGCTTGGGAGGGTGGAGGGACAGCGCAGGAGGGGAAGGCCCTCTATGAGCTGGATTGATTCAGTGACTGGGATAATCGGGATGGGAGTGTCAGAGACAGTGTGATTGGTACAGGACAGAGCAGAGTTTAGGGCTGTAGTACATAGGGTCGCTATGAGTTGCAAGCCAGTCAACGGCACATAACAACAACATGTGAACATATTTATCCTTAAATATCAATATAGTGAATGTTTACTAACAATCCTCAGCTAAACTAATCTTGTTTAGGTCCTAATAGAACTTAGTAGCTTGGGATCCTCCCTGTGTTCAGAATTAACTCTAGCTCAGTACCAGGAGAGAGCTGCTTGGACTCCTTAATGCTGTAGCAGCAGTCAAGCCCAAATCTCACAAGATCACATCCTCAACACTACAAGTCCAGAGACAAGACAGGCTTACTATAAGGAACCTTCTCTGCCAATCAATTCTCAGAAAGCCCTAAGGGTGCTTGGTCCAGGAAACTTCCATAAAAGAAAATAAAAATTCCATGACACCTTAGAATCTAAATTTGTATTCCAGTAAGAAGCTTCAGTATAAGCTAAATTAAAACAAAAACAGTTTTATCAAGTTTATTCCCATTTTTTAAACTCTGTGTGAGAGATCCATAGGCATCCCAAAGTCTGATTTTTAAAAAGATTGTATCAAGACTTCTTCCAAAGTACTTCTGTTAGCAGCTAAGGGTGTTAATAGTTTGCACAAATCAAGAACTCTGAATATAAATCTGAAGGTATAAAAATACAGAAACCAAAAGAAGGTTGTTAGATGGTGTAGATGCTGTTGAAACGAGCACAACTTATAGTGACCCTATGAACAGAATTGTACCCTATCCTATCCTGTGTTGTGTTCACAATCTCTGACACGTTCAAGCCCATTGCTGCAGTCACCATGTCAGCAAACCTTGCCAAGGGTCTTCCTTTCTTTTGCTGGCCCTCCAACTTCCCAAGCATGTTGTCTCTCTTCAATGAATAGCCTCTCTTAGCAATATGGTCACTGTTTATGAAATGAAGTTTTCTCATCTTTTCCTCCAAAAAGCATTCTGGCTGCACTTTCTCCAAGACATATCTGATTGTTCTTTTGGCAATCCATGGGTTATCCAGTACCCTTCTTTAACACCACAGTTCAAAGGCCTCAATTCTTCTTCTGTTATCATTATTCACTGTTCAGCTCTCAACACACATCAGGTGATTAAAAAGACCATGATCCGAACCAGGAATACCTTAGTCTTCAAACTAGCATCATTGTTCCTCAATAATTTGAGGAGGATCTTGACTGCAGACTTTCCCAGTGCAATACGTCTTCTGATCTCCTAACTGCTGGTAACAAGTATATTGATTGTGAATCCAAATAAGAAGCAGTAGTTGACAGCTTCTATCTTTTCTCCATTTATCATGATGTTGCCTACAGATCCAGTGGTGATAGAATGAAGTAAACTCAAGCCCAATGGATGACAAAAAGTCTGAAAAACCTTTTAGTCCAATGTACAAACTTAGATTCCTCCGGTCAACATTGCTACTTTCTTTTCTCCGCAATTTAATAACATAAATTGGGAAATGTGATTATGTATATATATTTACCCATCGCTTGTCTCTTGGTTGGATGTACTATAGTGGCCTGTAATGTTGCCATGGGTATTTAAAATACAAGGACGTTTATTCATGGTGGACATATTTCATTAGAGCTTCCATACTAAGACAGACTAAGAAGTAGAATTCATCATCCACTTCTGAAATAATAGACTTAAAAATTCTGTGGACAGACTTCCACCCTTGAACCCTCCTTACTGCAACAATCAGAGAAGGCTTAAGATCTCTTTCTTCTTTTTTTTATTCACTAGTTTATTTAAAAAATTCAAATACATTGCTTTTCAGACCAGTTTCTTCCAATTTCCCTCACCACCATCATATTGTACAAACACATGATTAATCCTCCCCTCCCCTCCCCTCCCCTGCACATCTTCATCCCTCTGCTTCTACCCTCCCCCTCTCCCTTGGATCCTTATACTCATTCTACAATAATGGTTTTATACAATACTTGTCCTAGTAGAACTGAGATAGTTCACTCAGCATAATGCTTTCCAGTCCCTTCCAGGCTAGGTAATACTTTACAAAATCATTCCTCCTGCATGCTGCGTAGTATTCCATTGTGTGAATGCATCATAATTTCTCAATTCACTTGATTGTGGTGGAATATCTGGGCTATTTCCATGTTCTTGTGATGGTGAACAGCACTGCTGCGAACATGGTGTACAAGTCTCCATTTGTGCCTCAGTTCTTATTTTCTCAGGGTATATTCCAAGCAGTGGAATAGCTAAGTCATATAGAATTTCTATGGTCAGGTTTTTGAGGAAGCACCAAGCTGTCTTCCAGAGTGACTGTACCATTTTATAATCCCATCAACAATTTATAAGAGTTCCTATCTCACCACATCCTTGCCAACATTATCTGCTGTGCTATTAAAATTTGCCATTGTTAATGGAGTGAGATGGTACCTCATTGTAGTTTTGATTTACATCTCTCCTATTGCCAGTGATTTTGAGCATTTCTTCATGTGTCTGTTTGCCATTTGAATATCTTCCTCTGTGAAAATTCTTTCCATGTCTTTTGCCCGTTTTGTAATTGTGTTATCGTCTTTTTTTTTTTTTTTTTTGTGGAGGCCCAGGAGTATTCTGTAAACTTTTGTTATGAGACTCTTACCTGAGATGGTATTACCAAATGTTTGTTCCCAGTTGGTAGATTTCTTTTCACTCTGTCAGAAAAATTTTTTGATGTGCACAGGGATTTAATCTTTAGAAGGTTCCATTCATCAATTTTATCCTCTTCAAATTATGTCTTTCTGGCTGTATTTGACTAGGGCTTCTAAGCTTGATCCCAGTCTGTCTCTTATGAACTTTATGGTTTTCAGTTTTACTCTCAGGTCCCAGGTCCAATTTGTGTTGATTTTTGTGCATGGTGTGAGATGTGGAACCTGTTTCAGCTTTCTGCAGCTGGAAGTCCAGTTTTGCCAGAACCATTTGTTGAAAAGGTTGTCACTTCCCCATTTGATAGTTTTTCTTTCTTTGTCAATATCAGTTGACCATAGATAGTTGGGTCTATTTCTGGGTTTTGAATTCTGTTCTATTGGTCTGTGTGCCTGTCATTATACCGGCACCATGATGTTCTGGTTACTATTGCTGTGTAGCAGATTTTGAGATCAGGGAATGCTATGTCTCCAACCTCATTTTTGTTTTTCAGATTTGTTTTTCCTTTTCGGATTTTCCTGTCTCTCCAAATAAATTTGACAGTTTCCCTTTCATCTCCTTAACAAAGGAATTTGGTATCTGGATTGGGATTGCATTGAACATGTAGATTGCTTTTAGTAGGAATTTCATTTTCACAATATTGAGTCTTCGTATCCATGAACAGTGCACATTTTTCCATTTCTTTAGGTCTTTCATTGTGTCTTACAGAAATGCTCTGTAGTTTTATTTGTATATGTCTTTGGTATCTCTAGTTAGGTTCACTCCTACATATCTCAATTTGTGGTTGGCCATTATAAATGGTACTGCTTTCTTCATTCCTTCTCTGAGTTCTCTTTGTTACTATAGAGGAATTCTTCTGATTTTTGGGTACTGATCTTACATCCTGCCACTCTACTAAATTGGCCTACTAACAGTTTTTTTGTTGAGTCTTTGGGGTTTTCTGTGTATAGTACAATATCATCTGCATACAGCGAGAGTTTAACCATCTCTTTGCTGATCTGGATGCCTTTTATTGAATAGAAGTGGTGACAGTGGACAACTTTGTCTGGTCCTTGTTCACAAGGAAAATGTTTTCAGTCTTTCTCCATTGTGAATAATGTTGGCTCTTGGTTTTACAAAAACATTTTCTTAAAAAATTTATTTTATTAATTTTAATGAACATTTACAGAGATTTTGGATTTCCATACCCCCCTCACCAGTTCATTCCTCTCTTTGAAAAGCAAAAGAAACTTCTTCGTTGGCGTACAATCCCCCTGTCCCTGACTCAGATGCACTCCACTATGTAACCTTAATTCTGGATTCCTGTGATAATCATAATACCCTATCATATATGGCTTTTAAACTGTTCTCTCCCTCATCTGTTTCAATTCAGTATACATAATCTATCCAGTTTTTCTCAGTCTTACCCCAACCCTGATGTCAGTCCCATTTTACAACAGTGGCACTATGCAGTGTTTTTCTTTTTGTGACTGAGATATTTCACTCAGCATAATGTCCTCCAGGGTCTCCCATTTTGAATAATATTGCATGAACTCCTTGTTTTTCAATGCAGCATAGCATTCCATTGTGTGAATAAACCACAGCTTCTCTATCCATAAATATACTTTTCACTATGTTGAGGAAATTCCCTTCTATTCCAATTTTACTGAGTGTCTTTAACATAAAATGGTATTGTATTTTGTCAAATGCCTTTTCTGCATCATTTGCTAAGGTCATATGTTTCTTATTATTTACTTTGTTAATAAAGTGAATTATATTGTTTTTCTTATATTGAACCATCCTTTGATATTTGTTATGAATTCCACTTGGTCATGGTGAATTTTTTTTAATGTGCTTGTGGATTCTTTTGCCTAGGATTTTGTTAAGTATTTTTGCATCTATATTCATGAGAGATACTGTTCTGTAGTTTTCTTTCTTGGTGATATCTTTGCCTGGTTTTGGCACTAGGGTTATGCTTGCATCATAGAATTACTCTGAGAATGTTCTTTCTTTTTCAATTTTTTGAAGTAATTTAAGGATAATCGGTGCTAAATCCTGTTATCTGGTCCAGAACTTTTCTTAGAAAGAAGTCCTTTTATTACCTTTCAATGTCCTCTTTTGTGATGGATCTGTTCAAGAGTCCTTTGGCAATCTGTGTAAGGGATGCATTTCAAGGAATTTGTCCATTTCCACTAGGTTTTCAAATTTATCAGAGGATAGCTTTTCATAGTATTTTGATATTATCAATTAAATTTCCTTTGGTTCTATTGTGATGTCACCTCTATCATTTTTAAATTGAGTTATCTGTGTTTTCTCTTCTTTCCCCTCTTGCTAAATTTGCCAGTAGTTTGTCAATTTTATTGACCCTTTTGAAAAACCAGTTCCTGGTCTTATTGATGGTTTCAATTATTTTTTTTTTCTATCTTATTGATTTCTGCTCATGTCCTTATAATGTCTTTCCCCCCCACCCAGAGATTGCAGTATTATATTGTTCTTTTTCAATTTGCTGAAGGTGTTGAGTTAGATGATTGATTTTTCTTCTTTCTTCCTTTTTTCTGTGTGCCTATTGCTACGAATTGCCCACTGAGGACTGCCTTAGCAGTATCTCAGAGGTTTTGGTATGTTGTATTTTCATTTTAATTTGTTTAAAGGAACTTATTTAAAATTTCATTCTTTATTTTAAAAGGTTTGGGATTTCTTAAGCCAAGAGGAAGAGGAGTGTATCAGCTTTGGTTTCTGGAGGAAAAAACATCCCTACAGTCTATGTTCCAGGTACTTCTGCCCTTGAACACTTCTCACAGAAACAGGAGCATACTGCCTATGGTTTTCCAGAGAACAATACTTGCCCTATTCTGGGCATGAGAACCTATATAAATCCTTGAAAGAAAGAACATTGTCCTCCCCTGAAACATTACTCACATAATAAGTAGTTGCAAAGACTAGGGCCTGGATCAGGCACACTTTAGTCTCCAGACTGACATACTTGCTCTTCAGTACTTTGGAGAGGTTCTAAGAGTAGACTTTCCCAATGCAATTAATCTTTTAATTTCCTGGCTGCTGGTACCAAAAGTGTTGATTTTGGAGCCAAGCAAGCTGAAGCTGTGAACAATCTCAATCTCTTCATCATCTAGCATGATGCTGCCAATCATCCCAGTGGTGAGAATCTCTTTTTATATTGATCTTCAATCCATATTTAAGGCTGCAGTCCTTCTGCAGCAAGTGCTCCAGGTCCTCCACAATTTCAGCAAGCAGGGTTGTGTCATCTGCATGACGAAGATTGTTGATGAGTCTTCCTCTAATCCTAATGCCACACTTCTCCTCACAGAGCCCAGCCTCACAGATAATCTGTTCTGTATAAAGATAGAAAAAGCATGGAGGTAGAACACACCTCTCCCGTACACCCTTCCCAATTCTGAACCATGCAGTGTTTTCTTGCTCTGTTCTAATGACTGTCTCCTAGACCCTGTACAGGTTTTACATAAGCACGATAAGTGTTCTGGGATTCCTATTCTTCTCAGAGTTAGTTACAGTTTGTTGTAATCCACACAGTCAAAAGCTTTTGCATAGTCAATGAAACACAGATGGACATTCCTCTAGTACTCTCTGCTTTCAGCCAAAATCCATCTAACATTAGCTAGAATACCTTTATTATCATGGCCTCTTCTAAACCCAGCCTGCACTTCCGGCAGTTCTCTGGTGATGTGCTGTTCCAGTCATTTTTTGATCATTTTCAGCATAATTTTGCTTGCATGTAATATTGTTTGATAATTTCCACACTCTGTCAAGTTACTTTTCTTTGTAATGAGAACAAATATAGACCTCTTTCAGTTAATTTTTGGTATAACTTGGTGAGCATATCCAGGACAGTGTCTGTCTGTAGCAATATGTCAATCAGTATGCCATCAATTTCTGGGACTTTGTTTTTTTGCCAATTCTTTCAGGGCAGCTGGAACTTCTTTCTTCATCACCACAGGCTCTTATTCATACATTGTTTCATGAAATTCTTCTTTGTCTGCCATTTCCTTTTGGTACAATAACTCTGTATACTCTTTCCATCTTTTAATGCTTGTATCATTTAATATTCTGCACAAAGCATCCTTAAGTATTGCAACCAGAGGCTCGAATTTGTTCTTCGGTTTCTTTAGCTTAAGAAATGCCAAGCAAGTTCAGCTCCTTTGATTTTTTTTTATTCCAGCTCTTTGCGCATTTCATTTTAATACTTTGTCTTGCCACACTGCCCTTTGAAATCTCCTGTTCAGCTCCTTAGTATTTGTATTTTTTCCTTTGTTTTGGCTTCTCAGTGTTCTAGTGCAATATTCAGAGTCTCTTCTAACATCTATCTTGGTCGTGTCTTCCTTCTCTGTCTTTGTAATGGCCCCCTGCATTCTTTCTGGATGATATTCTTAATATACTCCCACAGCTCATCTAGTCTTTTCTCATTAATGTTCAAGGCCTCAAACCTGTTCCTGAGTTGGTTTAAAAATTCAGGTGGGATAGACTCAAGGTCAAATTTTGGTTCCCGTGGATTTAATTTTCCTTAATTTCAGCTTGAACTTGCATATGAGTAATTGGTGGTCTCTTCCAAAATCAGCACCTGGCCTAGTTTTTACAACTGATATTGAGCCTCTCCAGAGAGTCTTTCCACAAATGTAATTTATCTGATTCCTATGCATACCAGCAGGTTAAATCCATGTGTATAGCGTGTGTTTATGTTTCTTATAAAATGTATTTGTGCAAAATTCTATCATTCTATCTCCAGCTCCACTTGTCTCCAAGTCCATGTTTTTCAACTACTGATCCTTCTTCTCTGTTCTCAACTTTTGTATTCCAGTCACCCATTACTCTTAATGCATCCTGATTGTATGTTCGATCGACCTCTGGCTGTAAAAGTCAGTAGATATCTTCTATTTTCTCCTCTTTGGCTCTGGGTGTTGGTGCGTATATTTAAATGATGATGGTATTAACTGAACTTCCTTGTATGTATCCTGTTATCCACAATATTGTATTTCAAGAAAAATCTAGAAATGGCCTTTTTACCTATGAAAGCAACCCAATTTTTCCTCACTTTTTCATCTCCAGCATAATAGATCATATGATCGTCTGACTCAAAATGTCCCATTCCAATCCATCTTATTTTGTCAATACCTAGTTTGTCAATATTTATGAGTTCCATTTCAACATCCAATTTTCCTACATTCATGGTTCTCAACTTCCATGTTCTAATCACTAATGTCTGCTTACAACGATTTCTCGTTCTTTGTGTTTCCGAAGTTGGGGGCTTATCTTCAGTTGCCATGTCTGCTAGTCTAAGTGTGTTCTACTGGACAAAGGTTTTCAAAGCCCTGCTGTTTCAGAAGTGGATGGCCAATCCTTCTTCTTCTTGTTGTTGTTCCTGTTACATGACATTGAGTCGCTTGCGACTCATAGTGACCCTATGTACAACGTCCCTAAACTCTGCTCTGACCTGTGCCAATCTCACTTTCTTTGACACACCCATCCGATTACCTCAGTTACAAAATCAATCCACCACCTAGAGGGCCTTCCCCTCCTGCAACTGCCCTTCACCCTCCCAAGCATGATGTCCTTCTCCAAGGACCAGTCTCTCTTTACAACATGACCAAAATATGTCAGACGAAGCCTCAGAATCTTTGCCTCAAAGGAGTAGCCCAGTTTCATCATCTCCATCACCAACCTGTTTTGTTCTCTTAGCAGTCCATGGTATATTCAACGCTCTTCTCCAGCACCATAGCTCAAAGGCATCAATTCTTCTTCTATCTTCCCTAGTCATTGTCTAACTCTCTGATGCATAACGAGTGATTGCAAAGGCCATGGCCTGTATCAGAGGCACCTTAATCTCCAGAGAAACACCATTGCTCTTCAGTACTTTAGAGAGGTCCCTAACAGCAGACTTTTCCATCGCAATACGTTTTTTTAATTTCCTAGATGCTGGTGCCAAGAGTGTTGATTGTGGAACCAAGCAGACTCAAGCTGTGAATAATCTCAATCTCTTCACTATCCATCCTGATGCTGCCAATTGGTCTAGTGGTTAGAATCTTTGCCTTCTTGACATTGAGCCTCAATCCATATTGGAGGCTGCAGTCCTTGACCCTCTGCAGCAAGCACTTCAGGTCCTCCTCAGTTTCAGCAAGCAGGGTTGTATCATCTGCATAATGCAAATTGTTGATAGATCTTTCACCAATCCTGATGCCTCATTTCTCTTCATAGAGCCCAGCCTCCAGCATAATCTGTTCTGCATACAGCTTTAAAAGGTATGGGGATAGGACACATCCCTGGCGTATGCCCTTCCCAATTTTGAACCATGCAGTGTTTCCTTGCTCTGTTCTGGTCCAAGTATAGGTTTCGCACTAGCACAATCAAATGTTCTGGGATTCCCATTCTTCTCAGAGTCAGCCACAGTTTGTTATGATCCACACAATCAAACGCCTTTGCATAATTAATAAAGCACAGATAGACATTCCTCCGGTACTCTCTGCTTTCAGCCAAGATCCATCTAACATTACCTACAAAATCCCTAGTACCATGACCCCTTCTAAACCCAGCCTGGACTTCTGGCAGTTCTCTGCTGTTGTGCTTTTCCAGTTGTTTTTGGATAATCTTCAGCAGAATCTTGCTTGAATGTAAAATCAATGATACTGTTCTATAGTTTCTGCAGGCTCTTAAGTTACCTTTCTTTGGAATGGGAACAAATATAGATCTCTTCTAGTTAGTTGGCCAAATGGTTGCTCTCCAGATTTCTTGACACAACTTGGTGAGCACGTCCAGGGCAATATCTGTTAGCTGAAATATGTCAACTGGTATACCATCTATTCCTGGGGCCTTATTTTTTGCTATTTCCTTCAAAGCAGTTTAAACTTCTTCCTTCATCACCATAGGCTCTTACTCATATGTTGTTTCATTAAATTCTTCTGTGTCTGTCAATTCCTTTCAATACAGTGACTCAATATATTCTTTCCATCTTCTTTTAATACTTCCTGAATCATTTAATATTCTGCCTAAAGCAGAATTTGTTCTTCAGTTCCTTGAGCTTAAGAAATGCTGAGTGAGTTTGCCCTTTTGATTTTCTGACTTCAACTCCTTGCACATTTCATAATGTTTTACTTTGTCATCCCGTGCTGCCTTTTGAAATCTTCTGTTCAGCTCTTCAGTATCTTGAATTCTTCTTTGTGCTTTGGCTTCTCTGCACTCAAGTGCAATCTTCAGAGTTTCTTCTGACATCCATTTTGGTCTTTTCTTCCTCCTCTGTCTTTGTAATAAATGATTGCACTCTTCTTGGATGATACCCTTGATATCCTCCCACAACTCATCTGGTCTTCACTCATTCGTGTTCAAGGTCTCAAACCTGTTCCTGATATGGTTCTGAAATTCAGGTGGGATAGACTCAAATTAAATTTTGGTTCCCGTGGATTCAGTTTAATTTTCCTCAGCTTCAGCTTGAACTTGTCTATGAGTAGTTGGTGGTCTGTTCCACAATCAGCTCCTGGCCTAGTTTTCACAGCTGATATTGAGCTTCTCCAGCAGTTCTTTCCACAGATGTAATCAATCTGATTCCTATGCATACCGTCAGGTGAAATCCATGTGTATAACCTGCTTTTATGTCTCATAAAAATTGTGTTTACAATGAATAAGTCATTGTGCAAAGTTCAATCATTCTAGCTCCAGCTCCATTTCTGTTACCGAGTCCATGTTTTCCAATTACTGAATCTTCCTCTCTGTTCCCCACTTTTGTATTCCAGTCACCCATTATTATCAATGCATCTTGATTGCATGTCTGATCGATCTCTGACTGTAAAAGTTGGTCGAAATCTTCTATTTTCTCTTCTTTGGCTCTGGTTGTTGGTGCATATATCTGAATGATGATGGTATTCACTGGACTTCCTTGTATGCGTATGGGTATTATCCTGTCACTCACAATATTGTACTTCAAGACGAATCTAGAAATGGTTTTTCTGACTATGAAAGCAAACCCATTTTTCCTCACCTTTTCATCTCCAGAGTAATATATCATATGGTCATCTGGCTCAAAATGTCCCATGCCTGTTCACTTCATCTCACTAATGCCTAGTATGTCAATGTTTATGCATCCCATTTCTTCCTTAACAATATCTGATTTTCCTACATTCATGGTTCTCACATTCTTAGTCTGTCTTAATTTGAATGCTCAGATTTAGACCATTATCTGACAAGCATTTTATGATAAAGAGCAGATTAAATATATTACCCCCATTGTAGAAATGATTAGAGGGTGCAGAACTACAATCACAAAATTAGGAAAGGTGTTTTTCAGGGTTATATTCTTTCACCATACTTTTCTAGTGGATATGGCAAACAAATGATGTGAGAGTATGGACTAGATGAAGAAGTATATTGCTAAGGACTAGAGGTAACTTGTAAACTACCTGCCATGTGCAGATGACATCATCTTACTGAAATTGAAGCAATTACTGATGAAAATTAAGGACTCCAGTTAGTCATCATTATGGATTACACTTCAAAGTACCATTCCTGGACCGCCATCGCCCGGCCCAGTCGCGCCTGAGGAGCCAGACCAGAGAGAACAAGTCCTGGAGTGCCGACAAGATGGCGAACGGGGAGCTGAACGTGGATAGTCTCATCACCCGATTCCTGGAGGAACTCTACTATGCTTAGTGGTAAAAAGATGCACTACAGCCGGCGGGAGCTGTGGCCCGGCGGGAGCTGCATCACTACTGACCTGCCCTCGGGTTGACTCAGCAATTCTGGTAAATCACCACCTGTAGCAGAATCATCACCTGTACTAGCCACCCCAGAGGAAATCGCTGAGATGCAAAGGAAAAATGAGCTGAAACTCAAGATAAAGGAAGAACATCTTGCTGCTTTGCAGTTTGAAGGCTGCAACACTTCCATGATACATCTTCAAAGATATGAGCATGTACGGCTAAGCACAATTGATAACAGTGCATCTAAATTCCAAAATCAGTCTCCATAATAGTCTATGTGTTTCCTACTGCCAAAGGGGCCCTTTAGAGTAGTGAGAGAAGACCTTCACCCTGAAACCCACAGCGTCCCTTTTCAGCAGGAAGTAGCTAAGAGAATACGCCATCCCCTTTTCCTTATGAATCAGGGTGAAGTCTCTCTCAGGGAAGAGAGATAGGGAATGGCAAGGGACACACTGACAAAGGAGATTAATCAGAACTGGCTTTGACAAACACTGTGGCAATTGGACAATTAAAACAGACATGGGGGGGAAGAAGAACGAACTGGGGAGGTAGGTGGAGAAAAGCAGTGCAACAATGAATGAATGAAAACCCAAAATCTCTGTAAATGTTCATTAAAACTAGTAAAACAAACAAACAAACAAACAAAAAAGTACCATTCCTCCCCCCAACCCCCAGCAACTAGACCAATAAGCAACATGATGAAAAAGAAAGGAGTTAAAGATTTAAATTGTCAAGGATTTCATTTTCCTTAGATCCATAATCAATGCTCATGGAGACAGTTGTCATGAAATCAAAATATTTACTGCATTAGTCAAACCTACTACTGTATGTTATAGTTGTTGTTAGCTGCTGTGAAGTACAGTAAGACTTATAGTGACTCTAAGAAAAACTGATCTCAATACTGTCTTATCCCATGGCATCCTCACAATCTCTGACACACTCAAGCCATTATCACAGTCATCACAGCAATACATCAGGTTGAGGGTCTTCCTCTCCTTGATCACTTCTCCATCTTCCTATGCATGATGTTCCTCTCTAAGGAAAAATCTTTCCTAACAACATGTTTAAAAAATGAGACAAAGCCTTATCATCTCTGCCTTCAAGGAATACTGTGGCTGTTCTCCCTCTAAGATGTATCTGTTTGTTCTTTTGGCAGTCCATGGGATCTTCTTCTCCCACAGGGCAGCTGGTGGCCTCAATCCTTGTGTCTTTGGGATTGCAGTACAGCTTTTTTTGCCACTAAGCCACCAGAACTCCCTTTGGCCACTCTTCTCCAACATCTCAGTTCAAAGCCATCAATTCTTCTTCTGTCATTCTTATTCATTATCTCAGATACATATAAGAAAAAACTATGGCCAAATCAGACGCACTTTGACCTCAAACTGACAGTTACTCCTAAATAATTTGAAGAGGTCTCTGACTACAGACTTTCCCAGTACAATATGTCTCCTGATCTCCTGACTGCTGGTACCAAGTGTATTGATTGTAGACCCAAGTAAGATGAAGTCATTGACAGTCTCAGTCCTTATCCATATTGAAGGCTGCAGTGTTTAACCTTCTGCAGCAAGTGCTTCAAATCCTCCTCCTCCTCACTTTCACCATGCAAAGTTGTTCTAATGCTACATTCTTCTCCACAGGGTCCAGCTTCTTAAATAATTTGCTCAGCATTCAGATTAAATAAGTATGGAGAAAGGATCCAATGATGACACACACATTTCCTAGTTTTAAACCATGCAATGTCCCCTTGCTCTGTTTGCACATGGTCTCTTGTTGTAGATAATAGGTTTTTCGTGAGCACATTAACTCTTCTGGAATTCCCTTCAAAGGTAGATCTCAAAACAGGGCCAGCTCACATGGAACATGACAATTGAATGCAAAGATGGCAGTTCTCCAGGTATGATTCAAGTCAAGCTCTGTCTGAGTTGCTTATACTCTATTGTGGAAGATATGACAGAACTTTATGTGTTGGTGTAAACTCAGGTTCCAGAGTCACTGGATACTGAAAAGCCCAAGGCATAACTGGTAGAGGCCATAAAAACAAAAACAAAACAAAAGGCAATTGTCATCCAGTGACTTCTGACTCACTAAATGAAACCTTTGTTAAAGTAGAACTGATGATTGATTTTTCAGAAGTACATCTTCACACCTTTTTTCTAAGGAGGCTCTAAAAGGGCCCTTCCATCTGCTAGCAGTCAGACCTGTAAATGTTTACACCAGCCAGGAATATTCACAGGCCACCTAAAAGATGTCATTTCAGTGCTGCATACGAGAAGAGGGAAGTAGACCAGACTTCATTCTGCCTGGAGGGAATAAGGCAAGATTCCCAAAAGGTGCATCTGAACTCAGCTTTAGAATTTCAAAGATGGACAATTAATATGAACCATGGCAAAAACTCTATGTGAATTAGCTTAGGCTTACCTGCCTAAAACAATCTAGTGTTGAGCTTAGCTTGCTCAGGGTTATCCCACAGCATCATCAGGATGTAGTTTCACTCTCCTTCTTGGCTCTGTTTTCGGCAATGTTACTCCACCCTCAGGCAAGCCTTTCAGCCCAGTAAGAAGGCAGCTATGGTAAGTCCCATGGGGAGGCAGTTTGTCTCCAGGATGGTGTTCTTACCTAAAGGCCTCCTCCTGTGTTAAGGAGCTTAGACTCCTGCAGTGAGGAAGGGTTTCATGTGGAAATAATAAAGCAACTGTATGACTCTGTAATTCAACATCAGAATTCTGTATTCGGTAATCTGAATGCACCTTCATACTTGTTCCAGTTACTACTGAGTTGACTCCAATGCACAGAGAATGTGTTCGCATCAGAATAAAGCTATGCTCATAGGGCTTTCAATGACTGCTTTTTGGGGAGTAGATAAACTTCTTCCTATATAATTAATCATTTGTACTTCCCAGGGATTCTACATTTGCCCCAGCCTCAAGCTACTGTGGATATATGGGTGGGTGAGTACTAAATTTTATGACCAGGAATCACTCTACAAATAGATCCTTAAATTCATAAGTGATTCCGGAAACCAATACCTCAGGAGAGGTAACACTTAGTCATTCAAAGAGAAGGCAAAGAAACTGTCAGTGAGCTTTGGAGGTATTCTGCTAACAAGGAAAGCCAAGTAACTTAGATTAATTTTTTTTTTTTTTGTAACTCTAAGGCAAAGCAATTGGGCTAATTGTATGAGACTTTAGATTTGATGAGCTAAAAACCAGTGTGAAACAAGATTCAGTAACTAGTTTCTACTTGCTCATTTTATACACTTTGCTTACCTAATAAAGCCAGATTAGTTAATCCTCAAGGTTTTTAATGGGCTTGTTTCTCTCAAATTTTGCAATAGTCAAAGGTTTCCCCCTCTCTCTGATCTAAAGAAAGAAGTACCAATGTACCAATATGTATTCATTCTAGAAATACAGTTACATAAATACAAAAGAGCTCTGCTAAGCAGTAATAGCACTAGGGTTGGAAACGAATACCAAGGTGGCAATACAGAAATAATTCCTCAAAAATATATTTTTAAGGTATTTTTTTATTGTATTATTTTTATGTGTACCGTCAAATTAGATCTGACTGGTACAGAAGGAGATTGCCCACTCCTTCTCCAGCAGAGCATCTGGTGGATTTGAACCGCGTACTTCTGGGATTACAGTGCAGCATCTTGCCACTAAGCCACCAGAGCTTCCTTCAAAAATCTTTTTTTTAAAAAAAATTCATAAGAAGTATCCTTGTAGTTTGTTATAATTACAGACACATTTTGTCAGCCCAGCTGATATGTGTCAATATATCATTGGTGGTAGTGATATTAGCAATGTTGAATGAGTTCTGGCTCATAGGTTGCTACCATATCTACAGCAAAATGAAGCACTGTTTGGCTTAGCACTATCCTAAGTCAGTACTGTGCTTTAGCCTATTTTTTTAACCACTATTAAATCACGCTGTTAAGGGTCTTTTTCTTTTTTCTTCATTGTCCTCTATTTTACCAAGCATGTCTTTCTCCAGGGTCTGGCAGCTTTGGACAACACAACCAAATTATGTGAACCAGTCTCATCATCCCTGTTCTAAGAAACATTTTTGCTGCACTTCTTCTAAGACAGATTTGTTCTTTAAGACATTCAAGGTAAATTCAAGATTCTTCACCAACACAACTCAAAGACATCAATTCTTTGGTCTTCTTTATTTTCTAACTTTCACATGGATAAGAGTGGTTGAAAATTCTGCAGGTTGGGTCAGCATAACTTAATCTCCAAATTATATTTTTACTCTTTAGGGCGCTGGAAAGGTCTGTGGCAATAGATTTTCACAGCATGAAGTGCTGATATTATCAGGGAAGCCTGGTGGTATAGTCTATGGAGAGCTGCACTACCAGCATGAAGACTATGCCTCTCCACTTCACAGGAGAGAGTTGGGCAATCTCCTCCTGCGCAATGTACAAGCCTCTGAAAACCTGCTGGAGGGTCAGCAATGAATCAATTCCAACTCGACAGTAATGATTTTTAAAAATATGTCATTCAACTTCTTAGTTAATGTAGATTGTAGATCCAAGTAAAACTAAATCCTTGATTTCAAACTTTCACCATTTATCATATTGTTGCCTATTGCTCCAGTTGGGATTTTGTTTTCTTTATCTTGAAGTGTAATCCATGCTTAAAGATAGAACCTGTAGGCATTATCAGCCAGTGCTTCAAACCTTCGTTTTCAGCAGGTAAGGTTGTGTTGTCTGCATATGGCAGGTCACTAATGAGTCTTGCTCTGATCCTAAACCACAGGGCTTTCCCCGCTCATATAATCCATCATCTCAGATTATTTAATCAGCATACAATGTGCAAGGCTAACATTCTATGCTGATTACTTTGTGCTCAGTTCCAGTCTGTCATGCTATCCAATTACAATCATGTTTCCAATATAAGGTTTGGTCTGCACGTGCTACAAGTACTTGAAATTGTCTTCATTGTCACTGGTGTTTTTAGAGTTTTTGTTAAACTTTCTGGTGTTTTAGTTAAAATATTGTGATAAGCAGTACTTGTGAACCTATACCAAAAACATTTTATGAGATTATTATTGCTGTTGTTGTTGTTAGGTATTGTCAAGTTGAGGCCAACAAATAGTGACCCTATGAACAAAAGATCTGAACCTTGCCCTATTCTGTGCCATCCTCACTATCTCAGACATATGTGATCCCATTGCTGCAGTCACTGGGCCAACCCATACGGTTGAGGGTCTTTTCCTCTTCACTTTTTTTTTTTACCCATCACTTTTCCCTGCATGATGTCTCTAGCCAAGGAAGAGCCTCTTCCAGCAACATGTCTAAAGTATGAGAGATGAAGTTTCATCACCTTTGCTGCAAAGGATCATTCTGGCTGCACCTTCTCCAAGACACATCTGCGGTATTGTGTGTGTGTGTGTGTGTGTGTGTGTGTGTGTGTGTGTGTGTGTTGTTTTCTTTTTCCTTTTGGTCATCAATGGTATATTCAGTACTGTTCTCTAATACCACAATTCAAAGTTATCAATTCTTCTGCTGTCATTCTTATTCATTGTACCGCTTTCAAATATGTAGCAAGTGGTTGAAAATACCATAGCCTGGATTGGATGCACCTTCAAACTGACATAATTTTTCTTCAGTATTTTTGAGGGGTCTCTGAGGGCGAACTTTCCCAATGTAATACATCTCCTGATTGCCTCACTGCTGATCCCAACGATGTTGATTGTTGATCCAAACAGCTGAAATAATTGATTTCAATCCTTTATCTATCTCTCTTGATGTGGCATACTGGCCCACTGGTGAGGACTTTTGTTTTACTGGATGTTGAGATGTAATACATATGGAAGGCTACAGTTCTTGATCTTTTGCAGCAACCATTTCTTCAGCAACCAAGTCTTCCTCACTCACAGTAAGCAAGGTGTGTCATCTGCATAACACAGGTTGTTGATGAGTTTTCCTCCAATATTGATGTCACATTCCTCTTCATAAAGTCCAGCTTCATGAAATATTTGCTAAGCATTCACATTGAATTAGTACGAGGAAAGAATACATCCCTAACATACGCCTTTCCTGATTTTAAACCATGAATTGTTCCTTTACTCTACTCACACCACTACTTGGTCTAGGTACAGGTTTTGTATGAACATGATTGTTATAGGATTCTCATTCTTTTCAATGTTAGCCATAATTTGTTATGATCCACACAGTCAAATGTCTTTGCATAGCCAATCAAATACAAATAGATATTCTTCCAGTATTCTCTGCTTTCAGCCAGGATCCATCTGATACCAGCAATGATATCCTTGGTGCCATGGCTTCTTCTAGATGATCCAGCTTGAACTTCTGGCAGTTGCCTATCAATGTACTTTTCTAGCTGCTTTTGGATGATCTTCAGCAATATTTTGCTAACATGTGATAATGACTACATTGTTCAATAATTTCCACATTGTGTTGGGTCACCTTACTGGGAAATGGGAAGAAATAAGATGCTTCCAGTCAACCAGGCAGCTGGTCTCCAATTTCCTGGCAAGCATATCCAGGGTTAAATCTATTAGTTGAAACATGTCAACTGGTATCCCATCAATTCCCAGGACCTTATATTTTGCCAGTGTCATCAATGCAACTTGAGATTCTTCCTTTAACACCATTGGCTATGAGAAGAAACTAACTCAATGGCACTGAGTTTAAAAGAAGATCCAATGGGGAGATGTGACACCATCAGGTACCACTGCGAGTGACACTAATCTAGTGATGCCACTGCTGTTCAATGCTGAAGAGCCAGTTGGAGGCCTCTAAGGAATAAACCAAGGAGAAAAAAACAACTAATCACAATAGAGCCACAGTAACTGTAACAGTAGAGGCTTAATTTAGAGTTTCAGAACATGTCTCCTTTTTTCCTGTAGTAAGAGCCTATCATCTGGTGAATTCTTTTTAATAATCACCATAAAAAATGTGTGACCTAACTCCTGCACAAACCAGTTTTTCCTTTAATCTAGCAAGTTGAATTGGAATGTATTTGTAACTCTAGCTGTTCCAGAATCTCTGCCTGTTGCAACCTTGGAAATTTCCAGGAAGGGTGTTGGTTAAGAGTGCTGTTAGTGTGTTCAACAGACTCATGCCTGATTATACAAAAGTGTGTTTTCTGTTCGGGTTGAGGCTTGGATGTGGTCTGTTGCTCATAATTGGGTGTCAGCTGGTTGGATTTGACCTCCTATTTAAAAAAGGCATTTGGCTGACAGTTTTGGGCTGCTTTAAAGTTCAGGAAGATGAGTGGAGCAGCTGGATTCTACAAAGGTGTGGTTTCTGTTTTGGTTGAGAGTTGAGTGTGGTCTGCTACTCACAAGTGAGTGTGAGCTGATTGGATTTGGCCTCCTATTTAAAAACAACACTTGGGCCCTCAGGCCTGCAGCTCTCAGGCCTGGTTTTAATTGTTTTCAGTCAAATATTCTTCGAAGTAGTATAGCACTGGTTTGTCAATTTGCTGTACAGAGGTAACTCCTGGTTGCTGTGATGGTAAACACTGTGACACTGAAGTGTCAAATGCGATAATGGTTACTCATGGTAGACAGTGTTTGGTGGTGCTCTCAAAACAAGCTTAGAAGCAGGAGAGGCATCCAGTTCCGAAATAGCTTGCCTCCAGAAGTTCTATGAATTTAGAGAAACTAAAGTTATGCATGTTCAGGACTTTAATTCACAGGGTCACTATGAATCATCTATGACTTGATGGTGCTTAACAACAACAACAACAACTCACCAGCTATGTCAATATAGTCAGTGTTTTATCTCTAAGCCTAGCTTCATCTGAATATAAAACAGAGGTTACAATATAAAGGGTATTGTGTATTATTAAATGAAGCCACATAATCAAAAAGTTTGTCTTATACCCTCACATATTTGTTTTGTGTACTGTCAAGTTAGAACTGACCCATAGCTCACCTTTCAGAACTCTGTTAGCATAATATATGCTCATAAATGTTGGCAATTGTTGTTGTTGTTGATTGCCTTGGAGTCAAGCACTACTCATAGCAACCCAATGAGCAAAAGGCTGGAAGCCCCTCTACAACTATTGACATTATTCAAAATTCACAGAGTTTCCAGAGGAATGTTATTTTGGAAGTGGATGCCACTCCTGTTCCAAACTTGTTATAGTATGGTATTGTACCGTTGAGTCATTTGAGATGTACAGCAGCTCTGAATCCTTCCCTATCCTTAGCCAGTTTTACTAACTCTGACACACCAACTCCTTTTGCCACAGTTATTATATCAATCCATCTCATCTAGGGTCTCCTGCTGTCTGTCCACCTTTCCAAACATGATTTCCTTCTTCAAGAACCTATCATTCCTGGCCACATGCCCAAAGAAAGAAAGACAGAGCTTTAAAATCCTAGCCTCCAAGAAAAGACTTGTTATATCCCTCTCCAAGACAGACCTATTTGTTTTCTTGGCAGTCCATGGTATTTCCAAGACTCTTCTCAAGCACCACAACTTGAAGGCGTCTATTCTTCTTCTGTCATCCTTAGTCATTGTCCAACTCTCTGAAGCATAACAAGTAATTGAGAAGACCTGGATTAGACACATCTTTGTATCTAGACTGACATTGTTGCTCTTCAGCACTCTGGAGAGGTCCATGACAGCAGATTTTCGCAATGCAATTCATCCTTTGATTTCCTGACTCCTGGTGTTAAGAGTGTTGATTGTGGAGCCAAGCAAGCTGTAATTGTTAACAACCGAAATCTCTTCTCCATCTATCATGGTACTTTCAGTTGGCCCAGTAGTGAGAATCTTTGTCTTCTTGATGTTGAGCTTCAATCCATATTGCACACTACAGTTCTTGACTTTTTGCAGCAAGTACTTCAGGTCTTCTTCAGTTTCAGCAAGCAAGGTGTGTCGACTACATATTGTAGGTTGTTAATGAGTCTTCTTCCAATCTTGATGCCACACTCCTCCTCATAAAGCCCTGCTTCCTGAATGATCTGTTCTGTATACAGATTGAAAAGGTATGGGAACAGGAAGCATCCCTGATACACTCTTCCTGATTTTGAACCATGCAGTGTTTCCTTGCTCTGTCCTGAGGACTGCTTCTTGATTCAAGTATATGTTTCCTATAAGCACTATCAAGTGTTCTGAGATAGCTAGTTTCTTCAAGGTTAGCCACAGTTTGTTGTGATCAGCACAGTCAAATGCCTTTGCATAGTAAATGAAACACAGTCTTCTGGTACTCTCTGCTTTCTGCTGAGATCCATCTGACATTGGTCACAATATCCCTAGTGCCACGACCTCTTTTAAACCCAGCTTTTATTTCTGGTAGTTGTCTGTCAATGTACTGTTCAAGTCTTTTCTGGATGATCTTCAGCAGGATTTTGCTAGTGTATGACATTAGGGATGTTGTTCGAGAATTTCCACACTCTGTTGCATCACCTTTTTTTTGAATGAGAATAAATATGGATATCTTCCAGACAGTCAAAATAGTTGTCCTCCAGATTTCTTGGCATAACTTGGTGAGCATATTCAGGGCAGCATCTGTTTGTTGAAAGATGTCAATTGATATTCCATCAATTCCTGGGGCTTTATTTTTTACCAAGTCCTTCAGAGCAGCCTGAACTTCCTCCTTCATCTCCACTGCCTCTTGATCATATGTTGTTTCCTGAAATTCTTGTGTGTCAGCCAATTATTTTTGGTACAATGACTCTATATATTCCTTCCATATTCTTTTAATGCTTCCTGAATCATTCAAAATTCTGCCCATAGCATCCTTAAGCATTGCAACTTGTGGCTTGAATTTATCATTTACATCTTTCAGTTTATGAAATACTGAGTGAGTTCGGCCCTTTTGGTTTTCCAACTCCAGCTCCTTGCATATTTCATTATAATATTTTGCTTTGTCTTCTCCAGTGGCCCTTTGAAATCTTCTATTCAGCTCCTTAACTTCTTGATTTCTTTCCTTTACTTCAGCTTCTCAGCACTCTAGTGCAATATTCAGAGTCTCTTCTGAAATCCATTTTGGTCTTTTCTTCTTCCTTCTTTGTAATGACTATTAGTGATTATAAATATAAAACATTGAGGGTTACAAACTTTATTTTAGGTTCACTTCTGACTGATGCAACTTTTTCCTAAAGATGGTAAGAAATCTACATTATCCTCAGCAGCCAAAGAAAAGCAATCTTCATCATAACATCATTCATAATTAATATTTATAAGTAACTTTAGTATGTGTAAAGCCAGTGCTGCGGGTATCTGGGACAGCATTCTTAACTACAAACTTCCTCCTATGTGAAGGAGAAGAGGTTTCACAGTTTTAGTATCATTTTTAAAAGATGAGGACGTTTTAGTGGCTTAGGGGCAAGGCATTGCTTTGTCAATGCAAAGAACTTCCAGTTGCTGTGCAGGAGAAAAATGGGCAATCTTCTCCTGTGCAATTTACAGCCTCTGAAAACCCCAGGGAGGGTCAGGTACGAGTTGGGTCTGACTTCATGAGACATCACAACAACAATCTTTTCAAAATGAGGAATCTGAAGTTTTGTGTCGTAACTTCCCCAAGGCAACATAAACAAAAGAACTCATGGCTATTCCGGCTCACAGCAACTCTCCCTCAGTTTTCTTAGGCTGGAGATATTAAGGGAAAGGGATTGCCCATCTTTCTCCAATGGAGCAGAGTGAATCCAAACTTCGAGAGATTTGCAGCCTTTCAGTTAGTAGTTAAATAGACTATGGATGATTTCACCAGAGTGCTTTAAGGTAACACAGCCTACGTGATTAAACATGCAGTGTTAGTAACTTCTCTGATAATAAAATTGAAGACTCTAGTGGAAGAAAAGACACAGAAAGGATAGAATCTATAGAAATAACATCTTGTTGAATAATGTCTTGTATTTCCAAACCAAACCAGTTACTGTCAACTAAATCCAACTCATTTCAACTTCATGTGTACAGAGGAGAGTCACATCCCACGGAGTTTTCCCAGTTTTGATAATTTAGAGGCTGATCACTACTCCTTACTTCAAAAAGCCTTTGTGTGGGTTCAAACTTACAGATTTTTGGTTAGTATCCAATCCAGCACTTAATCATTTGTATCATTGTGCCTTGCTTTTAAGGGGCACTTAAATTTTTGCTAAGTGAAGGATTGACATGAAGTGAAATTGAATGACCATCTAAGGAGCCCAGCCTTTTCTCTGTTCACAGCTCTTTCACCATTTCAATATTATCAGGGAGGGCCAAACATCCATCTCGCTTAGAACTTTGCAAATGTTGATTTCTCACTAATTTAACTATAAGGTGCCTTTTTTGTTACCAAGTTAAATCCCTCTGGGTGTCACACTCCCTTGTACATTTTTGTCTTCTATTTCCCCCCTATAAAACCTAGATGATAGACCAGATGGTTGAGTAGAAGAAAATCCTTTTCTACTTGTAACACAGCTCAGTGTCTTTGCTTTAGCATGCAGGGCTGAGTGGAATCGCACAGTGAAATCTCTCGGAACAAAATGCAATAGCATTTGCAACCATTCTGCCCCAAACCATATTTATAAGGAAGCAGTTTCCACTTTGTTCCTTTCAAATTCTCATTTCCATCAGCCAAGCATGGTGCTCTGGGAGATTAGATTATTTTAAAGCTATTTAAATGTCATTTGCTGACATTGTGTGGTTATATCCCAGGGCCAAATAGTTCAGGTTCACTCAGATTAAAGGCTTCACTTCGCAGTAAAATAGTCTTCCCTGCTTTTGACCATTGGATTAAGGCAGATAAGAATACATTTCTACAAGGTCAGAATTTGGTCTAATTGTCTGAGGACCTCTCTACATGCTAACGGAGAGCCAAAGCAAAGTTGCTTTCAGCTCTCTAGAAAAAAAATTCATGTAAGATATGGCTTTGTTTATGATCTATAGGTTTGAGTCTGTGCCCTACCTCAGACTACAACCTGAAAAACTGAAATCTATTAGGAACTTCTTATGCATCTGAAAGATGGACAATGAATAAGGATTACAGCAAAACAATCTATGCTTTTGAATTGTGGTATTAGAAAAGAATACAGAATATCCTTGGATAAAAAAAATACAAAACTGTCTTGGAGGGAGTACAACCAGGGTATTCCTTCAACACAAAAATAGTAAAACTTTCTCACGTTTTGAGCATAGCATGTTGTCAGGAGAGGCTAATCCTTACAAAGGAACATCAAACTTGGAAAAGTGGATTGTTAAAGAGAGAAAGAGACCCAACATAGTCTGAGACAGTGACTTGGGCTTGAGTATATCAGAAATGGTAAGAATGGCTCAGGCTAGGGCAAGGGTCAGAACTCTTGTTGATTTGATGGCACCTACCAACATTAGAAACTCTTATTGAATTGCAAAGCTGAAATGGAGATGACATTCCAATGAGTACTATTCTGAGTCATTCCTTTCTGTTCTAGCAGGGATGCAGTGGTGCTGTAGTGATAGAATTCTCAAATTTCATGTAATAGAATTACTGAAGAGAAGACAGGTACACAGGTTGGGTGGTAACACATATCGAGACTTATACCTGCTGGGACATGGGGCCTGTATTCCTGGGACCATAACACTTTCTTGGGACTTTGTCTGCTCAGGCCGGACCAGCTTCTTCATAACCAGCCACAGGAAAGGAGACAAGTACACGATTTGGCCACTGTAACCTATTGAATCTTGTGGGGAGAAATATCCAGTGCAGTTCTTCTGATATGTGCCTTCTCTTGGCAGAACTGCTCCCCTGCCATGAAACTATAGAACAGAACAGAGAAGTAAGCCCTCCGCAGCTGGGCAAATGGAGAGATCCCACACTTGCCCATCAGAAGCCATATCTCACTAAGAAGCCTGCCAAGGAAATGCAGAACAGAGCTGCACATAGACAACCAGCAGGGAAGACTTCCATTGTGCAACAGAATCAGGACCAATATTTAAAACTGCAACTCTATCAATAGCATCATTAAGATAAAGAGCTTATGCAGACACAACAGAAACTATCTCATTCATACCAATATTTTTGCTATGTTATACATCATTGAGTCTCCTGCAACTCATAGCAACCAGATGTACAGCAGCTCTGAACTGCACCCTAATATGAGCCAATCTCAACTGTCTCCAGCAAAACCACCATCATTATTTCAGTTACTGTGTTAATTCATCTAATCCTAGGTCTTCCTTTCTTGCATTGTCCCTCTACCCTTCCAAACATGATGTCATTCTGCAAGGACTAGTCCCTCCTGCTAACATGCACATAGTATGTCAGACAGAGCTTCAAAATCCTTGCCTCCAAGGAGCAGTGTGGCTTCACCTTCTCCAGGACAGACCTGTTTGCTCTTTTGACAGTCCATGGTATATTCAATACTCCAGCACCACAGCTCAAAGCTATCAATTCTTGTTCTGTCATCTTTATTCATTATCCAGTTTTCTGATGCACAGCAAGTCAAAGACTATGGCCAAGATTAGGTGTACCTTAGTCTCCAGACTGACATTACTGCTCTTTTGCACTCTGGAGAGGTCCCTGATAGCAGATTTTCTACAGTGAAATTTTGTTTTGTTTTGTTTTTAAATTTTATTTCCTGACTGCTGGTGGCAAGGGTGTTGATTGTGGAACCAAGTAATATTAACAATTTCAATCTGTTCTCCATCTATGATGGTGCTGCCAATTGGTCACCTAATTTCAAGAAAGCAGAAGGCAGGTTCAAACATTATGAAAAACAAAACGAACTTTCTCCTAATAAAGCAGACCTGATTACAGACCCAATGAACACCCTCAATAAAGGGAGGCCGAAGAAATAAATTGATGTGCAGTTACACAAATAGGTACTGAAGAAATTACTAATGAGAACAGAAAGAGTTAAAACCATAAATAAAGAGTTGCTGTTGTTGTTGTTGTTATGTGCCCCCTATGTACAACAGCCCTAAACCCTGCTCTATCCTGTGCCAATCGCATTGCCTCTGACACACCCATCCTGATTACCCCAGTCACTGAATCAATCCACCTCATAGAGGGTCTTCCCCTCCTGTGCTGTCCCTCCACCCTCCCAAGCATGAAGTCCGTCTCCAAGGACCTGTCCCTCCTTACAACATGTCCAAAGTATGTCAAACGAAGCCCCAGAATCCTTGCCTCCAAGAAGCAGCCTAGTTTAACCCTCTCCAGGAGGAATCAGTTTGTTTTCTCGACAGTCCATGGTACATTCAATACTCTTCTCCAGCACCACAGCTCAAAGGCATCAATTATCCTTCTATCCTCCCTAGTCATTGTTCAACTCTCTGATGCATAACAAGTGATTGCAAAGACCGTGGCCTGTATCAGGTGCACCTTATTCTCCAGAGAGATACTGTTGCTCTTGAGTACTTTAGAGAGGTTCCTAACAGCAGACTTTCCCATGGCAATACATTTTTTGATTACCTGGATGCTGGTGCCAAGAGTGTTGACCGTGGAGCCAAGCAAACTGAAGCTGTGAGCAATCTCAATCTCTTTGCCATCCATCCTGATGCTACCAATTGGTCCAGTGGCAAGAATCTTTGTCTTCTTGACATTGAGCCTCAGTCCATACTGAAGGCTGCAGTCCTTAACCCTCTTCCGCAAGTGCATGAGAACCTCCTTAGTTTCAGCAAGCAGGGTTGTGTCATCTGTATAACGCAGATTGTTAATAGATCTTCCACCAGTCCTGATGCCACACTTCTCCTCATAGAGCCCAGCCTCTCGGATAATCTGCTCTGCATACAGGTTGAAAAGGTATGGAGATAGGGCACATCCCTGGCGTACACCCTTCCCAATTTTGAACCATGCAGTGTTACCCTACTCTGTTCTGACAACTGCCTAAATAAAGAGGTACAAGAATTTTTTTTAAAAATCCCAAGACAGTTTACAAATGAAGAATCTAAGCAGGTCATAAAAAGACTCCCCTAAAAAAAAATGTCCTGGCCCAGACTGCTTCATGAGTAAATTTTATGAAACAATGAAAGGTGAACTATCACTAATTTTACTGAAATTATTTTAAAATTAGAAAGATAAAGAAAACTCTCAGAGTAATTTTGTGAACCAAACATACCCTAATACCAAAACCAAGCAGAGTTAACACTAAAAAAGAAAACTATAAATCAATATCTCTCAAAATATTGAGAAGCAAAAATCCTTAACAAAAACCTAGCCAACAGAATCCAAAAGTATAGTTTACAAAAGAATAATTCATCATAACTAAGTGCAATTCATAACAAGTATGCAAGTTCGGTTCATCATTAGAAAGACCATCCGTGTAATTCATTGCATTAACAAAACAAAGAACAAGAATCACATAATTCTATCAATTGACACAGAAAAGTCCTTTGACAAAAACCAACATCCCTTCCTGATTAAAATACTCAACATAATAGGGCTTTTAAAAAGGGGACATTAAAGTAAGAGAACGAAATAAATAAGAGGCATCCAGATTGAGAAAGAGGTGGTAAAACTGTCACTGCATGCAGATAATATCATAATGTACACAGAAAACCCAAAAGAGTCAACCAAAACACCTGTTAGATCTAGTAGACCACGTTAGTAAGGTGGTAGGATACAAAAGCAATATTTAAAATTCAGTGAGATTTCTCTACAGTAAAAAAGAGTACAGAAAGCACCATTCACAATAGCTAACCACAAGATTAAATACTTGGGAAAAAATTAGAGACACAAAAGATATTTCTAAGGAAAGCTACAAAGTACTACAACAACAAAGCATAAAAGATCTAATTAAACAGTAAAATATTCAGTCTTCTCTGTCATGGATATGAAGACTCAACATTGTGAAAAATTGTTATCCCTCCAAGAGCAATCTACATGTTCAACACAATGGCAATACAGATACCAAATTCATTCTTAAAGAGTTAGACAAGGCAACTGGCAGGTTTATTTTGAAAGGAAAGAGATTCTGAATAAGCAAAGCTCTTTGCAAACAGAAAACTAAGTGGGAGGCCTAGCACTCCCTGATCTCAAAACATACTATATAGACATAATAACCAAAACAGAATGGTATTGGTACAATGACAGACACAGAGACTAATGGAATAGAATCAAGAACCTAGAAATCAACCCATCTATTTTGGTCAATTGATATTTGACAAGGAGACAAAATCTATCATATGGGGAAATTACATCTTCAACAAATAGCACTGGGAAAACTGGACCTACAGAAAACAGAAACAGGATCCACATCTCACATCATACACAAAAATCAACTCAAGATAGATCAGAGACCTGGGAGTAAAACCCAAAGCCATAGAACTATTAAGAGACAAAATGAGACTAAGAAATCTTAGTCTGTGACATAAATAGGCTTGCAAGTACAGCTGGAAATATACAACCAGGAAGAGGATGAAATGAAAAAAAAAAAAAAAAAAGAGAGAGACCTTTTAAAAATCAAGTCCCTGTGTGCATGAAAAACTTTTCCCAAAAGGGTGGGGAGAAAAAAAAAACCTAAGCCTACAAAGAGGGAAAAATCATTTGGTAATGACAATTCAGACAAAGGTCTCATAGCAAAAGTTTACAGAATATGACAAAGTCTTCACAAGAGAAAAGACTGATAACTCAAAACCAAAATGGGCAAAAGAGATGAGGGGTAAAGGCTTTTAAAAGGAGGCGTTCAGGTGGCCAACAGACACATAAATAAATACTCAATCAGAGAAATTAAAATCAAAACAATGAGGTATGGTCTCCCCCAGTAGCAATAGCAAAGTTTAACAGGACAAGAAGAAAATATATTGGAGAGGATGCAGAGAGAGAGGAATGTCATGCACTGCTGAAAGGATTGTAAAAAGGCAGTTTGATGCTTTCTCAAAAAAGCTGAACATAGAAATCCCATATGACCCAGATATTCCACTAGGTTTTCAGAGGTAGTAGTTAATTACACAAGAGATTGCCCATTCTCCCACAGAGTAGCTAGCTAGTGGCCTCAAACCATGTGCCCTCAGGATTGTAGTTCAGCTTCTTGCCACTAGGCTACCAGAGCTCACTAGGAATATATACTTCATGGGTATTAGAACTGAGATACAAAGGAAGATATGTATACCTTTGTTCATAGTAGTGTTATTCTCAGTAAGAAGAAATGAAAACAGCTCAAATGCCTATAAAAAAAAAGAATGGATTGAGACATTGTGGTATACTCACACAACAGAAAACACTATGCAGCACTAAAGAACAGAAATGTCATAAAAAACCTACATAACATGAGAGTCTAGAGAACATTAAGTTGAATGAACTATTCAGTTTTATAAGGACAAATACTTCAGGATTTGGGGTGCATGTGATATTAGTGCAATCCTGTGGTTTCACCCCTACCCAACCTCATCCCTTCCCCTTTGGTCCCCATGCATGTTTTACTAATTATCATTCTATTTTTACTAATGTCTTATGCAATGTTTGCCCTTATGAGACAGAGTTCACTCAGAACAATAATGCCTTGTAGTTTCTCCCATGTTATGTAGTATTTTTCAAAATTGTTACTTCTGAGTGTTACATACTATGCCATTGTGTACCACAATTTTTCAATTCATACAGTTGTGCCTGGACATCTGGGCTCTTTCTATGTTCTTGTGATGATGAATAGCTCTGCTATGAACTTTGGTGTACAAATCTCTGTGTCACAGTTCTAATTTCTTTGGGGTATATTCCTAGTCGTGGAATATCTGAGTCTTAAGAATTTTCTACAAAACTACTATGAGATATCATCTCATCCCAGTAAGAATAGCAAAATATAACAGAACAGCAAGCAACAAATGCTGGCGAGGATGTGGAGAAACTGGAACTCTTATTCACTGTTGGTGGGAATGTAAGATGGTGCAACCATTGTGGAAGGCGGTGTGGCGCTTTCTCAAAAAATTGCAAATAGAGATACCATTTGACCCAGCAATCCCATTACTGGGAATATACCCCAGAGAGACCATGTCTGCCATCCAAGCAGATATATGTACACCCATGTTTATTGCAGCTTTGTTTACAATAGCAAAGAGTTGGAAGCAGCCTAAGGGCCCATCAACAAACGAATGGATAGAGAAGCTGTGGTATATCCACACAATGGAATACTATGCAGCATTGAAAAACAAGGAACTCATGCAATATTATTCAAAGTGGGTGACCCTGGAGGACATTATGCTGAGTGAAATATCTCAGTCACAAAGGGACAAATACTGCATGGTGCCACTGTTGTAGAATGGGTCTGTCAACAGGGTGGGGGTATGACAGAAAAAACTGGATAAATTATGTATATTGTATTGAAACAGATGAGGGAAAGAACAGATTAGAAGTGATATATGATTAAGTATTATGGTTAGCACAGGAATCCAGAATTAAGGTTGCATAGAGAAGTGTACTTGGGGTGGGGGGTGGGGGGAAGGAACGTGGGAATTGTATACTAATGAAGGAATTTTTTTTCTTTTTCTTTTTTTCCTCTTCAGAGGGGGAAGCAAGCTGGTGCGGAGGGGTGGGAAGGGAGAAAATTGCGGCAATGAATGAATGGAAATTCAAAACCTCTGTAAAAAAAAATAAATAAATAATTAAAAAAAATCATTTTCTACGTTCATCTTTTTGAGGAAATGACAAACTGCCTTACAGAGTGGTTGTACCATTTTACAATCTCACCAACAGTGTATAAGAGTTGCTATTTCTCCACATCCTCCCCAAGATTTATTGCATGTTGTCCTGCTTAACTTTGCCACTGCTACTGGAGTGAAATGGTATCTCATTGGGGTTTTGATTTGTATCTCTCTTATTGCCAGTGATTTTGAGCATTTCATCATGTGTCTGTTGGCCATCCAAATGTCTTCCTACATGAAAAATCTTTCATTGTCTTTTGCCCATTTTGTAATTGGTTTATCAGTCTTATTTTCCTTCCACCTTGATGCTTCCTATATCATTTAGTATTAAGCCATAGCATCCTTACATATTGCAACTTGAGGCTTGAATTTTTTCTTCAGTTCTTTCAAGTTAAGAAATGCCAAGTGAGTTTATCCCTTTTGATTTTCTAACTCCAGCTCTTTACACATTCCACTGTAATACTTTGCTTTGTCTTTCAGAGCTGCCCTTTGAAATCTTCTCTTCAGCTCCTTAACTTCCTGATTCCTTCCATTTGTTTTGGCTTCTCAGTGCTCTAGTGCAATATACAGAGTCTCTTCTGACCTCTTTCCTGGTCTTTTATTCCTCTTCTGTCTTTTTAATGATCTTTTGCATTCTTCAAAGATAATATTCATCATATTCTCCCACAGCACATCTGGTCTTCGCTCATCTGTGCTCAAGGCACCAAACATGCCTTGGAGATGGTTTTAAAATTCAAGTAGGATAGACCCGAGGTCCAATTGTGGTACTTGTAAAGATGAAGTGAAGACAGGCATAGAGCAATAGTAGCTAAAGATTTAAAATACAATTTATATTAAAAAATGCAATGTACATGACTTTATAAATCACAATTACATGAACAAAAGACAATTTTTAAAAGTTGCAAATTATCTTTTGAGAATGCATTTCCTTTATTATGCTAATGAAGCTGTATTAGTGCAGGATGTGTCTTACAGTTGTTGTTGATTACCATCATAGGAACTCGACTCCATGAACAAAAAAATTGAGGACTTTCTATAGATATTGTTTCTCCAAGTTCATAGATTCCAGAGGCAGATGGTTAAGGAAGTTGACTATCTTACATTAGGTCCTTAATAAAATTTGCATGCAAGAGACTCAGTTTTAATTGCTAGTCAATACACTCCACATGCAGCCACTACCTGTCTGTCTGTGGAGATTTCTATAATGCTATGATGTTGCACAGTCTCCAGCAGATCTTCCAGACTAAGATAGACTAGGAAGTAAGGGCTGGCAACCTACTTCCGAAAAATCAGTCAATGAAAATCCTATAAACTTACAGTGATAAAAGACACCACTGATCAAGGAGAAGACAAGTGTTTTGTTTAATTTATGCACTGGTTTGCATGTTCAATAGCTGCCAGTAACAAACACATCCTCAGAGTGAGGCAAGAGTGATCAGGCAAAAAGCCATTGTTGCTGTGTACTGTCAAGATGGAACTGACTCATAGTTGACCTTCCAGTAGGTTTTCAGATGCAGTAAATGGCACAGAAGTTTATTGCCTATCTTTCTCCTGGGGAATGGCTATTAGATTCGAACTGTGTACCTTTGGGTTGGCATTGCAATTCCTTGCCATTAAGCTACAAGCTTTCCAAAGCTGGAAAGTATCACCCTTGAAATTGGATAACTCTGGTTATTGTTCTATACTCCTTTGTGGGTTTCCTCTGACCTACTCTGAGTTTCCAGGAGGATGAAGAGTGCATAAAGCCATGGCAGGGTTCCTCCTTGAGTAAGCCACTCACTTTTAGCTCACAATCCCCAAGTGGCTTGGAATGGCAAGTCATACCTGTATCTGTCCTCTCAAGGGTAGCTATCTGTCTTGGGCGTTCTCTTAGAACTAGAATATAGCCACATGGTGAATGCAGAACAGGCTGTTGCTGTTGTTAAATGACATCGAGTTGAATTTGACTCAGAGACCCTATGAACAACAGATCTGAAGCCTTTCCTATCCTGTGCCAACCTCATGATCCTCGACACAATTGAGCCCATTGCTGCATTCACTGTGTCAGTCCATATCAATGGAGGTCTTTCTGTCTTTCACTGACCTTCCATTTCTCCAAACATGCTGTCTCTCTGAAAGGAATAACCACTCCTAGCAACATGCCCAAAGTATGAGAGATGAAGCTTTGTCATCCTTGCCTCTAAGGAGCACTCTTGCTGCACTTTCCCCAAGACATATCTGTTTATTCCTTTCTTAGTCCATGGGATAGTTAGGACTCTTCTCCAACACCACAACTCAAAGGCATCAATAATTCTTCTGTCATTCTCATTCGTCCAGCTCTCAGATGTGTAGCAAGTGACCGAATCAGGTGTACCTTAGTCTTCAAACTGAGTTGAACAGGCTAAACTGGAATAAACTTTGGATGTGGCACCTGGGTATCCTTGTGTGTGAATGAAAAGGGCCCTGAATTGAGGGTTAGAGAGAGTAGTGAGAAGAAAAGGAGACCAGATACAGGTCTGAACCTTCTATTTACACTTGAACTTGGACTCTGGAAATGGCAGAAAGACCTGGTGAATAGAAGGGGAATAAGTTAGTTGGAATACTTCAGATTCTCAAATTAATTAGTCATATTTTCTTAGGATAAAATAGCATGATAATTCTCTGGAGTCAGGCTCAGGAAAATCAAATTTTCATAAAAGTTATACACAAACTGAGGCTAGTTTATTTGCATTGAGAACCAAACCTACCAGGCAGACTGGAGTGCTCATACCAGTTTAATAACTACTGGCTCATTACAGGAAATGTCCTCTTGAGTTTGAAGGAACATAAGAACAATTTAAGCTTCTAGTTGAATACTTGTGTTGTACAGTTGTACACAGGGTTTATGCACACGGAATGACAAAGCAAAATATTACAATGAAATATGTGAGGAGCTAGAGTCGGAAAATCAAAAGGGCCGAACTCGCTCAGCATTTCTTAAGCTCAAGGAATTGAAGAAAAATATAAACCTCGAGTTGCTACATTCAAGGATGCTTTAGGAAGAATGTTAAATGATCCAGGAGGTATCAAAAGAAGATGGAAAGAATATACTGAGTCATTGTATCGAAAGGAATTGGCAGATACAGAAGAATTTAATGAAATAGCATTTGAGCAAGAGCCTATGGTGATGAAGGCAGAAGTTCAAGCTGCTTTGAAGGAAATAGCAAAAAATAAGGCCCCC
>NW_006399797.1:17242241-17251584 GCF_000299155.1 Elephantulus edwardii | reverse complement strand
ACGGCACATAACAACAACGAGTTGAATACTTAAGGATGCTGAATGCGTAATGTTGAATTAACCAGGAAGCATCAAAAGAAGATAGTCCACAGAGTTCCTGTAGCAAAAAGAGTTGACTGAGAAGATAGAAGACTTCTAATATAACATGATTAAGAGGCAAAGGTGATTAAGGAGGAAGTGTGAGCTGCTCTGAAGGAATTGGCAAAAACAAACCCCAAGGATGGCTTATCAATTGGCATATTTCAACAAATAGATGCTGCCCTGAACATGGTCACTGGTTGTTCCAATTAATCTGGAGGACATCTAGCCAACTCACCAGAAAAGTTCTGTATTTCCATTCCAAGGGGAAAAAAGGTGACCAGAGTATGGAAATTATCTAAAAATATCACATACAAGAAAGATCTTGCAGAAGATTATTAAAAAATTATTGGAACAGTACATAAGCAGAGAACTGACAGATGAACAAGGTGTGTTTAGAAAGGCAATGGCACTAGGGATATAATTTTGTTGTTACACGCTGTCGAGTTCCTTGGAACTCATAGTGACCCTATGCACAACAGTTCTGAACCCTGCTCTATCCTAAACCAACCTTATTGTCTCTATCACAGTAAATTCATCTAGTCAAGGGTCTTCCTCTCTAACACTGTCCCTCTACCCTCCCAAGCATGATGTTCCTCTCCAAGGACTAGTCCCTCCTTGCAACATGCCCAAAGTGTGTCAGATGGAGCTTCAGAATCCTTGTCTCCAAGGAGCAGTCTGGTTTCACCCTCTCCAGGATGAACTTGTTTGTTCTCCTAACAGTCTATGGTACAGTCAACACTCTTCTCCAGCACCACAGCTCAAAGGCATTGTCCTTCTAGCGTCCATTGTCACTGTCCAGCTTTCTGATACATAGCAAATAATTGCAAAGATCATGGCCTGGATCAGGTGCACCTTGGTCTCCAGACTTACATCTGGAGAAGTCCTTGACAGCAGACTTTCTCAATGCAATTAATCTTTTTATTTCCTGGCTGCTGATACCAAGAGTGTTGATTGTGGAGCCATAAAAACTGAAGGTGCTAACAGTCTCAATCTCTTCACTGTCTATCATGATGCTATCAATTGGCTCAGTGGTGAGAATCTTTGTTTTCTTGACATTAAGTTTCAATCCATATAAGGAACATTATAGCCTATGTTAGCTGGATCTTAGTCTAAAGTAGAGAGTACCAGAGGGATATCTAATTGTTTCATTGATTATGCAAAGGCACTTAACTGTGTGGATCATGACAAATTGTGGCTAACCTTGAGAAAATGTAGATTCCAGCACACTTAATTGTACTCATGTGAAACCTATACTTGAACCAGAAGCAGTCATCAGAACAGAGTAAGAAAACATTGCATTGTTCACAATCAGGAATACATCATATCTCCATACCTTTTCAATCTCTATGTGGATCAGATCATTTGGGAGTCTTGACTTTATGAGGAGGAATGTGGCATCAGGATTGGAGGAATACTTGTCAACATTATGCATTATGCAGATGGCAAAATCTTGTTTGCTGAAAGTGAGGAAGACCTGAGGGGTTTGCTGCAGATGGTCAAGGGATGCAGTCTTCAATATAGACTGAAACTCAACAAAAAGAAACAAATATTCTCACCACTGGGCCAATTGCAGTAACTTGATAGAGAAGAGATTGAGATTGTTAATAATTGCAGCTTTCTTGCTTCCACAGTAAACACTCTTGGCATCTTCAGTCAGGAATCGAAAGATTAATTTCCTTTGGAAATCTACTGTCAAGGGCCTCTCTACAGTACTGAAGAGCAATGAGGTCAGTCTAGTGGCTCATGTGCACCTGATCCAGGTCATGATTACTTGCTATGTATCAGAGAACTGGAAAATGACCAAAGATAACAGAAGAAGAATCAATGCCTTTCAGTTGTGGTGCTGGAGAAGAATGTTTAACGTACTGTAGATTGCCAAGAGAGCAACTTACCTGAGAGGGTGAAACCAAGTTTCTCCTTGGAGGCAAGGATTTTGAAGCTCTGTCACACACACTTTGGGCACATGGCCAGAAAGGACCAGTTCATGAAGAAGGACTTCATTCTTGGAAGGGTGAGGGACAGCACAGGAAAGGAAGACTCTGTATGAGATGAATTGACTCGATGACTGGGATAATGAGATTAGGTGTGTTGGAGACAATAAAATTGGCTCAGGAGAGGGCAGGGTTCAGAGCTATTGTACATAGGGTCACTGTGAGTCACACACTACTTAACAGTACATAACAACCGTATAGGAAACTATTAGGAACCTTGGTAGCATAGTGGTTAAACACTTGGCTACTAACCAAAGATTAGCAGTTAAAACCCCACAGATGGTCCATGGTAGAAAAAATAAGTTGTTTGTTTTTGTAAAGATTTACAACTTTGGAAACCCTGTAGGGCATTTTACTCTGTCCTTTAAGGTCATTTTGAATTAGAATCAATGGCAATAAGTTTAGTTTTTGTTTTACAGGAAACTCTGCATGAGAAGTTAGATTATAATCAGAATATTTGTTGCCTAAATTATAACTAGAGCAAAGATAGTTAAGAGAAAACCTCCATGCATAACTCCAATATCCCATTATATACCTATTAAGTGGATACAATGTTTATAAAAAGGAACCCTAGTGATTTAGTGCCTAGTGGTTTAGTGTGTCAGGATGCTTATCACGAGGTTAGCTGTTCAAATCTAGCAGGTACTCGTCAGGAGAGCACATTTCCATAAAGATTATATATATTCCTATAAAGATTTACAGCCTTAGAAGTCTGATGGAAGGTTTCTGTGAGTTGGAATTGACTCAGTAACAAGGAGTTAGAATGCTTATAAAGAATTGCATGCAAACCAGTTTAGAAAAAAAAAACCACAAAAATTTAACCCAACTGATAATGGAAAACTAAAAAGTTATGCATAAACTAAAAAAAAAAAAAAAGAATGTCAGTTTATCAGAGCATCTTTTCCTAAGAACAATGCCAACCATTCACAGGTAATCTTTTTTATCTTTGGATGCTCTGTAGACAAACTCATTTTTCTTGAATCACAAATTCTATCTTCAAATATATTCATTTTACTGATTAGTCAAAATATTTCTTTTCCTTTTAGACAAAATTTGAATGAACATCTATGCTTTGTTTTGCTTCCCTGCTTCATTTTTATGTTTTCTAAGGTAAAATTCCAGAAAAAGCACCTCAATATGCAGCACTGGACCAAATACCAGTAAAAAGCCCAGGGTGCAAGTCTGGGCATCTCCGTTGTTCATGAGAAGGCTGACAATCTTATAAATTTTTAAGCAGTTCTTACTATTCCTTTCATAATGTGGTGCAATATAACTGAAAAAGGGGAGATTTCTAATTTTATGAAAATTATCAGCCCTTTTCTGTCCGTAGTCACTGATTTGATATAGTTTGTATAGCTTTTGTCAATTATGTTTTGCTATTTCCATGGTCTGGAAGCAAAAATGAACGCAGTTTTCTTCAACCTTCTTTATCTTATTTGGCTGGCATCCACTAACACCGTGTCTATTTCTCTAGCCATAAAGAAGCATATGAGTCACTCTAGAGGGGTTTCAATCTTCAAAGGAATAAAAATAAAGCATGGTAAAAGCATGTATCATGTGATAGCTCTTCATTCATCTCCTTCTCAAAATTTAGTATGTGTTACAATGAGTTCACCAAAGGTCTAGTGGAATCAGAGTTAAATGGAAATCCACAAAGACCAATGGATGTGCACACAATCTTTTTTTTTTTAATTCACTTTGTGCTTACTAGTTTTGAGATGTGTAGTGGAGGTTGGAATGTAGCTTCAGGCTTATCCTAGCTCTGGTAGCCTACTGGTAAGAAGCTATGCTGCAAACTCGAAGGCACGCAGTTTGAATCCACCAGCTGCTCCACAAGAAGGATGGGCAATCTCCACCTATGCAATTTATTGCCTCTGAAAACCCACTGAAGGGTAAGTTGATTCTGACTTAATGGTACCTAACAACAGTGACAAGTAAGAGATATATTTGGAAAGAAACTACAGAGTTCCAGGACAGTGCTCATTATTTATCTATTCTTTTCCTGTCAATATAACAGTGGTCTTATGGAGTATTTCTCCTTTTGTAATGGAGATATTTAACTCAACATAACAAGCAATTTTAAAGCTAGTCCTTGGACTTGGTGTCTACATGCAGGCTACAGTAAGATTTCATTGAACGTGGCATCTAAAGACCTCAGAACACTCCTCCTAGACTATTGCAGTCTCAGGCCTCCTTCTTACCTTTTAGTAATTTCCTTTGTTTGTCATTTTTAAATCCTATTTATGAATCAGAGGTTATAATGGGTCCTTGCATTGTAGTTGCCTGTTGAGGTTGGGCAAAAGCAAAAAGAGAATCACCAGTGAAGGAGTTTTTCTTTTGCTTTTGAAGAAGAGCGAACTGGGGGTGGGGGTGGGGTGGGCGGGGAGAAAAGTGCAACAATGAATGAATGGAAATCCACAATCTCTGTAAATGTTCATTGAAATTAATAATTAAAAAAAGCAAGAGAGAATCAAACAAAACAAATCCAATGCAAAGAAGAGGTGCTTGTAAGACAGACTCACTTTAAGACCTAGAAAATTCTAGTCATCAGTCTAAGACACAAAGAGAAATAGAGGCCAAACAAAATAAAACAACTTGCACACATTTATTGACAAGATAACCCTGCTTCTAGGTTCAGGGGTGCTGATGCTAGGTGCCCTCAAGTTGAGTACTCAATAGTGAATATCTACAGTCAGAATAAATGAAAACAGAGTATACATTGCTAGAAAATTTTGTTACAAATATATTCCAAGATGGGTTAGGAAGTTGTTGTGTACCATCAAGATGGACCTGTCCCAGAGTTGACCCGCTGTCATATTTTCAGAGCCATGAGAAGAGATTGCCTATCTTCTCCTGTGGAGCAGCTGGTGGGGTTCAAACCGTGTACCTTTACGATTGCAGCACAAGAGAGCTAAAATCTTTGTCCACTATAAAGTTTAAAACTGATGAGTGATAACAAAGTAAGCATATGATTTAATAATGTTGTTGCTGTGTGCCGACAAATTTGAACCAACTCATAACTGACCCTCCAGTAAGCTTTCAGAAGTATGGAAGATTGTCCATCTCTCTCCCTCAGAAGCTGGTAGGTTTGAACCATGTGTCTTTCAGTTAGCTGTGCAACTCCTTACCACTAAACCACCAAATAGAGGGCCTAAATACAAGAATAAAGAACCCTAGAAAGTAGCTATGTTAAGAGAATGGAATGAGTATGAGTAATAAGACAGCGTTTTCTTTGTTAAGCTTACTAGTCTTACTCTTCACAAACTATGTGTTATTGTTGCTTCCTGTTGAATCATAATTGACTCATAGCTGACCCGCCAGTGGATTTTTCAGAGGCAGTAAATCTCATAGGAGGAGACTGACCATCCATCTGGTGGATTCAAACTATGCTTTTGGGATTGCACCATAGCTTCTTACAACTACGTCATTGTATTATTTGATAAATGTTATTATGTGCCTCAGTATCAACTACAACTCATAGCAACCCTATGAACAACAGCTCTGAAACCTGCCCTATGCTAAGAAAACCTCAGATATATGTCTTTTACATATCTAACTCCACTGCTACAGTCATAATGTCAATCCATCTCATCCAGAGTCTCGCTCTCCTGCGTTCACATTCTACCCTTCCAAGCTCGATGTTCTTCTACAAGGACTAGTCCCTCATGGAAATACGCCCAAAGTATGTGAGACAGAGTTTCCAAATACTTGCCTCCAAGGAGCAAACTGGTATCACCCTCTCCAGGACATTGTGTTTGTTCTCTTTGTAGTCAATTGCATGTTTAATACTCTTCTTCAGCACCACAGCTCAAAGAGATCTCTTCATCTTCTGTCATTCTTAGTCATTGTTCAGCTCTCAGATGCCTAGCAAGAAACTTAGAAGTCATGGCTTAGGTCAGGTACACCTTAGTCTCTAGAATGACATTGTTGCCCTTCAACACTCTGGAGATGTCTCTGACAGAAGATTTTCCTACAGCAACTTGTCTTTTGATTTCCTGAATGCTAGTGCCAAGAGTGTTGATTGTGGATCTGAGAAAGATGAAATTATTAATAACTCCAATCTTTTATCCATCTATCATGATGCTGCCCATAGGCCCAGTGGTAAAAATTTTTGTTTTGTGTTGAAATGCAATCCATATTGAAGACTGTAGTCCTTGATCTTCTGTAACAAATGCTTCAAGTCTTCCTCAGTTTTGATGAGCAAGATTGTGTCATCTGCATAACACAGGTTGTTGATGTGTCTTCCTCCAAACTTGATGCCACATTCCTCTCAAAGTCTAGCCTCCTGAATGATCTGTTCAGCATACACATTAAAAAGGTATGGAGACAGGATACATCCCTGACACACTCCTTTTTGAATTTTGAACCATGCAGTATTCCCTTGCTCTGTTCAAAGAACAGCTTCCCGGCCTAAGTCTAAGTTTCACATGAGTACAATCAGGTTGTTCTGAGATCCCCATTCTTCTCAATGTGAGTGAAAATTTATTGTGATCCACACAGTTAAATTTCTTTGCATAGTCAATAAAACACAAATAGACATCCTTCTGATACTCTCTGATTTCAGCCAAGATTCATCTGATTTTGGCAATGATATCCCTAGTGTCAGAGCCTCTTCTAAGCATAGCTTGTATTTCTGGCAGTTCTTTGTCAATTAATTGTTTTCGTTTTTTTACATAATCTTCAGCAAAATTGTGTTTGTGTGTAATATTAGTGATACTGTTTGATAATTTTCACTCTCTGTTGGATTACATTTTTGGTGACTGGGAATAAATATGGATCTCTTCTAGTCAGCTGGTCAGATAGCTGTCCTCCAGATGACTTAGCACAGCCTGGTGAGCACATCAAGGGTTCTGTTTGTTTCAATATTTCAATTGGTACTCCATTAATTCCTGGGGCCTTCTTTTTTACCAGTTTCTTCAGAACAGCTTGAACTTCTTCCCTTATTACCATTGCTTCTTGATCATAAGCTATTCATAATTACCTTATTCTGTGTCAGGCAATTCTTTATGATACAGTTACTCTGCATATTCCTTCTATCTTCTTTTGATATTTAATGTGTATTACTCTTATTTTTTAAATTGAACTTTGTCTAAGTCCATAAATCAATGAAAAGAATTTCAGTTTTACTAACCTCAGTTGCCATGTAAAGGCAAAGGGTCTCTGAAAGTCCTCTGTCAATTGAAATTCCAAAGTACCATAACAAGGACAGTGAATTCCCCTTGGCTTGGGTGACTATGACACTTGGTAGACGGTCAGTAAAAAAGTAGAAGACCCTCAATGTAATGAATTGTCACAGTAGCCACAATGACAGGCACAGTCATGGTCATGGTCATGGGGATGGTACAAGATTATTCAGTCTTTCATTTTATTGTATATTGGATCATTATGAACTGGAGCACCACCTATTATCAACAATGGTGACTGTGAAGTTCTGTTTTTAATATTTCTGAGTTTTGTGCTCTCACAGGTTTACATACAGGAATTGTCAGAGAGCACTGTTCAATGAGGAATTTGGGCAATAATATTGAGATTAATTTTCAAAGAGATAAACATTTGCAAAATAATGCTTCCTTTTTTAAAGGAATATATCTCTAAATTCCCACCTATGACAAATTTGTGTTTTAAATGAGGATAAAATGTTAACCAATTCTTGAATAGTGAAGAAAGGTAATAACCTCTTGGGAGTTTATGCAATTCCTTCCTTGAGTTCATTTGCACTTCTTTGCTGTTTATTTGCCATAGTTGGTTTCACAGAAGTAAGAAAAGATTTTTATTTCTCTCTGTGCTTATCCCTTAGTAACACACCAGATGCCTTACCTGAAACTTGAAGATGGGAGAGGCTGCTGCAGACAAAAGTCTCTAATCTCAGAGCCAGAGAATTCTCTGAAGACAAAGATTTTAAAATCCAGTCTGAAATACTGAACTGTGTAATGTGGCAGGAGGGCCAGCTGAAAACCATCTCCTCCCCTAACAGCACAGGGTAATCAGACTCCTTACGCTCCTTAGAAAGAAATGTCAGTGGCATTTGGGGAGGGTAGGAGACACATACCTGGGAGAACAATACCAAGCACTGTGGCTTTAAACGCACTCCTTGTCAAAATGGCCAGTGTTTTTTATGTCTGTTTGCTACAATCTATGAAAGAAAAAAGCAGTATTGACCTTTAGGGCCAGGCATTTCTTAACCAGTTAGTTCTGCCACCCTGGGGCTCAGCTCAAGGCTTCTTATTTTTCATCTTCCGCTCCCAGGCCCCTCTATGGCAGAAAGGCATTGAAAGAGAGAAGTGTGGTGACCAGTACAAGTGAGAGAGTCAACTGAAGTACTCTTTGTGGAACTGCTTGAAATTTCAAAGAACTACTAAGGACCAGGAGTTCATGGGGCTTGCAGTTAAGTCCTTGATACTGATCGAAATTTTGGCAAGTCAAGTCCTTTCAGAGGTGCTGCAGAAGAAAAGCTGGACCATCACTGACCACTCTGACTGGGTTCACAACAGAGGGTCCCAAAGAAAGAGGGAGAAAGACAAAGAGCAAAGAATCAGATTCACAAAAAAGATCAGGGGTCCTAGTCTAAGGGAGACTAGGAGGAATCCCCAACACTGTGACCTTAAGCCTCTTCTGACTTGAAACTGAAATCATTTCAGTTGGAATGATTTATGACTGATGCTCCTAGAAACATATTTCTACCAGATGTTAGTGTTTGTTTTAGTAGGTGAAAGATGGTGTCTTGAAATCTCTATGCAAGTGTATTTCCCTTTCTGAACTCGTCACCTCACCTCTTTGGTAAAATGGGGGGATATGTCAAGACTTGTGAAGATTGATGAGATCAAATTAAATCAGAAAGCACTTGGCATACTCTAAAGTCTTGCTGCTTAAAATAGGTTCACAGAACAACAATATCATCCCATTACCATCAAGTTGATTCCAACTAGTGTTATCTACATAAACCCAAATTTCCGGTGGTGTTGATTTGAGTCTTGCACATAGCAACCCTCCACTAGGTTTCTGAGGCTACATCTTAATAAAAGTCCATTTTTCTCCCAAATTACCTGATAGGGCAAAAGAAGGGTTAATATAGGAAGACATATAACTGCCCCCCAAGCCAGTTTCCAAGGCTGTAATTCAAAGGATTGAACTGCTGCCAACCTTTTATGTTCAGCAACTGAATATTTCCACAATCAGCCCCCGGCCTAGTTTTCACAGCTGATATTGAGCTTCTCCAGCGGTTCCTTCCGCAGATGTAGTCGATCTGATTCCTATTCATACCATCAGGTGAA
>NW_006399797.1:17217317-17239396 GCF_000299155.1 Elephantulus edwardii | reverse complement strand
ATAACAACAACAACAACAACAACTGAATATTTAATCACTGAGTCATCAGAAATGTATTCAAAACAAAAACAAGAAAAACCCATCTCAACTGAATAGATTCCTACTCATAGGGACTGTTCACTGGTTTTCCAAGGCTGTATATCTTTTTGGAAATGCCTGCTTATCTTTCTTACTTCAAGTAGCTGGTAGATTCGAATGCACTATTTCGCCAAAGCTCAGATCCCACCCTGTTGTTATGGTAAGGTACCATTGAGCCAACTACAACTCATTACTATCCCTTATGAAAAACAGATCTGAACCTTGCCCTATCGTGAACCATCCTCACAATCTATCATGCTCAAAACGGCTGAATTCATCACTGTGTCATTCCATCTCCTGGAAGGTCTTTCTCTCATTATTTAACCTCCATCTCTCCTAGCATGGTGTCTCTCTCTTTAAGAGATGGTTCCTCCCGAGAAAATGCCCAAGGTAAACGAGTCAATCTTTCACCATCCTTGCCTGTAAGGCGCACTGTAGCTGCACTTTTTTCCAAGATGGATTTGTTTGTTCTTTTGGTAGATCAATTCTCTTCGACAACACCACAATTCAAAGGCATTGATTTTTTTTCTGTCTGCAGTTATTCATTGCCCAAAGTCCAGATGTTTTCAACATACAATGTGGCTGAATTTAAAGTACCAGAGCCTTCTAAGAGGTTCTCATGGCCTACTCCCCTGTGGCCCAATGAGTTCACCAGGTGTGTGGAAACTATACCATCTGTGTGAGAGAATAGGTTCTCTCTAGAGAGTCGTTCCCTTTGCTCAGAATAGAACCACTTGAAAGGATCATTGCTTTGTAAAACCTTCCATCATTTTTGAGGCAAAAGAGCCTTTAAAATTCAAGCCTATGCATATTATAAACCTGCCTCAGCCCTGAAAAAGACTGTTAAATCTGAGTATGAACCTACCTAAGTAGAAGTGGGCTTGGAAGTAAGGCATATTTTAACTTTTCTTGCTCAGAGTTCCTGAGAGGATCCCATAATGGAGTGATCTTTATCATAAAATTTGTCTTACTCGCTGCCTTGTATGCATGAAGAAGTCTTTGCAGGGTACAAATGATTAAAAGTTTTACTACCTGCAAAAATGATGGTTCAAATCCACCTAGAGGCACCTGCTTTCTGAAAGCTCATGACAACCCTCTGGAACACAGTTCCACTCTACAACACATGGGCTTCCCAAGAGCCAGACTGATTCCCTGAGTCCGGCTTGATTTTTGTTGTTGGTTATATTTGAAAGACACATAATAGATGCTTCATAAATATCTGTTAAACAACATTGAGTACATCCATCTCCTACCTTTTAAAAAGTAGTAATGTAATTAAGAACCTGTTAGGACACCAGGCCTTTAAAAAATTGAAATTAAGCATTCTTTGACTTCTGACTAGCTTAACTCCATTTTATATGCATGGAGGTGGGGAACCACACACACAAAACCATGTAAATACACACACACCTGTCCCATTGCTTGCTCTCGTCACCATGATCATCATTTTCCATCTTGTATTTCCCTGCCTATAAATCAATAAGGTGAATACACATATTAATAAGTTGGTAAAATATTTGAGAGTAAACAGAATTATGCCATTTACAAATCACTGGGTTTTTTACTTTTTAAAGTTTTTTATTTTAAAGGTATTTTTTTTTCTTTTTAAATTTAGTTTCATTATGGAACATTCTGTTCCAGAAAGTCTAACACATGAATGAAAAACGAAAATACATTAATGAATTATTAGTGCAGAGACTTAAATAAAGGTGTGTGGCCATAAAGCACAAAAGATTAGCTACTCTATACTGTGGGAGTGGATCAGAGGATAGAAAACATTTCCAGTAGAATGTTTCAATTGGAGAATATCCTAATTGAGTTATATGCCTCTAAAAACAAGTTTTCTTCTCTGGGTTTCATTTTGTTTTCATTTGCCACAAAAGAAAAAAGAAGCAAGCAGTAGGGAAGAGGCAGTAGCATCCTCTTACCATCTATCTGGGTTTAAGCCTTGTTGTTATTGTTGTTGTTGATGCTGAGTACCATCAAGTTGGAACTGACCCATAGCTGACCATCCAGTGGGTTTTCAGAGGCAGTTAATCACATGAGAGGAGACTGCCCAATCTTCTCCTGTGGAACACTGGTGGATTCCAACCACATGCCTTCAAGATTGCAGTGCAGTTTCTTACCATTAGGCCACAGAGGGCATTATATTTGCAAAGACTTTAGTTACCAAGATCTTGTCAAGTCCAGAAAACATTGAGTATTAGTTGACTTAATGTCAGAGATGGGGTTGTTGTTGTTGTTGTTGTTGTTGTTGTTGTTGTTATGTGCCGTCAAGTCGTTTGCAACTCATAGCCACCCTGTGTACAATAGCCCTAAACCCTGCTCCATCCTGTGCCAATCACACTGCCTCTGACACTCCCATCCCGATTACCCCAGTCACTGAACCAATCCACCTCATAGAGGGTCTTCCCCTCCTGCGCTGTCCCTCCACCTTACCAAGCATGATGTCCCTCTCCAAGAACCAGTCCCTCCTTACAACATGTCCAAAGTATGTCAGATGAAGCCCCAGAATCCTTGCCTCCAAGGAGTAGCCCTGTTTAACCCTCTCCAGGATGAATCTGTTTATTTTCCCAGCAGTCCATGATAGGTTCAATACTCTTTTACAACACCACAGCTCAAAGGCATCAATTCTCCTTATATCCTCCCTAGTCACTGTCCAACTCTCTGATGCGTAACAAGTGATTGCAAAAACCTGTATCAGGAGCACCTTAGTCTTCAGAGAGACACCGTTGCTCTTGAGTACTTTAGAGAGGTCCCTAACCGCAGACTTTCCCATCGCAATACGTTTTTTTATTTCCTGGCTACTGATGCCAAGAGTGTTGACTGTGGAGCCAAGCAAACTGAAGCTGTGAACAATCTCAATCTCTTCGCCATCCATCCTGACGCTACCGATTGGTCCAGTGGTGAGAATCTTTGTCTTCTTGACATTGAGCCTCACCATAAACTCAAACTCATTGCTGTCAAGGTGGAACCTGCTCTTAGCTGACCCTCCAATGGGTTTCAAAGACTATGAAACCAATGGGAGGAGGTTGCCTTTCTCTCACAGAGCCACTAGTGCATTCAAACTTCAAGAGATTTGCAGCCTTTGTGTTACAAAGCAACTTCCTATAAATGAGGCCACGAGGTGCCCTGAAGTCCATTTGAATTCAATGTGACCTTATGCAGCAGAGTTGAACTGCCCCACAAGGTTTTGAAGACTGTTGTCTTTAAAGAAGCAGATTGCCAGCTGTTTCCTCTGTGAACTTGTGGGTAAGTTTGAGACACCAAAATTCTTAGCTGTCAACCTCTTAACCTTTGCTCTGCCAGAACTTCCTCAGAGGTGGGAATATGTGAAGCACTATTTGAAAGCAGTAAAAAATCTGTTTGTTCATATAATTGCATGTGTTACTTGGCATCTACTTCCGAAATGGCTTGCCTCCGGAAACTCTATGAATGGTGCTCAGGGTCTTTCCTTCATAGGGTTGCTATGAGTTGTCTACAGCTTAATGACATTAAACAACAATAACAATGACGACATAGAAAGAGCAATGCTGGCCTAGTAGAAAGTTATGCTACCAAACCCAAGGTGGGTGATTTTTAATCTGTGGCCCTCAGGCCTGGTTTTAATTGATTTTGGTCAAACATTCTTCTATGTGGTACAGCACTGGTCTGTGCATTGCTGTACTGGGGTAACTCGTGGTTGCTGTGATGCTAAACACAATGACACTGATGTGCCAAATGTGATAATGTTTACCCATGGTGGACAGTGTTTGGTGGAGCTTCTGATTAAAACAAGCTTGAAAGCAGGAGTGGCATCCACTTCTGAAATGGCTTGCCTCCAGAAACTCTATGAACAGTGCTCAGGTCTTTCATTCATGAGTCAACTACAACTCAATGGCACTTAACAACGGCAATAACAACCAACAACTTTGCATTTTGTTCTAAAATTCCTGTTCAGTTTGGAATGCGAGCATGCCTGTGTCTGGAGTAAGACCTTACCATCTTTTTACATGCAAGAATGAGGACTCCCCCAGGAGGAAACAAGTAGGGGTCTGTTCACTGATCTGGCTCTAGGACAAAAAGCATCAAGTTGGGAAGGAATTATTTCTAACAGTAATTTCATTTTTTATTTTAAAAGAAAATTATTTATTGCATTGGGGGAAATGTACTGTCAAAGACCTCTAAGTACTACAGAACAAGGACATGAGTTTAAGGGGCACTTGATATACATATTTTCAATTGCTTCATATGCCTCTGAAATTTGGACGATGAGGAAGGAAGACAAAATAATTGGTGCTTTGAATTGTGGTATCGGCGAAGAGTCTTGAACATACCACACAGTGCCAAAGAGACACAAATAAAACCGTATCTTGGAGGAAGTGTAACCAGAGTATTCTTTAGAGGCAAGAATAATAAAACTTCATCTCATGTACTATGGGAATGTTATTAGGAGAGGGCAAAGACATTATGCTCGGAAAGGTTACCAAAAGAGAAGACAAACTCAACGAAAAGGATCGACACTGTGACCATAAAAATAGGCTTAAGCAAACCAGAGATCACGAGGTTGACACAGGATAGAGCAAGGTTCTGATATGTTGTCCATAGTCATTGTAAGTCATAGACAAGTAAACTATCCCTCATACAAAGACAACAATGCCCAAATTTCAGATATGTTCCTGATCCAAACAACATGAATTCAACCAAGCCTGAATCTTTGGGAGGATGTCAGCATTAAGAACTCAAAAGCTACCTCAGCACCAATTCGTGGAGGACAAGGCACTGGAACAGGCATGTTCCGGAAGCTCTGGTGGCAGCAGCAGCAGCAGACAGAATCCACGTAGGGTTTGGCACAGGCTGCCTAATTATATATTGAGGTTGGTGATCAGTTGGACCTCAGCAACTGTTGGCAGCATCTTTGCAAGCTTCTGGGGAAACCACTAGGTCTAGCAGTAGCAATGATCACATGATGACCAGGAGCCACCAAAAAAGACAGGAAATCATCTCAAAAGTGGCAGATACACTGGTGATATTCTCTTTGTACAATATATGTAAGTGACATTATGAGCTCTGGTAGCAAGAAGCTATGCTGCAATCCCGAAAACATGTGGTTTGAATACACCAGCTGCTCTGTGAAAGAAGGATGGAATATCTCAGCCCATGTGATTAATTGCCTCTGAAAATCCACTGCAGGCTCAGCTATAGCTTGATTCCTAATCTACAGTCACAACCACAACAATATTTGAGTAGAGTGGGTGAATCCTGCAGGTCACATTAGAGACAAACTTGCAGTAGTATTAATAAACTTTTGCTTCCTACTTCTCCACCCCAAGAAGAGGAGAGGAACAATGAGCAGAGAAGGGTGAAAGTAATGAAGAAAGATGCTAAGATTGCAAACTGGAAAACACCATGCAAATATGAACTAAGTTTTATCTTTTACTTTCACCTAGCATCTGTCTTATCAGCTCAGTCATTGTTAGGGATAAATTTTATTTAGAAAGAAAAGGGGGGAAGGAACTACTTACTAAATAGTGGGGCAGGGTGACTGAAACAATAATCACGCTTACAAGTATTACAACGAAGAGAGACAAGGTGTTTTCCCTTAACAAGGCTGGGGGAAACAGGTGTTGAACGTGAATGAGCAGGTGGCACCATCAGATAGTAACATGGAATGCTCTATGCTGAAGCCAACCTGTTCTCCAGGAGGGATCCTTAAAGAGGGATAGTTGTTGGTTCAAGGATTTATAAGACGTAGAGAAGAGTTACCAAAGTTTGTTAAGGGCTACTGTGCTTCTGATTAGTTGTGATAAGCAATTCAATTATACTCGGTTTGGAAGTTCTATTCTTGGCTTTGTTTTAAGTGAACAGGTGGGATCCACTTAAATCACAGAAAGTAAGGATCTTATTTGAAGTCATTCTTCTGAACAGAAAAGATGGATTTCTTTTGCCATTATTATTTCCAATATCAGATGTCTTAGTGGTAAGGAGTGGCATTTCAAATCCACTAACAGTTCTGAGGAAGAAAGATGGACAATCTCCTCCCTTAGGATTTACTGCCTCTGGAAACTCACTCGGAGAGTCAGCTATAAGTCACTTCTGACTTGATGGTACCTAACAATATTTCCAAAACTAAGCTCTCATGACTTGGTAGCAAGTTGCTCTGTCAACCCAAAAGTGTCACCTCTGAGTGTTTAAACCCACCAGCAGCTCCAAGAGAGAAAAATGGGAAATCTCCTCCTGTATGATTTATAGACTCCCCAAAACCCGCTGAGTCTATTCCAATTTGACAACAATGACTTTTTAAGTCTTGAATTTCTAATATCAAATGGTGCAGGGGAAAAAAATTAATATTAACACATCCATTAAAGAAAAGAAACGAACCTACAGTTCCAGGCAAAGGCGGCTCCAATCACCATCTTTCAAAGTCCAAGCACTAACCAACACTCCACAAAATAAGAGTGAGAAGTTAGGCAACCTGTGTAGAATTTTTTAAAATTCTTCTCTATAAGGACTACTATTAGCATTCTTTTGGTTATGTGGCAGAATCTAAACTCTGTTTAGCTAAATAAAAACAAATGTATTGGCCCACCTAAGTCTAAAGTCCACAGAGGTAGGCAGACATGGCTCAGAATTCTGTCTTCCTGGTTCGGCTCCACTTTCCTTTGTGTTGGTTTCATTCCCATGAAGGGATTTCATCATAATAGGATGGCTCCCAGCAGAGCAGCCTCAGGTTAATAACTTCCACGCAAAGGAGAGGTTATTTTAGCTTGAAGCTCTAGTAACACTATCAGGGATGGTTCTGATTGGCCTGACTCGGGTCATATGCTTACCCATCAAGCCAGTTGCATCTACCAGGCAATAAACCACCTGTCTCCAGAATAGGGAAGAAGTATCAAGGTCCATCTGATTAAAAAAGATTGAGGTTGGGGGCTGAGTAGTTTTCCAAATGAAAATCAGGTGCTACAATCAAAAGAAGTGGGAAGGTGTTCTAAGAGAACTGTCTCCAAGGCACTCAGCCCTTCCGGCCACAAGCATCTGAGACTTAAAAATGGTAAGCAAGCTTTCTTTAGAAAGGAAAACCGCTTAATTCTGAAATGGGGAAAGTAACCAAAAGACTTGTGGCCATAGACTACATATAACTGGTCCTTGTGCAGCACACAAATATTTACCCAGCCTTCACCAGGGAGAGAAACAGGTACGTGTAGATGATGAATCAGTCACTATCCTGAGGCTCAGCCTCACCCCGCCCCCACCAGCCTCATTGCCAGATCACTGACTCATTCCAACCCCACCCAATGTGTTTTGCTTTTCTCACAGTTCCCCTGAGTTTTCTGGACTACACGATCCAGTTCAGAGTTGAGCAAAAGAGAGTAGGTTTTTCAGGATCAGGAGTGGCTTGCTGAAAATAAGGTTTTCTGAAGAGCTGGCAAAGGCAGGTGGAGTAGAAACAATTCATTTTGCAGTTGCTGGTGCACTCAAAATCAGATTCTTTGGAAAAAATAAGATCTATCTCTTTCCATTCTCTATTTTAAAAACAAAATATCAGCCCTTTTAGACCATAAGGTTTAGATGGGGTTTTTTATCCTTTCATTATTTTTTTAAAATTTTATATTGGTTTGCTTACAAAGTTTGTATACACTGTGTTTCCCACTATTGTTCCTTCATATTGTGTTTCATACAAACATTCCTTTGCATTATGTTTTATAAAATCAATTACTAACAACAATGAAATATCATTTCACCCCAGTAAGAATAGCAAAACTTAACAGAACAGCAACAAATGCTGGCAAGGTTGTGGAGAAACTGGAACCCTTATTCACTGTTGGTGAAAGTGTAAAATGGTGAAGTCACTGTGGAAGGCGGTATGGTGCTTTCTCAAAAAGTTGCCAATACAGATAGCATTTGACCCAGTAATTCAACTATGGGAATATACCCCAAAGAGACCATAACTGACACCCAAGCAGATATATGCACACTCATGTTTATTGCAGTTTTTTCACAATAGCAAGGAGTTGGAAACAATCTAAGTGCCCATCAACAAACGAATGGATAGAAAAGCTGTGGTATGTTCACACAATGGAATACTATGCTGCATTGAAAAACAGGGAACTCCTGCAAAATTATTCAAAACAGGTGACCCTGGAGGACATTATGCTGAGTGAAATATCTCAGTCACCAAAAGACAAATACTGCATGGTGCCACTGTTGTAAAACAGGACTGACCTTGGGGCAGGGGGGAGACTGAGAAAGATGGGATAAATAATGTATACTGCATTGAAACAGATGAGGGAGAGAACTTTTTTAAAGGGATATGTGATTAGGTATTATTGTCATGACTGGAGTTCAGAACAGAAGGCTGCATAGTGGAATGGACTTGGAGGGAGGGATTATATAACAATGAAACAATTTTTCTTTTACTTCTCAAAGAGAAGAACAAATTGGGGAAGGGCGAGGTGGGCAGAGAGAAAAGTGCAACAATGAATGAATGGAAATCCTCAGTCTCTGTAAACTTTCATTAAAATTAATAATAATTTAAAACTCAATTACCATTGGACCTTGCCAATCATTTCAGGTCCCTGACAGATCCTTTCCATTTCCTTCATTCCCTCCCTCTCCCCACCACACTGTGCCAATCCTGTGCTTTACCCCAACCCATTCTCACTCCTCTGCTCCCACTCCTTACACTCTTGGGTCCCCACATATGTTTTACTAGTTATCCTTCTATTTTTACAATTATGGCCTTATGCAGTATTTGTCCTTACGAGACTGAATTAGTTCTCTCAGTATAATGCTCTCCAGTCTCTTCTAAGTTATGTAGTATTTTCCTAAATCATTGCTTCAGAGTGCTGTATAGTATTTCATTGCGTGAATGTACCACAATTTTTCAATCCATTCGTTTGTGACTGGACATTTGAGCTGTTTCCATATTCTTACAACTGTGAATAACACTGCTATGAATATTGGTGTATAGATCTCCATTTATGTCTCAGTTCTAATTTCTTTGGGGTATATTCCTAGTAATGGAATAGTTGGGTCTAATGGAGTTTCTATGTTCAACTTTTTAAGGAAATGACAAATGGCCTTTCAGAGTGCCTGTACAATTTTCCAACCCCACCAATAATGTATGAGAGTTCCTATCTTTATATATCCTCTCCAACATTCATTGCTTGCTGCCCTGCTAACATTTGCCACTGCTACTGGATGAGATGGTATCTCATAGTGGTTTTGAGTTTCATCTCTCTTACTGGCAGTGATTTTGAGCATTTCTTCATGTATCTGTTGGCCATCTGAATGTCTTCCTCTGTGAAAAATATTTCCATGTCTTTTGCCTATTTTTGTAATTGGGTTATCAGTCTTTTTCTTCTAGAGTCCAAGGAGTATTCTGTAAACTTTTGTTGAGACCTTTTATTCAGAAGATTTTTCCATCCATCATTCCCCTCCTCTCGTTATTGTGAGGCACAATTTAAATCCCTTTCCTGCACTCTAAAAGGAGCCTTGGTCATGCACTGGTTAAAGCAGTTTGCTACTAACCAAAAAGTAAGTGGTTGGAATCAGTTAGTTGCTTTGCAAGAAAAAGATGTGGCATTCTCCTTTGGGAATAATTTACTTTTGAAACCCTATAAGATACTTCAACTCTGTCTTACAGGGTCACAATGAGTCAGAATCAGTATGACAGCAACATACTTGTTTCCTGCACTCTCAGAGCACATTGTAACAGAGCTTTTCTTACTGTGTAATGACTAGCTGTTTGACTGACTGTCTAGCTCACTAGATTGTAGATACTTCAAAGAAGAGAAAAAATTATGGCCTTCTGTACCTTCCCACTTGCTGCAGAAGAACTGCAGCCTTCAATATGGATTGCATCTCAACATCAAGAAAACATAAATCCTTACTGCCTGACCAATTGGCTACTGCCTCTTGATAGATGGAGAAAAGATTACAGTTAATTATTTCTTCTTGCTCAGATCCACAAACACCCTTGGCAGACAGTCAAGAAATGAAAAGATGATTTGCATTGGGGAAATCTGTCGTCAAGGGCTTCTCCAGAGTGCTAAGAAGGAACAGTGTCAGTGCAGAGACCAAGGTGCCTTTGATTCAGGCCATGGTCTTCTCAATTGCTTGTGATTCATCTTAGATTTGGACAAAGATTAAGGATGACAAAAGTATTTACACCTTTGAGTTGTGGTGCTGGAGAAGAGTATTGAACCTACCATGGGCCACAAGAGAACAAACAGTTCTGTCTTGGAGAGAGCAAAACCAAGTTGCCCCTTGGAGTCAAAGATTTTGAAACTCTATCTCACATACTTTGAGCATGTTATAAGGAAGGTCAGTTCGGGAGAAGGACATCATGCTTGGAAGGGTGGAGGGACAGTTCAGGGGAGGAAGAGCCCAGATGAGATGTACTAACAATGACTATGGCAGTGGGGTCAGGTGTGTTAAAGACAATGAGGTTGGTACATGATAGGGCAAGCTTCAGAGCCATTGTTCATAGGGTTGCTAATGAGTTGTAGTTTACTCAGTGGCACAGAACATTATTTGGAATCTGACACATTGAGCATTCTCAAGAAATGTTTGTTGAGAGAATGAGTTTGAAATCAGCCATTACAGAGCTCAGGTGTGGAGGATCCTTTATATTGGAGTGTTTTGCTAGAGATAGAGGAACCCTTCCTGAAGTGTAAGAGCCTCTTTCATTGAAATATTCTCTTTACTTCACTATAAGCAATTCCAGATATTGCTTCTAAAAGTCAAAAACGTTCACATTAGGAGGAAATATTTTTCAGTGATTTTTTAGAATGAGAGAACTAAAATCTAACAATTCACTTCAAGGGAAATACCACAGCAGGCTAATTAATAATGCATTGAATGCTTGGATATAAAAGGAAACACTCATTAAATGTATTACAATGAATCTATAGTTAATTGACATACCTATGCAGTTATACTGTGCTGAATGAAAAACACATGTATAAATGTAAGCATTGCACAATAAGTTGTAGCTATCAGTGTTCTAGAATCTTCTAACAGACAAAGGGTTATCTGATTTTCTAGATTCTATTGGAAGACATTGTTTGTTGTTGCTGGGTGCCCTTGAGTCAACTGCGACTCATAGCAACATTATGCACAAAAGGAAATTCTGTCTGGCTATGTGCCATTCTAACAGTGGTTGCTATGTATGAGTCAATTGTTTCAGTCACTATGTCAATTCATCTAATTTAAGAGCCTTCCTCTGTTTTTACTGACGCTCTACCAAGTATGATGTCTGTCTCCAAGAACAACTGCTGATGCACGTCCAAAGTATGTGAGATGAAGTAATACCATTTTTGCTTGCAAGGAGTATTCTCCTTGGCTTCTTCAAAGACAGATTTCTTTGTTCTTCTGACAGTCTATAGTATACTCCATATTTTTTGCCATTACGATAACTCATATATATCTATTCTTCAGTCTTCCTTATTTGCCACCCAGCTTTTGTGTTAATATGCTGCTACTGTTGTTATTACATGCTGTGAAGTCAGAACTGACTCATAGCTGAGCCTCCAGCAGGTTTTCAAAGGCAGTGTCGAGAGTGCCCATATTTCTCCTGTGAAGCAGCTTGTGGATCCAAACCATGTGTCTTTTGGTTGGCAGAACATCTCCTTACCACTAGGCCACCAGCACTCCCTGGATGTATATGAGGTAATTGAAAGTACCATTGCCTGAGTCAACTGCATTTTAGTTTTCAAAGTTGTATCTTCACTTTTTAGAACTTTCAGTAAGCCTTTTACAGCCGTTTTCTATATCAGTACTTTATTTGACTTCTTTCTTTTTATTCTTTTCAGGGGAAATTGTGAATGTTGTCCCTTATTATCACAAATTATGCAGTCAAGTTTTCCACATTTGGGGAAATCATAGGGGTCAGCATATCCGGGGTACAGTAGATAAACTTTGTCCTGGGTAAATCATCTTCTGATCATGATCTCTCTCCTGCCAGGAGATGATTCCTTGACTGCTGTTTCCATGGGCATTGGTTGTATATAAAAGCAAAATGAAATCCTTGACAATGCGTGTCTTTTCTCCATTGATCAATAAATGTAACCTAAGTGGTGCAATTGTGAGGGATTTTGTTTTCTTTATTTTAAAGTGTAATCCATACTGGAGGCTGTAGACTTTGATCTTCACCAGTAAGTGTTCAAGGACTCTACACTTTCAGCCAGCAAAGTTGCACAATCAGCATATTGCAAGTTCTTTAGTTTTCAGTCCATAGGCCCTGTTTTCTTCATTTAGTCCAACTCCTTTCAAATGATTTGTTACACATGCAGATTGAATAAATAAGGTAAATGGATACAACTCTGACACACATATTTTCTGATTTAAAATAATGCAGTATTAATTATTCTGTTTGAATGACTGTCTTTTGGTCTCTGTCGAGATTCTGCATGAACACAATTACGTGGTCAGGAATCCTTATTATTCACACATTATCCATCAACAAAACACTAGTATACTTCTTCCTAGAATTCTCTTCTTCATCCATGACCCAGCTAGCACCAGCAATTATATCCCTGGTTCCATATCCTCTTTTGAATCTGGCATGAATCTCTTCAAGTGCCTTGTGATTGTACTATTGCAAATGATTTTTTTTATTATCCTCAGCAAAATTTTTTCTTGCATAGATACTTATTATATTGTTTGATTATTTCTTCATTCAATTAGATTACCTTTCTTTGGATGGGACACAAATATGGATTTCTCCTAGTCAATTGGCCAAGTCGCAAGCTTCCAAATTTCTTGACTTTGATGTGGGAGGGTTTCCAGCATTGCAATGGCTTATTTAAACATCTTAGTTGGTATTCCATCAGTTCCCTGGAGCTTTGTTTTTCACCAATGTTTTCAGTGCATCTTGGACTTCTTCAGTATCATCAGTTCTTAATCTTATGGTAGCTCCTTAAATGGTTTAGTGTTGGTATAGTGTATCTGTATACTCTCTTCATCTTCTTTTGATGCATTGTTCAACACTTTGTCCACAGAACTTCTCAGTATTGCAATTTGAGGCTTATTCCCCCCACCCTTTGGCTCTTTATACTTAAGAAATGCCAGTGTTCTCTTTTGATTTTCCAACTTTAGGCCCTTGTACATTTCATTATGATAACTCTAATACATTGCTATCAAGTCAGAAACAATTTATAGCTAATCTTCTAGTGAGTTTTTTAAAAATTATTTTAATTTTATGTTGGTTTGTTCACAGAGTTCGTATACATTGTGTTTCACACTATTCTTCATTCATATTGTGTTTCATACAATCATTTCCATCCATTAAGTTATGAAAAATTAATCACCATTAGCCATTGCCTATCATTACTCAGTCTTTTCAGGTGCTGCCGAATCCTTCCCATTTCCTCCCCCTCTCCCTCCACCCACCAAGCTATACAACCTGTGGTTTCATTTCTACCCATCCTCCCCCCTCCTCCCCCATCCCTTCCTCCCATGGGTCCCTATACATTCTATTAGTTATCCTTCTATTTTTACAATGGTGGTCTTATGCAGTATTAGTCCTCATGTGACTGATTTAGTTCACTCAGCATAATGTTCTTCAGTTTCTCTCAAGTTATGTAGTATTTTTTTTTAATTATTCCTTCTGAGTGCTGCATTGAACAGATTTCTCATCTTTCTCTCACCCTGCCCTAGTTAGTTCAAACATGCAGGTAGGCTTGGTTTTTACAGGACAACTCCCTTCAAAGTATGCCACCAGAACTCGTATTTTATCTTCTTGAGTCACACAAGTTTCCCTTGGATCCTCATATATGTTTCATTAGTTATCTTTCTATTTCTACAATAATGGTCTTATACAGTATTTGTCCTTATGGGACTGAATGAGTTCACTTAGCGTAATGCTCTCCAGTCCTTCCCAAGTCAGGTAGTGATTTACAAAATCATTGCTCCTGCATGCTGCGTGGTATTCTCAGTCCTTTCAGTTGTGATTAGACATTTGGACTGTTTCCATGTTCTTGTGGTGGTGAATAATGCTGCTATGAACATTAATGTGCAAATCTCCATTTGTAGTTCAGTTCTCATTTCCTTAGGGTATATTCCAAGCAGTGAAATAATTGGGTTATATGGAGTTTCTATGTTCAGCTTTTTGAGGAAATGCCAAACAGCCTTCCACAGTGGTTGTACCATTTTATAATCCCACCAACAGTGTACAAGAATTCCATTCTCTACAATATTTATTACTTGCTGTCCTGTTAAACTTTGCTACTGCTACTGGGGTAAGATAGTATCTAATTGTGATTTTGATTTGCATCTCTCTTATTGACAGTGATTTGGAGCATTTCTTCATGTGTCTGAATTCATTGGCTATCTGAGTATCTTTCTCTGTAAAAAGTTTTTCCATGTCTTTTGCTCATTTTGTAACTGTATTATCATTCTTTTTTCTTGTGGAGGCCCTGTAGGACTCTATAAACTTTTGATATGAGATGCTTGTCTGAAATGCTATTTCCAAATGTTTCCCCCAAGTCAGTATGTTTTCTTTTCACTCTATTGGAAAATGTTTTTCGATGTGTACAGAGATTTATTCTTTAGAAGGTCCCATTAATAAATTTTACCCTCTTCAGATTGTGTATTTCTGGTTGTATTTGGCAGTCTCTTTATGCCATAGAGTAGGCCATCTAAGCTTAATTCCAGTTTGTCTCTTATGAAATTTATGGGTTTGGGCTTTATTCCCAGGTATTTGATCTAGCTTAAGTTGATTTAGTGTGTAGTGTGAGATTTGGATCCTGTTTCAGCTTTCTTCAGGTAGCAGTCCAGATTTGCCAAAACCATTTATTGAAGATGTTGTCATTTCCCCATTTGATAGGTTTTATTTTCTTGTCAAGTATCAGTTGATCAAAGATAGATGAGTCCATTTCTGGGTTCTCAATTCTGCTTCACTGGTCTCTGTTCCTGTCATTGTACCAGTACCATGCCCTAGTCATGCTTTTACTGTCTTTGAACATGAACAGCTTATCTTCTGGGAACACAAGGTTCTGCTGCTATTTATAAGGCTTTCACTGGTCAGTATTTTTTTTTTAAATAAATCCAATATTCTTCCTCCTAGTAATTTAGAAGTGTTTTAAACTGTTTGGAACAATTTTTTAAACCCTGTGTATAACAATAGTTTGATCTACAGTCAATGATAAGAATATTCAAGAATCAGGCAGCATTTACTTCCATTGTACCTGGGGTCACCATGAGTGGGGAGCTGATTTGAAGGCAACTGACTGGCATTATTCCAAATAGAAACAGTTGCAACAGAAACAAAAACAAACAAAAGAAAAAGTAGTAGATGATTAAGAACGGGTAATTCTAAAGGAAGAAATCGAAGCTAACCTGAAGGCACTGGCAAAAAAATAAGGCCCTAGGAATTGGCTAATATAAAATAAGGTTTTCAGCAAACAGATTCAACTGTAGAAATTTAAAACAGTTACCTGGTCAACCACCAAGAAGAGATCTCATATTTGTGTCCATTAAAAAACAAACAAACACAAAAACCCCAAACAAGAAATGACACAAAAACCCCAAAACAAGAAATTACCCATAGAATGCAGAAAGTATCAAATGATACTATTAATATCATATTCAAGTAAACCAATTCTGAGAATTATGAATAAAAGGTTTAGAGCAAGTACATAGACAGGGAATTTCCAGAAATTCAAGATGGATTCAGAAGAGGTCATAGAATGAGAGATATCATTGCAGATGGATCTTGGTTGAAAGCAGTGAATACCAAAAAAATGTTTAATTATATTTCATCAACAATACAAAAACACCCACAGGTGGATATAATAATTGATTGTTTTATCAAGAGTAAAAGGGATTCTAGAACACATAATTGTGCTCAAGTGGAGCCTGATTTGAACAAAGAAGCAACTGTTCAAACTTCACAAGTGAATATTGAGAAGTCTAAAATCAGGAAAGGTGTATGTCTTGGCTGTATCCTCTATCCATACTTATTCAGTATGTGAGCGCTAGGATTCTATACTAGATAAAGAAGAATGTGGCATCAAGATTGAAGGAAGACTCATCAACAACCTCACTTGCTGAAAGTGAAGAGAACCTGAAACACTTATTGAAGAAGATTAAAGACTACAACCTTCAGTATGGATTGCATCTTAAAGTCAAGAAAACAAAAATTCTCACAATTAGGACAATTGTTATTGTTGTTGTTAGGTGCCATCGAGTCGAGTATGACTCATAGTGACCCTATGAACAAAAGATCTGAACTCTGCTATCCTGTGCCATCCTCACACTTCCTGACACACAAGAGCCCATTGCAGCAGTCACCATGCCAATCCACTTGATTAAAAGTCATCCTCTTCTTCGCAGACTTTCCATTTTTCCCTATATCGTGTCCTTCTCCAAGGAATAGGCCCTCCTAGCAACATGCCAAAGTACGTGAGCCAAAGAGCATTCGGGCTGCACCCTTTCCAAGACTTATCTGTTTGTTCTCTTGGATCATGGGATCTTCAGTGCTCTTCTCCAGCAACACAGCTCAAAGACATCAATTTTTTTCTCTGTCATCCTTATTCATTGTCCAGGTCTCAGAAGCATAGTAAGTAATCATAAAGACTATGGCCTGGATCAGATACATCTTAGTCTTCAAACTAATATCATTACTCCTCAATAATTTGGAGAGGTCACTAAATGCAGATTTTCTCAGTTTAATGTTACCAACTGCAGATTTTCTCCATGTAATGTGTTTCCTTATTTCCTGACTGCTGGTACCAAGGTGTTATTTGTGGATCCAAGCAAGATGAAGCTGTTGACATTTTCAATCACCTCTCCATCCATCATGATGCTACCTATTGATCCAGTAGTAAGAATCTTTGTTTTCTTGACATTGAGATGCAACCCATACCAATGGCTGCATTCCTTGGCCTTCTGCAACAAATGCTTCAAGTCCTCCTCACTTTCAGCAAGCAGGGTTGTGTCATCTGCATAACATAGGTTATTGATGTATCTCCCTCTAATCCTGATGCCACTCTCCTCTTCATAAAGTCCAACTTCTTAGATAATTTGCTCAGCATATGGACAATAGACAATATTACAATGTTGTTGTGTTCTTATGTGCCGTTGAGTCAACTACCACTCATAGCAACCCTATGCACAATACCTCTGAACCCTGCTCTACGCTGAGCCAGTCTCACTGTCTCTGATCTGACACGCAACTTTCAGTACCCCAGTTACTCTGTCAATCCATCTCATCCCAGCTCTTCCTCTCCTGTGCTGTACTTCCACCCTTCCAATATTCTCAGAATATTGAATAATACAGGAAGCATTAAAAGAAGATGGAAGAAATTCACAGTCCCTGTACCAAAGAGAATTGAATGACACAGAAAAATTTCATGAACTAACTTACGTTCAACAGGCAATGGTGACAAAGGAGGAAGTTCAAGATACTCTGAAAGAATTAGCAAAAAACATGCCCCAGGAACTGATGAAATACCAATTGACATATTTTAAAAAAACAGATACAGCCCAGGATGTGTTCACAAGGTGTGCTAAGAAATCTGAAGGATAAACATCTGGCCAACTTACTGGAAGGCATTAATATTTGTTCCTTTTTTAAAAAAAGAAAAAAAAGAGGTGATCTGATAGAGTATGGAAATTATCAAACAATATCATTAATAACAGGGAGCTCCGGTGGCCTAGTGGCAAGAAGCTACACTGCAATTCCCAAGGTAGGCCAGCTGCTCTGTGGGAGAAGGTTGGGCAACCTCCTCCTATGTGAAAACCCTCTGTACCTGAAAACCCACAAGAGGGTCAGCTATGGGTCATTTTTGACTCTATGGTACACAACACCACCACCACCATTAATGACACAGGCAAGCAAAATCCTGCTGAAGAATATCATCATAGAAAAAAAATGTTGAAGTTGTCAAAGATTTCATTTTGCTTGGTTGGATCCACCATCAACAGCCATGAAAGCAGTAGTCAATAAAGTAAATAGATATTGCACTGAACAAATCTGCTGCCAATGATCTCTTTAAAGTACTAAAGAGCAATGAAGTCACTTTGATGAGGAAGGCATGCTAGATTGAAATGATGCTATTTTCAGTCGTTTTATATGCATAGGAAAGGTGGACAATGAATAAGGAAGACAGAAGAGGATTTGATACCTTTAACTTATGTTCACAAAGAGCATTGAATAAAGAATCGATTGCCAAAAGAACAACCATATATATCTTGGAAGAAATGTTATCAAAGTGCTGTTTGGAGGCAAAGATGATAAGATTTTTCTCAGATACTTTGCACATGTTACCAGCAGGGGCCAATCCCTCCAGAAGGACAGTCTCAGGAAAGCAGAGGTTTGGCAAAGGAGAGGGAAACACTCAAAGAAATTGATATATAGTGACTGCAACAAAGGACTCGAGCACAGCAGAAACTGTGAGGATGGCAAAGGAGCATACAAAGTTTTAATCTATTATACATGTGGTCACTATGAGCTCCAATTAACTGGACAGCGCCTAACACCAATACCATCTTAAAATACATACTCATTACCATCAAGTTAGAACCAGTTCATAGTTGACCTTTCACTATGACATAACAGTTAGTCAACCAGAGGTTCCTTGGATATATATTTTGTTGTTACACACCATCAAGTTGGAACCGCCCCCTAGCTAACACACTAGCAGGTTTTCAGAGGCAGAAAATCCCACCAGAAGAGATTCCCAATTTTTCTCCCATGGAAAAGCTGGTGGATTTTAACCATGTGCCTTCGAGTTGACAGTACATCTCCTTACCTGCCTCTAGGCCACCAGAGCTTCTCTGGTATATATTGTTGTTATGTGCCATTGAGTCCACTTGAGACACCTGGTGACTCCAAACCCTCTTCTATCAACAAATCTCACTGTCTCAGACACTTATAACTCCATTATTCCAGTTACTGTGTCAATCCTTCTCATCCAGGGTCTTCTCCTCTTGCATTGTCCTTCCACCCTCCCAAGCATGATGTCCTTTTCCAAAGACTGATCCCTCTTGGTGACATGCCCATAGTATGTGAGACAGAGCTTCAAAATCCTTGCCTTTAAGAAATAACTTGATTACATCCTTTCCAGGACAAACCTATTTGTTCTTTTAGCAATTTATGGAATGTTCAACACTCTTCTGCTTCACCACAACTCAAAGGCATCTGTCCTACTCCTGTCCTCCTTAGTCATTGTCCAGCTCTCAGATGCATAGCAAAAAAATTGAGAAGACATGGTCTGGATCAGGTGCGCCTTAGTCTCTAGACTAACATTGTTGCTCTTTAGCACTCTGGAGTGGTCTGACAGTAGATATTCCTAATGCAGTTTGTCTTTTGATTTCCTGAATGCTGGTGCCAAGAGTGTTGATTGTGGAACCAAGCAAGCTGAAACTGATAACAATCTTCATCTCCTGTCCATCTATAATGGTGCTGCCAATTGGTCTAGTGGTGAATATCTTGTTTTCTTGGTGTTGAACTTTAATCCATTTTGAAGACTACAATCCTTGAGCTTCTTCAGCAAACTCTTCAAGTCCTTCTCATTTTGCTAAGTAAGGTTTTGTCGTCTGCATAATGCAGGTTGTTGATGAGTCTTCCTTCAATTTTGATGCTACACTTTTCCTTATAAAGCCTAGCCTCCCAAATAATCTGTTCCACATACAGATTGAAAAGGTATGGAGACAGAATGCATCCCTGACTTCTTTCTTTCCCAATTTTGAACCATGCAGTGTTTTCTTGCTTGTTCTGACAACTGCTTCCTCATCCAAGTATAGATTACACGTGAGCACAATAAGGTGTTCTGGAATTCCCATTCTTCTCAAAGTTAGCCACAGTTTATTGTGACCCACATAGTTAAATGCCTTTTCATAGTCAATGAAACAGACATTGCTCTGGCACTCTCTCCTCTCAGCCAAGATCCATCTGACATTGGCTATGATGTGCCTAATGTCATGGCATCTTCTAAATCCAGCCTGTGTCTCTGGTAGTTCTCTGTTAATCATTTTTGGATACTCTTCAGTATACTGGTGTATACAGTCCCATGTAAATAAGAGGCACTCTGGCATCCTAGTGGGTAAATAGTTGCACTATTAACCTAGAGATGAACAGTTCAAATCCACCAGCTCCTCCATGGAAAAACTATGGGCAATCTCACATGCAGTTTACAACCCCTGAAAATTTACTGGGGGATCAAGCTAGGAGTCTGTTGCAACTCAGTAACAATCAGAAATAAGAGGAGAATGTTTCTGTTTACCTACTTTTCACCTAATAAATAACAATCGAACATCTATTAAGTATTAGGCAATGTGTTTTTAAGGTGCTAAAGATGGTTATGGAAATGCAAGTCATTTACTCTAAGCATAATGGACTAAAACTCATTAAAAGAAGTGAGAAATGCCGATGACTTAATCATTCAAAATAATGTGTTCATTCCAATAGACCATATGTAATGATTCTTTTATTCATACAGCATCTTTCACTTTACAAACAGATTACATCTAAAGGTCTCATTTATTTTTTTATAGTAATGCTTAGTAATTTCTAGAACAAGTACTATAAATTTAGAACGTGAAGCCCAAAGAAGTTAAATGACTTAGCCGAGATAACACTGGCGGCAGAAATTATCAAACCAGGACTTGGACCAAGGCTTCAAGCTCTGAGTCTAGTTCTCTTCCCAATTACAATGTATTTAAAAGTAGGTCAGCAAAAACAGCTAAAAGAGGCTTGAGAACTCAATTCCTGCAAAGACATGCTGTTGAGAGTATTTCTAAAATGTGATCTCATTTTCTATTAGTGTGAAGCCATAAAGAATTGGAGGATTGAGACTGTGGTCTTTGGCATCCATCCCTTCCTGCCAATTCCATGTCTCCAGAATTGCAAGACTTCTCAGTCACAGACTTCAGCCAAGAAAGGGTGGATTGTAGGCTGAGTACTATTGGTAAATCAGAGGCCTCTGAAGCTAAGCTTTAAACAACCCTTATCAAAGATTCACTGGATTCTAAATCTTTGGCTGCTTCTTAAAAGTTCAACAAGTTCTTTGAAATCAGACACAAAAATCAATGACACATGCCTTTAAAGAAGTGAAAGCACTTTTACTTTTGACTAGTGAAGATTTTACTGACATGTTTCTTGGAGTGAGGTTGGCATTCAGCATTCTTAAGTGGGCTGTTAAAATTAGGAGCAACATAAATAGATGCAACTTAGTGGCTGATGACAGGCGATCTCACACATCTCTGTCCCTCTACCGTCCACCATTCTGTATTATAACCAAATAGCCTTTAATAAATCCTATCAGCTTACAGGACCTACAGAAGTACCACTTACCAGAATCATTAGTGCACTCGTGGTGGGTCAATATTTGAGCTGGTTGGATCTCTAGTAAATTCCTGAGCAATGAAGAAAGGAAAGCATTTCCAAAGGAAAAATCAGAAAACCTGTTGTATCAAGTTGATTCCAAGTCATTTGTGTAAAGAGAAAAAGGATCGTGGTGTCACAGGGTTAAATTGTTCTGCTACCAGCTTAAAAGCTGACTGAACCTACAAGCTATTCCATGGGAGAAATGCATGTTAGTTGGCTTCGATAAAGACTTACAATTTTGGGAACCTTATGGATAAATTCTACGCTGTCCTGTAGTGTTGATGTGTGTAAGCCGAAATTGACTCAAGGGTAGTCGGTTTATAGCAGAAAGGAGTGAAATTTAACACTATAAAACTTGGTTCACAGTGTCAGCTTTAGCTTCCCCTTCTGCACACTGGGAAACACGAATAATTTCCCTCACTTCTACCATAACAGGTGGTTGTGAAAACAGCAGGAGAGGAAATCTGTGAAAGTGCTTTGTAAACTAACTAAAAAACTGTTTTTTACTTTTTAAAAAAACGATCTTTGCAATTTCATGACTCAAAGTGTGAATGTTAAAATTCAAAAATTGCTTATGAAAAAGAGTCTATCCCACCAGAATTTGAAAATCATCTCAAGAATAGGTTTGAGGCCTTGAACACTAATAAACAAAGACTAGATGAGCTGTGGGAAGGTATCAAGAAATATC
>NW_006399797.1:17214440-17216452 GCF_000299155.1 Elephantulus edwardii | reverse complement strand
CTTACTCATTCTCTCCCCAACCCCAAGGTTAGTCCCATTCTACAACAGTGGCATCATGTAATCGCTCAACATTTCTTAAGCTGAAAACTAAAGAACAAAGTCAGGTTGCAAGTTGCAATTCTTAAGGATGCTATGGGCAGAATATTGAATGATTCAGGAAGCATTAAAAGAAGATGAAAGGCGTATACAGAGTAGTTATACCAAAAAGAATTGGTTGACTCAGAAGAATTTCAAGAAACAATATATGATCAAGAGGCAATGGCTCTGAAGGACTTGGAAAAAAAGAAAGCCCCAGGAATTGACCTACTTCAACAAGCAGAGGCTGTCTGCATCTCACCAAGTTGTGACAAGAAATATTGAGGATAACTACTTGCCCAACTGGCTGGAAGAAATTCATATTTATTTCCATTCCAAAAAAGACCCAACAGAGTGTTGAAATTATCAAACAATATAACATGCTAGCAAAATTCTGCTGAAGATTATCTAGTAACAACTGGAACAGTACATTGACAGAGAACTACCAAAAATACAAGCTGGGTTTAGAAGAGGTCATGGTACTAGAAACATTATTGCCAATGTCCAATGGATCTTGGCAGAAAGTAAAGAGTACCAGAGGAATGACTGTCTGTGTTTCTTTGACTATGCAAAGGCATTTGATTGTGTGGATCACAACAAATTGTGTCTAGCCTTGAGGAAAATGGGACTTGGACCCGGAAGCAGTCCTCAGAACAGAGCAGGGAAACACTGCAAGGTTCAAAATCAGGAAAAGAGTGTGTCAGGGATGTATCCTGTCTTCATACCTTTTCAATCTATATGCAGAACAGATCAGAAGCAGGATTTTGTGAGGGGGAATGTGGCATCAAGATTGGAGGAAAGCTCATCAACAAACTACATTATGTAGATGTAACTACCTTGCTAGCTAAAACTGAAGAAAACATGAAGCACTTGCTTCAGAAGGTCAAGGACTGTAGTCTTCAATATGGATTGAAGCTCAACATCAAGAAGACAAAGATTCTCACCACTGGGTCAATTGAAAGCACCATGACTCCACAATCAACATTCTTAACACCAGCAGTCAGGAAATCACGAGATGAATTGCACTAGGAAAATCTATAGGGGGACCTCTCCAGAGTGTTGAAAAGCAACGATGTCAGTCTAGAGACTAAGGTGTGCCTAATCCAGGCCATGGTCTTCACAATTACTTGTTATGCTTCAGAGAGCTGGACAGTAACTAAGGATGACTGAACAAGAATCAATGCCTTCGAATTGTGATGCTGGAGAAGAGTCTTGAACATACCGTGGACTACCAAGAAAACAAATAGGTCTTTCTTGGAAGGGGTGAAACCAAGTTTCTCCTTGGATGCTAGGATTTTGAATGTCTATTTCACATACTTTGGCCACATGGCCAGGAGAGACCGGCCCTTGGAGAAGGGCGTCATGATTAAAAGGGTGGAGGAAAGGCGCAGGAGAAGGAGACCCTGGATGAGATGGATTGGTACAGTGACTGGGGCAATGTGGGTTCATGTGTTGGAATTAGTGAGACTGGTTCAGGACAGGGCAGGGTTCAGAGCTGCTGTATATAGAGTCGCTATTGGTCACAGGCGACTTGACGACGTATGACAACAACAAACCATACAGGAGAAGACTGCCCATCTTTCTTCCTCAGAGCCTCTGCTGGATTCACACTGCCAGAGAAGTGGAGCCTTTGGGTACTAGAGTCTATGCCAACAGAGGCCCCTCAATGACATATAATTAGAATCATATATAGTTTTTTCAGACCGCCATTTTTATCTTTGCTATATGCATTTACATTTTTATGCATTTTTATAGCTTGATAGTTCATTTCTTTTCATCACTGAACGAACACTTCATTGTATGGTTGCACTCATATTTCACTTTGTTTTTTTCCATTCTCTTACTGAAGGGCAGCTTGGTTGTGTCTTATTTGGGGAAGATATGAATAGAGCTACAAAAGCATGTATCGGGGAGAGGGTGAAGGTAATGGGAAAAAA
>NW_006399797.1:17210470-17213857 GCF_000299155.1 Elephantulus edwardii | reverse complement strand
CATAGTATTCCATTGTGTGATTATACCACAGCTTCTGTATTCATTCATTTGTTGATGGGCACTTAGGTTGTTTCTAACTCCTTGCTCTTGTGAACAAAGCTGCGATAAACTTGAGGGTGCATATATCTGCTTGGATGGCAGTAAAATAATTTTTTTTTTAAAAGTATTAAAGATAAAAAACCAAGATTGTCCTCTAAAGTGGCTGGTCCCATTTTGCATCCCTACCAACAAGGAAAGGGAGACCTGGAGACTTACCAGTAAGGAATTATGCTGGTAACCCAAAGATATGACATTCAAAAACCAATGGAGAAATACAGGCAATCTCCTCCTGTGTAATTCATAGCCTCTGAATGCCCGCTGGACTGTCAGCTATGGGGCAGGGCATTCTGACTCGAAGATACACAAAAACCACGCCCAAAAAACCAAAAGCGAATGGAAGTTCCCATTGCTTCGCATCTTCAGCAGCAGTTAGTGTTGTGGATTTTAGCTAGTCTGATAAGCACAGAGACATCTCATTATTGTTTTAATTTGCAGATTTTTAATCGTCTATAATGTTAAGCATCTTTCCATATGCTTATTTGCCATCTGTATGTTTTCTCCTGTGAGGTGTCTGTTTAGATGTTTCATCCATTTTTTAATTGTATTTTTGTTTTCTTATTGCTGAGTCAGACAGTTTGCCAGACTTAAAAAGGGGGAAGGGAATGGACCCTTATTTTAGAAGAGAGGCATTTATGTTGTCCTTATCTTACTTCACTTTTTTCCTTAGTTCTCATACACTCAATCATATACTGCATTAATATGAGTTACATTTCCTTAGAGGCCAGGATGATAAACCTTCATCTCACTTCCTTTTGGCATCATTTCAGGAGGAGACAGTCATTGAAGAAAAACATCATTCTGGGAAAGGCAGAGACTCAGCAACAGAGGGAAAGATGTTCAGTAAGATGAGTTGATGCAGTGACTACAACAGGCTTGAGCATGATAGAGACCCTCAGGATGGGGCAGGGTTCGGTCCTGTTGGTCATAGGGTGCTCTGAGTTGTAGTCGACCCAATAGCATTAACAACAGCAACAACAGAAGGCCAAGATCAGTGGCGTTGAATTATAGCAACTCTTGCAAACCTAATGATTTCCAAGCTGTAGTCTTTGTGGAAGTGACTGACACATCTTTCTACCATGGAGTAACTGGTGGATTTGAACTCAGACATTTAGTTAGCCGTTAAGCACCTGGTCACTGCACTACCAGGACTCCTTACCATTAACAAAAGTTCATCTTTATGCAGTTCTCTTTAGTTTTTACCTGTTTTTCTTTCTGAGGATCCTGTGCAGCTCACCACATTAAATCTTTAAGCCGCTCTCAACTGTGATGGTTCCTAGCTTTTCTTTTCATTAGCCTCGAAAGTTTTTAGTTAGGCATTTTATAACATGTTTATAGATTAATATTTATCTGACATTTTCCTCAGAGTAAGAAAGACTCTGGTAGATATTTTAATACACTTACTTAGGGGTATTCTAGAGACGCAAAAAAAAAATTAATTTTTTGACATGAGAAAAAGGGAGTGTGTGCATGTGCGCGTGCGCGCGTGTGTGTGTGTGTGTGTGTGTGTGTGTCCTGAAGGAATGTGGTCCATAGTGGAAGAGATGGCTCATGACTGAGAAAAAGGGAGTGTGTGCATGTGCGCGCACGCGCGCGCGCGCGTGTGTGTGTGTGTGTGTGTGTGTGTGTGTGTATCTGTGTCCTGAAGGAATGTGGTCCATAGTGGAAGAGATGGCTCATGACTGGGAAAGTGCTGCAAATACAACCAAATACTCGAGAAAAATCTATTCCACCAGTAGGCTTAAAAAAATCTCAGACTGTAGGTCGCCATAGGTCTGTTCTCTATCTTTCTGTCCTTTCTCTCTGTAGGTTTGAGACATAATCTCCTGCAGAAGGTGTTCTGTTGTGAAAAGTCTTGCAGGTTTGTTTGGTTGTTTTTTGGTTGTTTTTTTTAATAAAAAGAGTTTAATAAGAAAACAGTATTCATTTTACAGAAATCACTTTATAGGCAACATTACTGAATTGCAGTGTGTATCTGAAACCCCCACATTATCCCAAACCCACTTTTATGAATAAGAATAACATGAGCCTTATACGTCAAAGAGAATTTTTGCAACTATGCTAACAAACATTCCATTACCAATAGAGGAGTCAAATTAATAGGTTCTCCCTCTCACATAAAACACCTGCAATTCTCTTAAAGACAGGGAGGTAACTACAGTCCCTAACCTGTGTCATGCTGGGACAAGTTACTTCTACAACTCAGGGAAACAAAATTTGAATTACTATCTAAGAAAATAAAGCAATACAGAAATATGCCACCCTAGAACTAGCCACCTAATTTTATTGTCTACAAAGGCAACACTGTCAGTGGAAAAATTTTTCGAATATTAAATAAATATTGTGTAATACACACACACGTGGTTCTTGCAACTTGACTTTTACAATTACCCAAATATCTCCAGTGTGTATTACTGCAACCTCTTGTATAACCCCACTGTAATCTTGGCTGTGATTCTGCAGGTTTAACTAGAAGCTAAAAACATAGCCACTGCCATTAGGTTGATTCTAACTCATAGTGACCCTAAAGGACAGAGTAGAACTTCCCCATAAGGTCTACAAAAATCTTTTACAGAAGCAGACTGCCACATCTTTCTCTTGTGGAGCATCTGATGGAATCAAATTGACAAACTTTGGGTTAAAGGCCAAGTGCTTTAAACAAAGCTCCTTTAATAACAGTACAAAACCTAACCTTCTGCCATCCAGTCAATGTCATTTCACAGTGATGCTCTGGGTTTCCAAGGCTGTAAATCTAATGCAAGAAGACTGTCCTTCTTTCTCCCTTTGAGAGGCCGGGGGACTGCCACTTCTTTGTTAGCATCTCAATACACAAAGCATGATGCCACCAGGTTTTCTTTTAGCATTATTGTTATGTGACAAGTCAACCTTATGAACAATGGTTCTTAACTCTGCCCTATCCTGAGCCATCCTCACAGTCTCTGACGTACCCAACACATTGCCACAGCCACTGTGTCAGCCCATCTCATCCAGAGTCTTCCTCTCTTGGGCTAACCCTCTATGCTTCAAAGCATGATGCCCTGGCAACATGCTCAAAGTATGTGAGACAGAGTTTCAAAATTCTTGCTTCCAAGGAGCAAAGTGGTTTTTCCCTCCCTAGGACAGACCTGTTCTCTTGGCAGTTCATGGTATGTTCAGTATCTTCTCCAGGACCACACTCAAAGATATCAGTTCTGCTGTCATCCCTAGTCATTGTCCAGCTCTCAGATGCAAGCAATTGAGAAGACTATGGCCTGGATCAGGTGTACCTTAGTCTCTAGGCTGACATTGTTG
>NW_006399797.1:17199384-17209090 GCF_000299155.1 Elephantulus edwardii | reverse complement strand
GAAGACCCTCTATGAGATGGATTGATTCAGTGACTGGGGTAATTGGGATGGGTGTGTCAGAGGCAGTGCAATTGGCACAGGATAGAGCAGGGTTTAGGGATGTTGTACATAAGGTTGCTATGAGTCGCAGGCAACTCAATGGCACATAACAACAACAAACAACAACAGATGAGTATTTGAGCATTTGTGCCATTAGTAGTTTAACTAGCTTGTATTAGTAAGTTTATTTAACAAGGCCTTCCATGACAGCAAGGATCATGAATTTACTCTTCTTAGCAGCTGGAGTCTTCCAAGTACTTTTCATCCACCTGGCACATGGATAAGGAACCCTAGTAGAGTATTCTATAAAGTGTTGGACTACTAACAAAAAATTTAGTGATTCAAATCCATCAGTTGCTCTATGTAATAAAGATGGGCAGTCTCCTCTAACAAAGATTCATAGTATCAGAGTCAACTCAATATGACTGGGTTTGAAGATTCTTTCACTTTGGAACAGGTTTAATAAAATATGAAAATAAGAAAGAAGAGAATTATTACTGCCAATGACTAAGGAATTGAATAACAAATTAAAGCTCAAGTTGCAATACTTAAGGATGCTGTGGGAAGAATGCTCAATGACTCAGGAAGCATAAAAAAACTATGGAAGGAGTACTCAGAGTCACTATACCAAAAAGAATTGACTCACACAAGTTACTGAAACAACATATGATCAAGAGCCAATGGTAATGAAGGGGGAAGTTCAAGATGCTCTGAAGGAAGGGGCAAAAAACAAGGCTCCAGGAATTGACAGCAAACCAGTTGACATATTTCAACAAACAGATGCTGCCCTGGATACGCTCACCAGGTTTGCCAAACAATCTGGAGGACAATTACCTGGCCAACTGACAAGAAGAGATGCATATTTCTTCCACTTCCAAGAAAAGGTGATCCAACAGTGTGGAAATTAACAAACAATATTATTAATATAATGCAAGCAAGATCCTGCTGAAGATTATCCAAAAAATTACTGGAACAGACAGGCTGGATTTACAGGAGGTCTTGGCACCAGGGATATTGTTGCCAATATTAGATGGATCTTAGCTGAAAGCAGAGAGTACCAGAGGAATGTCTGTCTGTTTCACTGACGATGCAAATGCATTTGATTGTGTGGATCACAACAAATTGTGGCTAACCTTGAGAAAAATGGGAATCCCAGAGCATATGATTGTGCTTATGTGAAACCTATACTTGGACCAGGAGGTAGTCATCAGAATAGAGCAAGAAAACACTACATGATTCAAACTCAGGAAAGGTGTACGTCAAGTATGCATCCTATCTCCATACCTTTTCAATCTATTTGAGGAACAGATCATCCAAGAGTCTGAACTTTATGTGGAGGAATGTGGCATCAGGATTTCAGGATTGGAGGAAGCCTTATTAACAATCTGCATTATGCAGATGATACTACCTTGCTTGCCGAAACTGAGGAGGACCTGAGGCATTTGCTGCAGAAAAATCAAGGACTGAAGCCTTCAATATTAATTGAAATTCAACATAAAAAAACAAACAAACAAACAAAGATTCTCACCCCTGGGTCAGCCGGCAGCTTCATGATGGATGCAGAAGAGATTGCAATTGTTAACAGCTTCAACTTGCTTGGCTCCACAATCAGTACTTTTGGTACCAACAGCCAGGAAATCAAAAGATTGATTGCTTTAGGAAAATCTGCTGTCCGGGACCTCTCTATAGTATTAAAGAGCAATGATATCAGTCTAGAGATTGATATGTTCCTGATCTAGGTCATGGTCTTCGCAATTACTTGCTATGCATAAGAGAGCTGGACAATGACTAAGGAGGATAGATAAAAATCAATGCCTTTGAGTTGTGGTACTGGAGAAGAGTATTTATCATACAATGGACTGCCAGGAAAAAAAACCGGGTCTATTCTGGAGAGTGTGAAACCCAATTTGCTCTCTGGAGGCAAGAATTTTAAATCTCTGTCTCATATACTTTGGGCATGTTGCCGCAAGGGATCGGCCCCTGGAGAAGGATATCATGCTGGGAAGGCTAGGAAGGGTGGAGGGACAGAGTAAGAGAGCAAATAGATATGTCTTGGTGTGGGTGAAACCAGGCCACTCCCTGGAAGCAAGGATTTTGAAACTCTGTCTCACATACCAGTCCTTGGAAAAGGACATGATGCTTGGAAGGGCAGAGGGACAACTCAAGAGATGAAGATCCTAGATGAGATGGATTGACTCAGTGACTGAAGTAATGGGGGCAGGTGTGTCAGAGAAAGATGCTTATTTGTACTTTATTGACTATGCAAATGCACTTAACTATTGGATCAGAACAAATTATGGATAACATTTAGAAGAAGAGGAATTCCAGAAGAGTTAATTGGGCTCATGCAAAATGTATACAGGGGAAAAAATGCATGATGCAAGAACAGGAGAGATGTGTGTCAGGGTTGTATCTTTTCTTCATACCTATTTCAATCTATAGGGAGCTCTGATGGTAAGAACTCACACTGAAATCACAAAGACACACAAATTCGAATCCACTAGCTGTTCCATGGGAGAACAATGGGCAGTCTCCTCCCATGCAGTTTACTGTCTCTGAAAATCCAGTGGAAGATGAACTATTAGTTCCAACTTGATTACACACAACAACATTTAATCTATATGCTGAGCAAATCATTCCAGAAGTAGGACTTTATGAGGAAAAACGTGCCATCAGGACCGGAGGAAGACTCATCAATCTGCAATATGCAGACAAAACACTCTTTCTTGTAGAAAGTCAAGAGGCCTTGAAACACTTGCTGCAGAAGATCAAAGAATACATGGATTATGGACTACATCTCAATGTCAAGAAAACAAAAATCCTCACCATTGGACCAAGAAGCAGCATCATGATAGGTGGAAAAATTTTTGAAGTTGTCAACAATTTCATTTTACCTGGGTTCACAATCAACACCCATAGTAACAGCAGTCAAGAAACCAAAAGACGTGTTGCATTGGAAAAATTCACTGTCAAGGATCTCTCCAAAGTGCTAAAGAGCAATATGTCAGAGTAATGACTGCTCAGTTTAAAGACTAAGCCTAGGTATTTTCAATTACTTCCAATGCATCTGAAAGTTGGACAGTGAGTAAAAATGACAGAAGGCTAGATGCCTTTGAATTGTGGTACTTGGCAAAGAGCACTGAATATTGCTTGGACTGGCAAATAACAAACAAAACTACCTTGTAGGAGGTACCACCAGGGTGTTCCTCAGATGCTAAGATGGTGAAATTGTGTCTCACCTGTTATGGGCATTTTGTCAGCAGGGTCCAGTCCATAGTAAAAGACGTCATACTGAGAAAGGTAACTGGCTGAGAAAGAGAGGAAAACTTTCAATGAGATGGGTTGATACAGTGACTGCAACAGTGAAATTGAGCATATCAGAGATGGTGGGCAAGAGATAATTGGGCAAGGTTCAGGGCTGTTGTACATGGGGAAATTATGAGTTGTAGTTAGCAGCACCTAAGAACAACCACAACGTGTTGTGTATACACACATACACAGAAATATGCTTTGCTTAAACGTGAACTCAGTGTCAGAATCACCTACTTTGCACCCCCAATTACATTACACATTGTTAACGAAGCCCTTGTTTAATGAGGCCAAGGTGATCCAGCTGAAACGGATCCCTTCATGTTTCTCCAAAGCTTTGAAATACACCAAGCAAAGTAAAATTACAACTTTCAGTTCTGACCTCAGTGCTTCCTTATTTGCAGAAGCAGTATTTTCAAATCCAAGAGTACCGTTTACTTCAGGGAAAGTTTTCTTTATAGTCATGGAACACTCAAACACCATATCATCTTGAGTTTCAGCAAACATTTTTTTATTCTCTTTATTAATGTCCCAAAGCTATTGGAAGCCAAAGGCTGAAAAGTCCTTGAGCAATAAATGTGAGTGTCTTGAACATTTAACTGTCTTATGCGTGTTTTTCTTTCGTAGGTTTCCCAGCCACACTTGAATAAATTAGACACAGCGTCGATAGAAGTATAAGTAGTAATCTGTAAAGAATATCCCAGCAAAATAAGGATCTGTCGAACAGTCAGCTAAATCCTGCCAGAAGAAAGAAGAGACAGATTAATAGACGTATTTACTGTAGTTAAAGTGTATAGATAGATACAAAGATACAGGTATATCGTTCTTTAGTCTGTTTCTCACTGAAAAGAACAAGAAGGTGACTTACCGGTGCAGCTACACGAAAATGGTATGCACTGTCAGAGAAAGGAGCTACGGGAAGATTCCAAATGTGCTGATAGCCCTAAATAAGGAAAGAAAGACCCATTGCATAACCACGTTTAACACTCAATTGAAAAGGAGTTTTTCCTTCTTTACAGTTGGTGGTTTATTTGTAATAATAGCTTTGGATAAGAAGGGCTTCAACAGTTTACATTATCTTTTTAAAAAAATGTTTTTTTCTTGATTTTCATATACTAATTCCTTTACTTTACATCATCTTAAAGACACAAGAGAGATGCTGAGAAAAACTCCGAGACCAGGATCAACCAGCAAAGGGGCGGGGGGGGATTGGCATTTGGCTGATGGTCAGTTTGTTCTACTGTGGTATTTTGTGAGTGGCTATGATGCCATTAATATTTCAAATACCATTAGGGTCACCCATGGTGGTAAGTTTTAGTGACACTTACAGTCTACAGTGGACTAGGAAGAAAGGGCTTAGGATCTGCTTTTACAACTTAGTCAATGAAAACTTCATGAACTGTAAGAGACTACTGTGCATTACAGGGAGCACTGGTGGTCTATGGTAAGAAGCTACACTGCAGTCTCCAAAGTATGTGGTTTGAATCCACCAGATGCTCTGTGGGAGAATGATGGGCATTCTCCTCCTATGTGAGTTACCACTTCTGAAAACCTGCTGGAGGGTCAGCTGTGAGCCAATTCCAAGTATAACTTGGCAGCACACAACAACAGCAACTACCCATTATGATGCTGGAAGATAAACCCCCAGGGCTTGGAGGGCACTCAAAATACACAATGGCCACAGCAAAGGACTCAAGCATATTAACAGTGACAAAGAGTGTGTGGGCCCAGATCACGTCAGTTCTACCATGCATGAGATTCACTATGAGTAAGGGCTGACTACGTAGCAGTTACTAACACTTCTCAGAGGTAAACACACACTGTACCATATCTTTAGACATGTTTCCATCTATAATAGGACAGAGAGTCAAGAAATGAGAAAATCCGGGAAAGCATTACCTGTGTCATCTCCTGGGAGATTTCCCTGTGACTCTGGATCCCTTTGGCCTCCCTTTTACTGTGGAAACATATATTTCCAAGGGTAAATTTGCACTGGAAGACTATCAATGGCTCTGTTGTGCTTCAAGAGACAAAGGAAAGAATGGCAAATGGAAATGCAGTTACCAGCTCCTACTTGGCTACATATCACTAAAAGAGTGACTAATGGGAATGTAGCATAGAAATCTATTCAAACTTGACAATAGGCATTCGATTACACAGACTCACTGATACCAATGTGCAGGCTCACATCTCACTACAGAAAGAAACCCCATCTCAGATGACTACTGAGATAGCATACACCAGTTTCTAAAGGCAACTCTCACGCCTTAAACCAGCTCAATATCAGAACTCTTCATTGCCATACATTTTAAAAAATAATTTGAGGGCCTGTCCATTTATTTTTTTTCACTGCAACTGAATTTGTATCTATTGATGCTTTCAGTATTTTAGATTCTTCCAATTTCTGGTCTGGAAAGATATTACTGGAAGCAGCAAGGCAAACAAACAGGTAGGAACAAAGGGGTGAGTCATACCCTAATTTACCAGCCAGCAAAACTATCACAGAGTGGAAGTCCTGGGAGAAAGGCTGTTTCTCTTCCTCAGGTGGTAAGCCCACTAATTATGACCAAAAAGATGAAACCAGTCTGTCTTAAAAAATTATTCTTGTGTGCACGTGAGAATAACCTAAAAATTTTAGCCAAGGATCGAGGATATGTGTTATTTTTAATTCATCCATATTAGAAAAGTGGTTCCTTCATGAAAAGGCTCAAGATGGTTTTCTGCCAATTCAGAAAAATACTATGTAAGCTAATTTCCCTCCCTTATGAACAAATGAGGACATGCTATTCAAAGTTACTCAAGGACCGCAGAGTAGTACATTTAACTTTCAAGAATAGTATGTTCCACTTCTGCTTGAAATACAGAAGATTCTGAGTCATGAAATATTACTGATCAAAACAAACCTTTCCAAGGTAAGCAGTGGAGTTGAACATTATTAGCGCTCTACAGAAGCACAACTGATAAAGATTATTAAGTCTGACTGAAATAGAGGAAGAGACAGAGTATGGAAAATCATTAAGAAGAATAATGGAATTAGAGAAGCAGAAGAAGAATGGGTGGACCGAGGAAAGAGGAATAAAAGAAATAGGGAGGATATAAAAGAAGAATAAAATAAAAAGGCACAAAAGAAATAGAATTGACACACAGCAGCAACAATAACAAACATTTCCTGCTGAGTGGATCACTGCATACTTTTTTAAGTATACGTATTAAGGGCGCTCTGGTGGCCTAGTGACAAGAAACTGCATTGCAATTCTCAAGGCACTAGGTTCTAATCTACCAGCTGTTCCACAGGGGAAGGATTGGCAATCTCCTCCCGTGCAATTTACTGCCTCTGAATAGCGGGTCAGCTATGGGTAAGTTCTAACTCTACAGAACACACAACAACAACAAAAACATATTTATTAAAAGTCTAAAAGTGTATTTAGATCATAATTATCTAAAATAGTTCAAGAGAATAAATTAGGGTTGTGTGATTTGGGTGGAAAAGCCCACCCATTTCCGCCGAATTGATTCTAACCCACAATGGTTCTGTAGGGCAGAGTACTAGTGCTCCATAGGATTTCCGAGACTACAGATCTCTCTGGAGGCGGACTGCCATCTTTCTCCCTTGGAGCAGCTGGTGAGCTCCCAGCTTACTTTTCACTTATCAGCTAAGCATCTTTGAACTGCTGCCACCAGAGCTCACTTTTGGTGGAAAGGTAATCCTAATGTTATTGTCATGAAGCCTCAAGTCAGAACGACCCACAGCTGACCCTCCGGCAGGTTTCCAGAGGCAGTTAATCACATGGGAGGAGATTGTCTCTCTTTCTCCCAGCAAGCAGCTGGTGGATTCAAACCATGTGCCTTCAGGATTACAGCACAGATTCTTACCACTAGGCTACCAGAGCTCCCTAATCCTAACTACCATTTATTGAGTGCCTACCACATGCCATGAATGGTCAAAGTCCTTACATGTCTTAATTCAATTAAGAGACAGAAGAATGATAATTAAAACCACATGTTAAGTTTCAAGCCCAAATCCATCACATAATAACAGTGAAATTTGAGACAAGTTGTCAGACCCATTAAATCCCAAGGATTCTTATCTGAAAAAAAAAAAAAGCAAACACATAAACTAGTGGTTCTGGCAAGTAAGCATGTTAACCAGCCTCAGAGGGCGGTTGTAATGATTATGTGACTCAGCGCAAAATATTAAGGCAAAATATCTGGTATACAGTGTATGCTTTAAAAAAAAAGGCAGCTATTAATTTCACTACTATTAGCAGTAATTATTAATAGAAGCTATATATTTTGTGATATAACATCATATTCATTTTCTGAATGAAGAAATACTGCTCAGAAAAAAACAAGAACTTCTCCAAGATCACCAGCCACTCCATGAGAAAAAGATAGGCACTCTTCCAGTGAAGATTTACAACCTTGGAAAATGATAGAGGATAGCTATGAGTCATATCAACTCAATGGGAGTGGATTTGGGTTTGGGGTTTCTAGGATCACCCAGTTAACAAATAACAAGCACAAAATTTTGTTACTAGTCTGACCAGTTTCAAACTCTGGCTCCTTTTTTTTCCTTCTGCCCTAGGGAAAGAGATGCTGTCCACATTAGCATTATGATCCAATTTCACCAAAATAAGTGATCTTTCATCTAGAGACAAAGCTATTGTTCTTATTCTCATTCCAACTCAAAGGGAAGAGGCTGAGGCTGTCTGTAGAACATCAAGTCCAAGGTCATCCCCTTGACAGATCTAGCGAAGAGGCCAGAGAAGCCTCACTGCATTAAAGGGTTCCTAGTACAGGACCCACCTTCCAACTCAGCCATCATCAGTTACGATACACTGAGACCTTTTAACTCCCAACTTTCTGATCAATTGCGGAGAACATTCAGACTTACTATGCAATCAACTGTAAAACTATAAAGTTAGGCACTTACTTGATTTCCAGAGAGAATTTGACATTGGTAGGTGTGTGCTTATTAACTGGAATATTGTAATTGTAATTTCCAGACCTAATTATGGAAAAAATAAAATTACAAATCAAAATAAGCCTGGAACACTTCAAAAGTGGTTTAGCTACTCATTAGGTATGCTGTAAGCTGTTAAATATTATAGGATAAATAACAGAGAATATCAAGCTTAACATGATAGGGTTCTATGTATTTCAGAGACTTACCTGTCAAATTTTACAGAGCTATCTCTTTCAGAGTTTAATAGAAACCATGCCACAAATATTTCTATGTTTTTAGAACACATAGAACAAATGATGGAAAATCAAATCTCAAACCAAATGCACAAAACCAAGTACACAGGAAATAACTTCAGTTCCCTGTAAGGAGATTCCAATTTCAGAAGTCAAATGAAATTAAAATTTCAAGCTAATGATCTCCCTGGAAAGGAAAATTGGGGGGGGGAGGGGTAAGACAGACCAGTTTTTCTATAATAAATAATTCTCTTTAAAGTAAGATTAACAGGAAATATGCACTTTCAAAATATGAATCAACTAAAATTACTGTAGTCCTAATTACTGTTTACTTTTGAAAAATTTCAAAACAGAAATGCTCATGCATTAATGTCTTCCCTACAAGGCAGAAAGGGTTCTTTTGATTCATACTTCAATGGAAAACTCCAGCAAAAGGCATCCTGTATCTAATACAAATTCTGCTGATGATCTGGCTATCCCTTTGAATTAGATGGAGCAAACAACCTAAAACTTGATAAATAGGGCAAAGAGTCAGTCAATTTAGATGTGATTAAAAAAAAAAAAAAGAAGGAACGCAAAGTTAAGGAAATATATCTAGACTAGGATCAGGAGAGATTTGTTCTGCTGGGGGAATTCATTTCCTGCTTCCTGATACCTACACATTATACAGAATTCAGCCTAGTAGTTCAGAGCACCACCTCACAAGCACTATCCTCTTACACACAAGGAGAAAAAGCATCTTGTCATTGATACCTTTGAGTTGTAGTATTGGAGAAGAGTCTTAAATATACACCATGGACTGCCAAGGAAACAAATCTATCTGTCTTAGAGAGGTTGAAACCAAGTTTCTCCTTGAAGGCTCCATCTCACATACTTTGGATTTTAAAGCTTTGTCTCACATACTTTGGACACATGGCCAGGAGAGATTGGTCCTTGGAGAAGGACATCATGCTTGGAAAGGTGGACAGACATCTCAGGAGCGGGAGACCATGGATGAGATGCATTGATATAGTAACTGGGGCAATGGGGTTGGTGTGTTGGTATTAGTGAGACTGGCTCAGGACAGAGCAGAGTTCAGAGCTGCTGTGTACATAAGGTCACAATGGGTTACAAGCAACTCAACAGTATATAACAACAATAACAATACAAATAAATATTA
>NW_006399797.1:17191230-17195146 GCF_000299155.1 Elephantulus edwardii | reverse complement strand
CAAAATCTCTGTAAATGTTTATGAAAATTAATAAAATATAATTATAGGAAAAAAAAAAGATTATGAATCCAGGCTCACTCAGAACCTGGAGTCATTGATAACGATGTCTTTCCTCGCTAGGTGCCCTTAGAAAACCAGCCATAGAGCTACCCTACAAGCATTTTTCTTTGGATTTGTCTATAAATAAGCAGACTGAAGTCACTGGAGCCATGTTTTATTGGCATTTACTAATAACCATTTAATGAGTCCTTTGTCCACCAAGTAATAAATAGTTTCTCTTAAGGAGTGATACAATCAGAGACATTTCACCATGTAGTTTGGCTTTCAGGGGGAAAAAAATCATCATTATGGCTTTTAAAGCCCAGAGTTTTACAACAGATGCTGATAATGGTTGCATTGTTGTTATTATTAAATGCCATCGAGTCTTAGATGACTCAGCAAACCTATGAATGAAAGTCCTCAACACTTCTATAATTTTCATCCTTTCTCCAAGTTCATAGGGTTTCTGGAGGCAAACTATTTTGGAAGTAGATGCCAATCCTGCTTCCAAGCTTTTTTTAATTGGGGAACTCCACCAAACACTGTCCACCATGGGTAACCATTATTGCATTTGACACATTAGTGTCACTGTGTTCAGCATCACAGCAACCACAAGTTACCTCCGTGCAGCAAATGGACAGACCAGTGCTAGCATAGTTTAATTGATATCACTGAACTGTGCATGCATTAAAATATTGAATTAGCAAATGCTGCTTTATATAGACAGATGTGTTATCTAGTACCTGAAGTCTGTGAAACAGGACAGTAAATGATTTGGAATTGAGTACTATATTGAAACATTAGAGTAATCACTGCTGTTAGGGCTGCTAGTGGAAGCCAGGGAGCTGACAGCAATAGCGGTAGCATGAGAAGAGCATGATGACACCCGTAAGCAAGGAGCAGAGTGCACCATGACCTGTCTGCTGTCCCAAGGACCCCAGAAGAAGGAATAGCCCAGGCCTCAACACTGCCACCTGCCAACATGAGGGTCCATGCCCACAGCCATGGCCTCTGCCCACTCTGCATGGATCCCACTGCGTGGTCCAGTGATGCAAGAGTATGAACTGGGAGTCGTTAAATCCATTAGTGGGAAATAATAACAGAATGATAAAAAACAAAAGAAACAAGCACAATGAGAGTTGCTTCTCTTTGGAGGGAAAAAAAACAACCCCAAACCACCCAAAACCTTATGGAACCACAGATGCGCAGGCTTTAGGATGCTGTCCAAACAGATGTTAGTTATGTCACACATAATTAACATATTATGTACAACATAATTAGCATATTATGTATAATGAAATTAACCTATATATACCATTATTAGCATAATAGATAATGCATACCTGTGAGTGTGTCTCTGTGTACAAACCATGACTTGCCTACCAAAGTGCATCATCAAGTGACTGCCAAGATTACCTTAGTCAAACTATTGAGAAGTATGGCCCAGCAAGTTTACATATAACATTAGCCATCACAGCCACTATTTCTCTTGCTTCACATCTCAGAATTTGTTACTGCCAAATGTATGATGTTAATGTGTAAAATAGCCAGATAGTAATTTTTTCACTATTGTTGAAAATGTAAAATAATGAGATAGATGTGGAAGGGGTAGCATCTAGCCCTGAGTATCCAGTTTGAGAAGAAAATTATAAACCAGGCACCAGTTATGAGTGCCCCAGAAACAAACTGACTCATAGCTGACCCTCCAGTAGGTTTTCAGAGGAAACTTGTATGGGAGGAGACTGCTTCTCATCTTCCTTCCCCTAATGAGAAATAGGTTCACACACAACTCTGGTGGCCTAGTGGCAAGAAACTGCACTGTAATCCTGAAGACACGTGGTTCAAATCCACTAATTGATGAACAATCTCCTCCCAATTTACTGCCCCTGAAAACCCACTGAAGGGTCAGCTGTGGGTTGATACCTACTCAAACGTACACAACAGTAACAACATATACAATAACATATACGTATATTTGTATAGCATATGCAATAAACACTCAGGAAAGTTCAAGAAAGGATAGAGGATAGAACAAAAGGCTTACCCACCCGCACTGGAGGCTTCTACTACAGTACCGATGATCTATCCTTTGCTGGATTTCCATGATCTGAATGGAACTGATGGTTGTATCAATCCCTGAATTGAGAAGAAAAAGAGATGGAGAAATAAACTTGTCTGAAGAGGGAAAGACCGTTGTGTTTCATGGGTTCCCAAACTTCAGAATGTGAATTAGAGTTTCCTAGACAAACAGATTTTATCTTGCATTCAATATGGACTAAGGAAGAATTGAAGTAAGAGAAGCATTTTTGTTTCAGGATTTTTCAATCAAATGAATAAAAATCCCAGACCCAATAAAAACCACATAACATCCTGAAGACTTCTGATCTAAGAAAATCCTACTAAGTTGAAATGTGTTTAGAATGAAGAGCACAAAAAAAATAAAGCAATCCAGACATAGAAAGCTTTTAAACATCAGAAAATAGAAAACCAACTAGAAATACAGAACTGACTCACAGCTGAGCCTCAGTGAGTTTCAGAGGTAAAACACACAGGAGGAAATTGCCCATCTGCCTCCTAAGAAGCAGCGGTGGATTTGAGCTTCCTGCCTTTGGGTTGGCAACATTTAAAAAAGCCCCTCTCTTCTGACTAGGCCACCAGAGAAGAAGCAGGTTGTCATTGTTATATAACTCAGGTCAGATGAACAAGAGATCAGAAGAGTGCCCTATACTGCACCTCGCTCCCAATTTTAATGTACTGAAGCCCATTGTTACAGTCACTGATCCTCAATATTGATTTGGCTGGAGTCAGTTACAAAATGTAATCTGATTGATGTGTATGCATGCAGGTTTGTGTTTGTAAGTCACCTTTGCCACCATCCCTGGCTCCAATCATGATTTTATACTTTATTGTTAAATCTGGCTATTCACACATGAATCACTACAATATAAACTTACAGTCACTCGTCCAGTCGGGACTGGTCAAAGCATTTCTCGCCAGGAATATTTTCTTTCTATCTTCTGAAAAAGAAAAATAAGTCTGTCAGGTTAAAAACTTATTAAGGATGAGAAGAAACCCAATTTGTTTTTGAGTGAAATGTTTTCCCATCTTTTCATTCTCCCATCTTTCAAGTCATTCAATCCCTTTCCTCTCCTTACTAACCTATTCTCACCATTATCCAAGAAGCCATTCAGATTATATTAATGTAGCTCACAGCTTCCTCCTTCCTAATGTTACACCATAGATTATTGAAACCATATATGTAGTCAACAATGATATATCTGTCACATTAACTCATTACTTTTCATGCATTTCCCCTTTTCTTGACAAGTTCAGAATGTTGCTGTTGTTATTGTTAAGGGCTTCAAGTTGACTTCAAGTTAACTCGTACCAACTCTATAAGTAAGAGATCTAAACCTTGTGCCATCCTCCTGATTTCCAGTATACTAGTGCACACTGTTACAATCACTCTGTCCATCACCTTGTTCAGAGTCTCACTTTCTTTTGTTGATTCTCCATCTTTTTCAGCAAAATGCCTTTTTCCAAGTGCTGGCCCCTTTTGACAACATGCCCCAACATGCAAGATGAAGCTTCACCATCTTTGTCTCTAAGGAGCACCATGGTTGCACTTCCTCCAAGAAAGACTTTTTTAAAGGGAGTTCTGGTGGCTTAGTGTCAAGAACCTGTGCTGCAATCCTGAAGGTGTGCAATTTGAACCCACCGGGTGCTCTTCTGGAGAAGTAGGTAAATCTCTTCCTGTGCCAGTTGTATCCGATTCGACGGCACTCAACTGTTGTTGTTGTTGTTGTTGTTATGTGCCGTCGAGTCGCCTGCGACTCATAGCGACCCTATGTACAACAGCCCTAAACTCCGCTCTGTC
>NW_006399797.1:17185010-17190480 GCF_000299155.1 Elephantulus edwardii | reverse complement strand
TTGTTGATAAATCGTCCACCAATCCTGACCCCACATTTCTCCTCATAGAGCCCAGCCTCCTGGATAATCTGTTCTGCATATAGGTTGAAGAGGTATGGAGATAGGATGCATCCCTGGCATACGCCCTAGTTAAAAAAAACAAAAACAACCACAAAAAACTAAAGACTTTCTTGTCCTTTTGGCAATCCATGGGATATTCAGTACTCCTCTCTAACATCACAATCCAAGGGCATTGATTCTTCTTCTGTCATTCATAAATTTATTGTTAGATTCCATCGAGTATTATTATTTGGACCCTATGAACAACATATCTGACCCTATCCTATGCTGTGCCATCCTCAAAGTCTCTGACATACATGATCATTGCTGCAGTGGTGACTGCAGTGGTGATGCATTCCAATCCATCTCATTGAAGGTCTTCCTTTCTCTAGCTAAACCTATACCTTTTTGAGCTGTCCTTTTCCAGGAATAGTCTCTTCTAGCAACATGCCCAAAATATGTGAGATGAAATGTTGTCATCCTTGACTCTAAGGAGCACTTTGGCTGTACTTGATCGAAGATCCAGCTCTTTGTTATACTGCTGATATGACTGCTGGTGTTGACTGTGGATCCAAGTAAGATGAAATAATTGACAATTTCAACCTTTTTCTCCATCTGTCATGATACTGCTTATTTGTCTAGTGGTGAGGACTTTTGTTTACTTGAATGCAATCCATATTGAAGTCTGGCCTTTGATCTTCTTCAGCAATTGTTTTAAGTCCTTATTTTTCAGCAAGCAAGATTGTGTCATCTGTATAACACAGATTGTTGAGTCTTTCTCCAATCCTGATGTCACATTCTTATTCACGAAGTCTAAAATCTTGAATGATTTGCATTAGACTGAATACCATACATCTAGAAACTTTTTGTTGTTATGTGCTCTCAATTTGACCACAACTCATAGTGAATCTATGAGAAATGGTTCTGAACCTTGCCCTTATCCTAAGCCTGTGTCACCATCACTTACTCACCTGACCCCATTGCCACAGTTACTGTATCAATCCATTTTATTCAGGGTTTTCCTCTCCTGTGCTGATCCTCCACCCTTCCAAGCATGATGTCCTTCTCAGACAACATACTCAAATTATGTGAGATGGAGTAAAATATCTTTGCCTCCAAGGAGCAACCTGGATCCAGGATCTATCTTGTCGCTTGCCCGTATGGCCTCTTGTCCATATATTGTTCAATATACTCTTCTCCAGCACCACAACTCAAAGGCAGTGATTCTTCTTCTGCATTCTTAGTCATCGTCCAACTCTCAGATACACAGCAAGCAGTTGGGAAGATCATGTACTAGATCAGGTGCACCTTAGTCTTTTAACTGATGCTGTTGCTCTGTAGTACTTTGAAGAAGTCCTTGACAGCAGATTTTCCTAGTGCAACTCATCTTTTGATTTCCTGACTGTTGGTGCCAGTGGTGTCCATTATGAATTGTAGCATGATGAAGTTGTTAACAACTTCAATATTGTCCCCCTCTGTAATATGCAGATGATACAGCCCTGCTTGCTGAAACTGAGGAGGATCTGAAACACTTGCTGCAGAGGGTCAAGGGCTGCAGCCTCCAATATAGATTGAGGCTCAATATCAAGAAGACAAAGATTCTCACCGCTGGGCCAATTGGCAGCATCAGGATGGATGGTGAAGAGATTGAGATTGTTCACAGCTTCAGTTTGCTTGGCTCCACAGTCAACACTCTCAGCACCAGTAGCCAGGAAATTAGAAGACGTAGTGTGATGGGAAAGTCTGATGTTAGGGACCTCTCCAAAGTACTGAAGAGCAACAGTGTCTCTTTGGAGACGAAGGTGCATGCATCTGATACAGGCCATGGTCTTTGCTATGCATCAGAGAGTTGGACAATGACCAAGGAGGATAGAAGGAGAACTGAGCCTTTGAGCTGTGGTGCTGGAGAAGAGTATTGAGGGTACCATGGACTGCTAGGAAAACAAACAGATTCATCCTGGAAAGGGTCAAACTGGGCTGCTCCTTGGAGGCAAGGATTCTATGGCTCCGTCTAACATACTTTGGAATGTTGCAAGGAGGGACAGGTCCTTGGAGAGGGACATCATGCTTGGTAGGGTGGAGGGACAGCGCAGAAGGGGAAAGCCCCCTATGAGGTGAATTGATTCAGTGACTGGGGTAATCAGGATGGGTGTTTTGGAGAAGGTGCAATTGGCACAGGACAGAGCAGAGTTTAGGGCTGTTGTACATAGGGTCGCTATGAGTCACAAGCGACTCAATGGCACATAACAACAACAACATTGGCCTGGTGGTGAGAATTTTTGTTTTCTTGATGTTTAGATATAATCCTTATTGAAGGATCTTCTGCAGCAAATACTTCAAGTCTTCCTTAGCAAGGTTGTATCATTTGCAGAATGCAAGTTGCTGATAGTCTTCCTCCAATCCTGATGCTGTATTCTTCTTCATAAAGTCCAGCCTCTAAAATGAGCTGTTCAGCATATAGATTAAAAAGATATCAAGAAAAGATATATCCCTCATGCACTCCTTTCTTGAATTTGAACTATGCAGTGATCTGTTCAGACTATGACTTCTTGGTCTAGGTATAGGTTTTTCATAAGCACAATTAAGTGTTTTAGGATTCCTGTTCTCCTCAATGTTAGCCACAGTTTGTTGAGATCCACACAGTCAAATGCCTTTGCATAATCAATAAAGCACAAATAGACATCTTTCTGATTTCAGCCAAGATCTATCGGACATTAGCAATGATATCCCTAGTGCCACAGCCTCTTCTAAACTCTGCTTGCATTTCTGGCAGTTCTCCGTTGATGTACTATTCTAGTCAACTTTTGGATAATGTTCAGCAAAATTTTGCTTGCATGTGACATTGTTCAGTAATGTCTACATTCTATTGGATCACCTTTTTGAGAAATAGGAATAAATATGGATATCTTCCACTCATTTGGCCAGGTATTTCTCTTCCAGATTTCTCAGCACAGCCTGATGAGCACATCCAAGGATACATCTGTTTGTTGAAACATGTTAATTGGTATTCCATCAGTTCTTGAGGTCTATACTGTCAATTACTTGTGACTCATAACAACCCTATGTACAACATCTCTAAACTCTGCCCTATCCTGAGCCAATCTCACTGTCTCTGACACAACTACTCCCATTATCCCAGTCATTGTCAGATCATTTCTTAATCTTCTTTGGATTCTCTGTAGTTCCTAGCATAGCGTCTTACTCATATTACAGAAATTATTTTACTTTCATTAATGATGATTTTATTTCTTGCCTAGTTTGTGAATGAGAATTATTCTTAAACTATTTGGAAAGGAATTCTCAAATCAAGACTATCTGTGTTCTTTTCTAAGAACCTTCGTGTCACTATCTTAAGGCGAAAAATTAATGGAAGTTAGTAATCAGTGAATCCCTGACGGAGTATTACAAAGTTCCGAGGGAGCCTGCTCTGCTCTTGGGAAGCTCTCAACAACAGTTTTCTTTTTATTGACCCAGAATTTACCTTCCTGTTAACACGTTTACTCAGCTCCTCCTCTTGGGAGAGGAAAACAGGAGCTACAAGCAACATCACTGTTCACTCCAAACCTTGCTCATATAAAGTTGCTGATGGACAGGGAGACATTTATTAACCATGTTTTGTTGGTTCTTTTTTAAAAACTGAGGAAAAGTAGAAGTCATTTAACAATTAATCTATACAATAAAAACTACAAAACACTGCTACAAGAAAAAGCCAAAAGAGACTTCCTTAAATGAAAAATGATATCATGCTCAAGGGTAGAAAGAAAGTATTGTGGAAAAAGCTAATATTATTCAAAACTATCTGAAGATAACACACCATCCCAATCCAAATTCCAAAATCATTCTTTAGTGAGATGGAAAAAAAGAATAACAATCTTCACAGGAAAGGAAGCTAACTCCAGATAAGTAAAGCATTCTCTCTCTTTCTCATTGTCATAAAGTAAGAACCACCTCCTACCTGACCCTCCAGTGAGTTCTCAGAGGGTATAAAGCATTACTGAAGAAAAACTAAGCAGCAGGCTTCACACTACCCTGATGTCAGGACAGTCTAGTACTGTTATTAGAAACATAGAAAAAATGCAACAGAATTTAAAATCCAGACATAAACCTATCCACCTGTGAACAGGTGATTGACAAATGGCCAAAGTCCATTAAATGAGAAAAACACAAACACTTTAACAAAGTTAAAAAGACTCTTAAATATGATACATGTTTCTTATTATACACAAAAACTAACTCAAAAGGGATCATAAACCTGAATATATAGTCTAAATCAGTAACAATCTTCAGAGAAAAATTGAGACAACACGATGAGCCCTTCTATTTGGCATAAACAGAATACTAAATATGACTAACAGCACACAAACAGTAGAATATCAACTAGATAAATGAGGTCTTTATTTCACAGAAAAAAGTGAAAGTTATATTCTTAGAAGAAAATAAATGGGCACGATTTTGAGGCTTTTTTTCTCAATGATAGATGATCAAACACAGCAATGAATAAATGTACAACAGAAGACACAATATGTAACTTGAACTTCATAAATGTGAAATGTTGTTGTGTGCCAGCTAGTTGGAACTGACCCATAGCTGACCTTTCAGAGGGTTTTCAGAGGCGGTAAAACACACAGGAGGAAGTTATTAATATATCATCCTTCTCCCAGGCAGCAGCTAGTGGATTCAGACCACACACCTTTTGAATTGCAGAGAAGCTTCTTACCAATCGACCTCCAGAGCTGTCCATATAAAAAGAATCTCCAAAAAATGTAAAAAGAGTTATTCAGACTGTGAAACAATTTTTAGCTATATCTGGAAAGAAAGTTTTACCTTCAAAATGTATAGAAAACTTTAATACCTCAACAACAAAAAGACAAACAATCCACTTTAAAAGTGAGCAAAAGATTTGAACAGACACTAAAGAACACAGGCACATGAGGGGGAAACATGTCATTTGTCATTAGCCATGGTTGCTGCTGTTGTTGTTAGGTACTGTCAACTCATCTACGGCTCACAGTGATGCTATGTCAAATAGAACAGAAGCCTGCAAAATTTTGTGCCGTCTTTATAATATCTGTTGTGCTAACACCCATTATTTCAGTAACTGTTGTCAATTCATCTCTTCAAAGTCTTCTTTTCATTGATCCTCTATTTTTCCAAGCATAAAGTCTTTTCCAAAGAACTGGTCCCTTCTCACAACATAGCCAATATATGTGAGATAAAACTTCATCATTCTTTGCAAGGACCACTCTGACTACGTTTCTTCCAAGACCATTTGTTCTTAAGGCAATCAGTGCATATTTAGTATTCTTTGCCAGCATTACAAATCAAAGGCATAAATTCTCCTTTCTTGAGCATGGTGGAGGGGACCTGGGGGAGGGTTTGTAAAACAATGAAAGAATCTTTTCTTTTACTTTTCCATAATTTTTGGACTCAT
>NW_006399797.1:17183007-17184680 GCF_000299155.1 Elephantulus edwardii | reverse complement strand
AGGAGGGTAGAGAGAATAGTGCAACAATGAATGAGTGGAAGCCCAAAATCTCTGTAAATGTTTATGAAAATTAATAAAATATAATTATAGAGGAAAAAAAAAGAGAAGGCATCTTCCTTATTCATGTCCAATTTTCACATGTGTATGAACCAAATTAAGTTAACATGGCTTGGGATAGGCACATTTTACTCTTTAAAGTGATATTTTACTACTTCAAAGAGGTCCTTGGAAACAGATTTGTCCACTGCAGGATGTTAATTTGATTTCTTGAGTGCAACCTCCATGATTGTTGATCATGAGTCCTAGTAAAACAGAATTCTTTTAGCACCAAAATTTTAACTCTTTATTAGTAAATATTTGGCCATTCAAAGTTCTCCATCTAACAATTTTTAATAAAAATTTTTTTATTATACTAGTTTATTTACAAAAATTCAAATACATTGTTTTCTAAAACAGATTCTTCCAATTTCCCTCACCATCCACCCATCAAATTGTACAACTCCATGATTGATCTCCCCCTGCACATCATCACCTCTCTGCTTCCACGCTCCCCCTTCTCCCCTTTGATCCTCATACTTATTCTACAATAAAGGTTTTATACAATATTTGTCCTTGTGGTACTGAGTTAGTTCACTCAGCGTAATTCTCTCCAGTCCCTCCCACATTAGGCAATAATTTACAAAATCATTGCTCCTGCATGTTGTATAGTATTCCATTGTGTGAATGTAGCATCCATTCGTTTGTGGTTGGACACTTGTGGTTTGTTTCCATGTTTCCATGTTCTTGTGATGGTGAATAAAGCTGTCATGAACATTGGTGTACAAGTCTCCATTTGTGCCTCAGTTCTCATTTTCTCAGGGTCTGTTCCAAATAGTGGAATAGCTGGGTCATATAAATTTCTATGTTCAGCTTTTTGATAAAATAGAATTCTTAACAACTCTTTTATATTGCCATTATTTTTGGGATGAGATAGTATTATGTAGATTTCAATAGTCACTAGAAAACCGTGGAAATAAAACTAGAAGTTATCTAAAATAATGGCACTTGAAATGGAACACAGGCACACTCATTTTCATCATAGCATTATTACAATAACAAAAAGATTAAAAGTCCTATATATCTATCATTGAATCAAAGAATAAATAAGCTGTAGTACATATGTACAATGGAATACTATACAATGATTAAGAATAATGATGATCCATGAAACATCATACAACATGGATTAATTTGGAAGATATTATACTTAGTGAAATAAATCAACCACAAAAAGACAAATATGTTGTTGTTGTTGTTGTTATTGCTGTTATGTGCTATTGAGTTGCTTGTGACTCATAGTTACCCTATGTACAAGAGCCTTAAACCTTGCTCTACCCTGTGCCAACCTCATTGTCTACGACACACCTATTCCCACTACCCCAATCACTGAATCGATCCATCTCATTGAGGGTCTTCCTCTTCTGCATTGTCCCTCCACCCTCCCAAACATGATGTCCCCCTGGAAGGACTGGTCCCTCTTTGCAACATGCCCAAAGTATGTCAGATTAAGCTTCAGAATCCTTGCCTCCAAGGAGCAGCCTGGCTTTACCCTCTCCAGGGCAAAATTGTTTGTTCTCCTAGCATTCCATGGTATTCTCAATACTCTTCTCAAGCACCACAGCTCAAAGGCATCA
>NW_006399797.1:17180126-17182037 GCF_000299155.1 Elephantulus edwardii | reverse complement strand
GTATACTTGATCCAAACCATATTCTTTTCAGTTACTTGCTACACATTTGAAAGTTGAACAGTGAATAAAGAAGACAGAAGAATAATTGATGCTTTTGTGTTATATGGTACTGGAGAAGGGAAATGGATTGCCAAGAGAACAAATATGTGTTGGAGAAGGCATAGCCAGGGTGCTCATCAGAGAAAAGGTTGAGTTGAAAATTCATCTCACATAATTTGGGCATGTTGTTAGGAGAGACCAGTCCGTGGGAAAAGACATCATGCTTGGAAAAATAAAGGGTCAGTTAGTAAGGGGAAGACTTTCAATGAGATGGATTGACACAGTGACTGCATCAATGGGCTTAAATGTGATAGATATGATGAGGATGGGACATAATAGGGCATCCATCATTCACGGGGTGCTGTGAATTGTGGTCAACTTGATGGCACCAATCAAGAACATACTAATTACTATAACACCTATAATCGTTCATTAATAATATTAACAAACAATGATTTCTAAAATGGCCAGAGGTATGCTAAAGAGTATGGGAAAGTATAAGGCAGCACACTTATCCGCGGATATACATTTTTATTGTGGATAGTTCTACATACATAATTATAGGAGCTGTGTGTATATTACTATAGCAAATAGAACACATAAAAGGAACAGCCAAGGAAATTTCCTAGATACAACCAAATATCTCAAGAGATAAAGCTCCCAGGCATTTAGATGAAAGATTATAGACTTAGAAAGTTCATAAATAAAATGTTCTGGGTCTTCTTATGGTGAAGTGCCTCACTCACTCATTGCCATCAAGTCAGAATCAACCCATAGCTGACCTTGTAGTGGGTGTTCGAAGGCTGTAAATCATTCAGGAGGAAATTACCAATCTTTCTTCTTTTGAGCAGATGGTGGATTCAAACAACCTACCTTTGGGTTGATAGAACAACTCCTCCACTAGTCTACCAGAGTTCCCGGAGTAGTGTCTAGGGTCTTAAAATTCTAGTGAGCAGTCATCCAGATAAAATGATATGTCCCTTCCCATCCAGAGCAAAGGACAATGACGTGAACAAAGGAATAATTATGCTAAAATACTTATATAATATTTATCATTATATATATATATACATATATATCTCAGTGTATATATATTATATATACTTATTTAATCAGAGAGCTGGACAATGACTAAGGATGAAAGAAGAAGAATAGATGCCTTCAAGATGTGGTGCTGGAGAAGAGTCTTGAACATACCGTGGACTGCTAAGAAAATAAATAGATCTGTCTTGGAGAAGGTGGAACCAACTCTCTCCTTGGAGGCTAGGATTTTGAAGCTCTGCCTCACTTACTTTGGGTTTGTGAGGATCGGTCCTTGGAGAAGGATATCATGCTCAGAAAGGTAGACAGACAGAGCAGGAGAGGAAGACCCCAGATGAGATAGATTGATATAGTGACTGGGACAATTGGGGTTGGTGAGTTGGATTTAGTGAGACTGACTCAGAACAGGAAAGGGTTCAGAGCTGCTGTACATCACTATATATTGCAGATGACTCAACAGCATATAACAACAGCAGTGTGTTGGTTTTTTGTGTGTTTTGGTGTTTTCTTTTAAAGCCTCTTGTTTAAAGTCAACAAGACTTTAAGGAGGGCCTTTGTATTTAAAGTCGGTTGTTATATTTTGGAGGAACATTCTTCTTAGTGCCATAGCACTCTTCTGTCAATATGCTGTACTGAGGTAACCTGCTGTTGCTGTGATGCTAAACTTTGTGCCACTGGGGTATCAAATGCCATAATGGTTACCCATAGTGGACAATGTTTGGTGGAGCTCCTAGTTTAAGACAAGTTTAGAAGCAGGAGTGACATCCACTCCCTAAACAACATACCTCTAGAAACTCTATGAACTTTGATAAATGATGATAGTTATAGAAA
>NW_006399797.1:17172994-17179881 GCF_000299155.1 Elephantulus edwardii | reverse complement strand
TATATATATATATATATATATAAAGACACATAATATATATAATCAGTCTTTTAGCCTCATTATTCCTTTGTTTTCTTCACGCTTCTTTACTCTGGATGGGAAGGGAGCTATCAGGATTGGAAGAAGACTCTTGAGCAACCTACATTATGCAGATAACACAACCCTGCTTACTGAAACTGAGACGAACCTGAAGTGCTTGCTGGAGAAGGTCAAGTACTGCAGTCTTCAGTATGGATTGAAATTCAACATTAAGAAGACAAAGATTCTCACCACTGGGCCGATTGGTAGCACCATGATAGATGGAAGAGAGATTGAGGTTGTTGACAGTTACAGCTTGCTAGGCTCCCCTATCAACACTCACGGCTCCAGCAGTCAGGAAATCAAAAGATGAATTGGATTAGGTAAATCTACTGTCAGGGACCTTTCCAGAGTACTGAGAAGCAACAATGTCAGTCTAGAGATTAAGGTGTGCCTAATCCAGGCCATGGTCTTTGAAATTACTTGCTATGATGACAGAAGAAAAATTGATGACTTTGAGTTGTGGTGTTTGAACATACTATGGACCACCAAGAAAACGAACAGGTCTGTCTTGGAGACAATGAAACCATATTTCTCCCTGGAGGCTAGGATTTTGAAACTCTGTCTCACATATTTTGAGTATGTGGCCAGGAGAGATCGATCCTTGGAGAAGGACATCATGCTCAGAAGGGTGGAGGCAAAGCACAGGAGAGGAAGATCCTAGATGAGGTGGATTGATACAGTGACTAGGCAATGAGGGTAGGTGTGTTGGAGTCAGTGAGACTGACTCAGCACAGGCTAGGCTTCAGAGCTATCGTAAATAGGGTTGCTATGTGTCACAGGCAGCTTGACAGCACATAACAACAACAACAATATATATATTGTGGTTTAAAGTTTAGTGATAAGGAGTTGATTGCAACAACACAGGCATGCATTGCAAATACACCAATTGTTCCATGGGAGAAAGATGAACAATATCCTCCCAAGAGATTTACTGCCTCTGAAAACCTGCTGGATGGTCAGCTGTTAGTTTGGTCTCAATAGCACACAATAACAAAAATAACAATGTGTGTGTGTGTGTGTGTGTGTGTGTGTGTGTATAATTTAGAAAGTAGGAAGAATAAACAACAAAAAATTCAAGCCAAAAATCTATTCCTGGTAATGCAAAGAAAAAGCAAATTAGAATTTTCCATTTTAACTTTTTTTTAGATTTTTGCCAAAATCGCATCAAGTACTACTTAATGCCTATGTATATTAGTATCTATTGATTTTTCTATGTTGTCTACTCCTGTCACATTCCTACTGACTGATAGATCCTCATAAAATAGATAATTTGGTTAAAGAAAATAAGAACAAGACAATGTCTGCTGTAAAATAAGGAAATAATAACTTTTTACATATAAACAAGGCTGGGGTCTCTGAAGATAAGCAAAGGTTAGGAAAGAAATGGAGTTAAAAATCTTTCCTAATTGCTTCATTGCCTTAATGTAAACTCATGGAGAAAATCCTGTGGAGGCTGTGTATCTTTCATTGAAGGGTGATGATGATAACAACTAATTATTCTAAGGCCCCTGGTGGCAGAGTGATTATAGGGCTTGTCTGCTAACAGATTAATCAAAAGTTCAAGCTGACCAGCTACTTCACAGGAGAAAGATCTGACAAACTGCTCCTGCAAGGATTACAACCTCGGAAACCCTCTTAGGTGGTTCTCTAGGGTCACTATGAGTAAGAATGAACTACATAGTACGCAGCTATGTTCCATTTATGACAACAGTTCTACATGGGTCATCATCCTCACTGCACAGATAAGCAAACTGAGAAACTGAGGCATCATTCTGTGGATAAGGATTAGAGGAAGCATTCCAACCCAAACAGTGTCAACCCAGAGACACCTGCTTTCCTGGCAATATGATCCATGGTAGGGGAAGAAAGGGTAAGCCCAAACCCTAAGGTAAGATCTGACCTTACAGCCAATTGAAGAGAGGAATCAAATCACGAGGTGGGGTCAGAGCAGGCTACTGAGGAAGGAGGTCAGGAGCGGCTGATGCGCTGTAATTCCACAAAGACCTATTTACAAAGGTTTTGAAAATGTAACCATTCAAATGAGTGTGGTCGTGTGTGAAACAGATCATTCAGGAAGCTCGGCTTTATGAGGAGGAATGTGGCATCACAATTGTAGGAAGACTCATCAACAACCTATGTTATACAGATGACACAACTTTGCTTGTTGAGACTGCTTGCTGCAGAAGGTCAAGGATTGTAGTCTTCAATATGGAATGAAGTTCAACATCAAGAAAACAGAAGATTCTCACCACTGGGCCAATTGGCAGCACCATGATAGATGGAGAAGAGATTGGAGACTGTTAGCAATTAGCTCGCTCGTCTCCATGAACAACATTCACAGAACCAACAGTCAGGAAATAAAAAGATGAATTGCACTGAGAAAATATGCTGTCAGAGACCTCTCCAGAGTACTGAGAAGCAACGATGTCAGTCTATAGACTCGGGTGTGCCTGATCCAGGCAATAGTTTTTGCAATCAGAGACCTGGACAATGACTAAGGATGACAAAATAAGAATTGATGCCTTTGAATTGTGGTGCTGGAGAAGAACCTTGAACATACCATAGACTCTCGAGAAAACAAATAGGTCTGTCTTGGAGAGAGTGAAGCCAAGTTTCCCCTTTGAGGCTAGGATATTGAAGCGCCATCTCAAATACTTTGGGCATGTGGCCAGAAGGGACCAGCCATGGAGAAGGCCATCATGCTCAGAAGGATGGAGGGACAGCACAGGAGAGAAAGTCGCCAGATGAGATGGATTGATACAGTAACTGGGGCAATGGACGTAGGTGTGCCAGCGTCAGCAAGACTGTCTCAGGACAGGGCAGGCTTCAAAGCTGTTGTACATAGGGTCGCTATAAGTTGCATGTGACTTGACGGTATATAACAACAGCAACAACATATGTATATATGTTGTTGCTAGTGCCATAAAGTCTAATACCACCAATAGGGAACCTGTGAATAACAAAGTTGATCCTTGCTCTATCCTGCACCATGCTCACCATTTCGGATATACTTGTTCTCTTGTTACAGTCATTGTGCTAATTCATCTCCTTGAGGGCTTTTCTTTTATTTCACTGACCTTCCACCATTCAAAGTATAATGTCTTTTTCCCAGCACTAGCCCCTCCTAACCGCATGCCCAGGGTATGTGAGATGAAGCTTCACCATTCTCACCTCGAAGAAGCAGCCTGATTGCACTTTCTCCAAAACTTGTTTGTTCTCTTAGAGGTCTGGAGCATATTTAGTACTCTTCTCCAATACTGCGCCTCAGAGCCATTGGTGCTTCTTCTGCCATCTTTAGTCGTTATTAAATTTTCAGGTGCACAGCAAGTAATTGAAAAGACTATAGCTTGAATGTGGTGCATTTTTGTCTTTAAACTAGCGTAACTGTTCATTAGAACTTTGGAGAGGTCCTTGACAACAGATTTTCCTAATACAACACGACGTCTTCTGAATTCTTGACTGCTGGTAGCAAGGGTATTGATTATGGATCCAGGAAATACAAAATCATTGACAACTTCAGTCTTATCTCCATGTATCATGATGCTGCCTATTGATTCAGTGGTGAAGATTCTTGTTTGCTGATGACCATGACTATGGATGGCTATAGTCCTTGATCTTCTACAGCAAATATTACAAATCCTCTTCACTTTCAGCAAGCAAGATGTGTCATTTGTATAATGAAGACTGTTGTTGAGTCTTCCTCCTTTCCTGATGCAGCTTTCTTTTTCATACAGACCAGTTTCTCAAATGATTTCTCAACATACACATTGAATAGGTATGGAGAAAGGATATAGCCCTGGCACACATCTTTCTTGATTTTATACCATGCAGTGTTCCCTTGCTCTTTTCACACAACCTCTTCTTATTATAGGTATAGGTTTCATATGAGCACAATTAAATGTCTGGAATTCCCATTCTTCTCAAAATTAGCTATAATTTGTTATGATACAGTCTTTGCATAGTCAATAAAACACAGACAGACCTCCTCCTTTGTTCCCAGCTTTCAGCCAATCAGACATCAGCAACGAAGTTCTGGTGCCATGGTCTCTTTTAAATCCAGCTTGACCTTCTGGCAGTTCTCTTGTCTATGTATCATTCCAGCCATTTTTGGATAATCTTAAAATTTTATGATAGTAATGATGTTATTTGATAATTGTCACATTCTGTTAGATCACCTTTCTTGGGAATGGGAACAAATATGCATCTCTTCCAGTCAGTTGGCCAGGTAGCTATCTTCCAAATTTTTTTGCGCAGACTGGTGAACACATCCAGGGATGCATCTGTTTACTGAAACATATCCATTGATATCCTATCAATTCCTGGGACCTGGTATTTTTACTAATTCTTTAAGTGCAGTTTGAACTCTTTCCTTCATTACCATTGGAATGATAATATACTATATTATTATCTTTAATATACTACTAATATAATATACTATATTGTTATACTACTTTCTGAAATGGTTCAATGGTAACCAATTCTTTTTGGTGCTGTGACTTTGTTGTATTCCCTCCATCTTCTTTTGATGCTTCCTGGATCATTCAAGATTTTACCTATAACATCCTTCAGTATTGCAACTAGAGGCTTGAATTTATTTTTCTGTTCTTTTAGCTGGAGAAATGCTGACCGAGTTTTTATCTTTTTTTATTTCTAACTGCCTGCTCTTTGGACATTTCATTGTAATACTTTGCTTTATCTTTTTTTAAAAAATAATTTTGTATCTGTGTACCATCAAATAGTATCCAACTGGTACAGGAGGAGATTGTCCCTCTTTCTCCAGCAGAGCATCTGGTAGATTCAAACCGCGTGTCTCTGGGATTCCAGTGCAGCTTCCTGCCATGAGGCCACCAGAGCTCCCTCTACTTGATCTTTTCAAGGTGCTCTTTGAAATCTTCTGTTTGTCTCTTTTACTTTGGCATTTCTTTGTTTTGTTTTTGGCTTCTTGCTATTCTAATGAAATTTTTAGTCTCTTTTGACATCCATTTTGTATATGTGTAGATAGATAGATGCTCCTTTCAGTGGATGTTGTTGGTTTTAGATGCCATCATGTCAAAACAAACTCATAGTTGACCCTGCAATGTGTTTTTGTAGATTGTAAATTGTATGGGAGGAGATTGCTTATCTTTCCTTTCAGAGAAGGTACTGAATTCAGTTCACCTGCCTTTGAGGTAGCAGCTCAATACCTTACACATTAAGCCACCAGCGCTCCCTTAGGGATGGTATAGTGGGCTGCTAAATGCAGCTAACAAAAGATCATGAATATTCCAAAGACTTTGTAGTATTAAAAAAATATTTACAGATTTAGATCTATGTTCAAATTTCTGTGTTGAATTCCAGGATTTAAAGCAAAAGCAAGAGTAGACATTGCTTGGGGACAATCTCTTCTTAGTATCTCTGTCCTGCTCACTACCTCTCACCCTCATGTTGGGGTGGAAGGGCTTGCTGGTCAGCTGGCTCCGCTGACTGTGATCTATTGGATAAGGCATCTGGTTCACCGTTGTATTCTCAGGGAATGCAGTACCTGGTTCACTGCAGGTGTTCAATAAATATTAATGAAAGGAAGAAAAGCAGGGGAGGAGGGACAAAGGGGACAAGGAAGGCTAATCACAAAACATGTAGAGTAAGGTCTCCCTTTAGGCACCTCATAGCCGCATTCTCACAGTGAGTACAGAAAAACAATGGGCATGGAAGTGGGAAGCTAGGCTGTTCACCATATGAAGAAATGGAGTGATACAAAACTTGAAGAATGACAAGTGGCCTTATCATATAGCCTAATGTGATACTTTCAGAAGAATGGAATTTTTGTTTGTAAGGATTTTCTAGAAAACAGAATATTACTTTCTGTTAATTATTATGTTCCTTTAATTAATTATAAACAATTGATATATGTGCTGCCCCAAAGTCCCCCAGATTTCTTAGATTCCAAGTCTTTCAGTAATTCTTTTCAAGCACCGTGCCTCCTAACATTAGTTTTGTTTGTGATAGCTTCCATAGAAGGCTGTAAATACTCAGGACAAAGGAGACAATAGGAGAAGGAAAAGCAGGACTACTTTACTCTGCTGATTCTCTTCCTTCACTTTCTTTTTTTTAAAAATTTTTTTTCTTTTATTATTTTGGTGTGCGTGTACCGTCAAATCAGATCTGACTGGTACAGGAGGAGATTGCCCCTCCTTCCCCGGCAGAGCATCTGGTGGATTTGAACCATGCACCTCTGGGATTGTAGTTGCAGCTTCTTGCCACTAGGCCACCAGAGCTCCCCCTTCCTTCACTTTCGGTTCTACTTTCTGGGTGAATTTGCAGGAAAGGGGCTCATTTTAAATTCTGTCAATACAAGTACAACCTTATTTCTCTTCCACAGAACCATGTTTGCAGTTTGATGGAGAAATATTATAGAGGTGATTTCTGATAGGATAAGGTAGGTTTTAACATAATAAAAGGGTACCTTGAGATGCTAGAATCAATCTTGAAGATTAAAATAATGAAAATGGCTTTCAAAAATCATGTTTTGAACTTACCATTTCTTAATTTCCAATATAACACCCTGATTTGACACTGCTCAAAAGTAAGTCTATTCAATTCCAAAAGGCTAGTTACTCAAAAAAGTGACCTAGTGATTAACAAGTTACACTGTAAAACCAGAGGCAGACCATTCAAATCTACCAACTGATCCTCAGGAGAAAGATCCCCTTTCATGTGATTTATAGTCTCTGAAACAGCCCATTGGAGGGTCAGCTATGAGTCAGTTCAACACTATGGCAATGGGAAAGAAAAGGCCCCTCATTTTACAAATATTGTCTGTTGTTGTT
>NW_006399797.1:17155563-17172429 GCF_000299155.1 Elephantulus edwardii | reverse complement strand
AGAGAGAGAGAGAGATAGTTGAGGGTGTATTTCACAACTAAGGGGAGGCAATAGCTCCAAATTGAAATAGAAACTTGTGGTGAGGAGAGTTTTGGGGAAATTCCGACCAAAAAACCCTTCCAACAACAATAACAAAAAAAAATTCTACCAAGACACATATTGTTGGGGTAAAATATCTATCTACAGTACTATTTGTAAACCTAAGTTAATGGCTGAGTTCCAGATAGACTCTTGGCTAACTTTCTCTGATCTAGCCTGACTAATGCCAAAGAGATATCAATGCACCCCACCATTTGAGCCATTTAATATAGGCATCATTTTCTTTTAGCCATTTTGCTCTCCTCAGAGTTCTGGTCTTTAGAAGAAAATTTGCATGAATTTCAGGTTTCTTGTTTTTTTCATTTTTTTTTCCATTCTTTGCCAACTCTCTCACAATCTGGAGAGTTCCATAGATAACCCTCCCTCATCAGCTCTTTACTTTTTATTATCTAAATCTGTTGTGTACGTAAATCTGTATTGGTTCCATGAACTGACACAGGGACTGCAACAACACAAGAGTGGAGACTGTGAAGATGGTACAGGATAAAGGAAGATTTAATTCTGTTACTCACAGGGTCACGAGGCGTTGTAGTTGACTCTTAACCACTACAATATGGACTAAAATCTAATCCATCATACTCAGTTGGTTCCTTAGTGTAGAATCTCAGTATTCCATAATCCACTTTGCACTTTCTGTTAGTCTTACCCCAACTTCTCATTACACGTAGAGGATAGAAATATCCTTTCTGAAAGACATTTTGTTTTTTCAGACTTAGAAAATTAGTCTCAAAGGAAGAAGAATGACTTCTGCTCAGCATGTTATTATGTACTGTGCAGTCAGAACCAACTCACAACTGACGCTCTAGTGGGTTTTCAGAGACAGTAAAACACAGGAGGAGACTGTCCATCTTTCTCTGACAGAGCAGCTAGTGGATTTGAAATGCATGCCTTCATGCTGGCAGCATAACTCCACACCGCTAGGCCATCAGAATGTTCTTCTGCTCTTAATAAAAAGAAAATAATTTTCCTTCTCTCATTTTACCTGTCATGTTATCTCTCAATGATAACATATATCAATATGCTTTTGACTTAATAAACTATTAGATATTATATTCTCCTGCATTCCACTAAGATATTTTCCAAGGCTTTTTAAAAAATTAATTTTAATGAAAGTTTACAGAGACTTTGGATTTCCATTCATTCATTGTTGCACTTTTCTCCCTGACCACCTTTTCCCTCCAATTCACTCTTCTCCTTGAAAAGTAAAACTCTTTCATTGTTATGCAATCCCTCCCTCCCAAGTCTACTCCACTGTTCAGCCTTCATTCCGGAATCCTGTTATGACAATAATACCCAATCATATATCCCTTTTAAACAGTTCTCTCTCTCATCTCTTTCAATGCAGTATACCTCATTCATCTCCTCCTTCTCTATCTTCCCTCAACCCCAATATCAATCCCATTTTACAACAGTGGCCTTATGCAATATTTGTCCTTTGTGACTAAAATATTTTACTCAGCATAATGTCCTCCAGGGTCACCCATTTTACATAATATTGTATGAGTTCCTTGTTTTTCAATACAGCATAGTATTCTACTGTCAATACAGCATAGTATTCTACTGTGTGAATATACCAGAGCTCCTCTACCCATTCATTTGTTGATGGGCACTTGGGTTGTTTTCAGCTCTTTGCTATTTATAAACAAAGACGCAATAAACATGGGTGTGCGTATATCTGCTTGGGAGGCAGTTATGCACTCTTTCAGGTAAATTCCCAGTAGTGGAATTGCTGGGTCAAATGGTATCTCTATTTGCAACTTTTTGAGAAAGCGCCACAATGCTTTCCACAGTGGTTGTACCATTTTACACTCCCACCAACAGTGCATAAAGGTTCCCGTTTCTCCACAACCTTGCCAGCATTTGTTGCTTGCTGTTCTGTTAAATTTTGCTGTTCTTACTGGGGTGAGATGATAGCTTATAGCTGTTTTGACCAAGGCTTTTTTTAAAGTTATTTAATTTCTTTTTAATAGATATTTCTTATTTTCAATTGGCCTTTAATGACTCAGGATCATCTAGCTAAAATAGTTGACTTGCTTTTCTTTCTTTTGCATTTAGGAATTGTGTAGTGTCCTGGACAGAAGAGGAGGCTGGCTCAGCAGGATGAGAATACTCCTCAGCCTCCCAAAATACCAAACAATAGGGTACCAAACAAATAGTACTAAACAAACCAGCAGAGTGGTTCCTAGAATGATACAACAGAGGCCCTGCATCTTCCAGAGTTAATCCTGGTACCATGAACTTGAGATGCTCATGTAAGTGGAGATAGAATTGTTAAAAGGAACCCAGTGAGGGAAAAGGGGGACCCAGATCCCAATTCCTATTCTCTGCTAACTCACATAGAACTTGGGCAAGAATCTGGGCCTTCATTTCATCAGCTGTCCAATCAAATAGTCTCATGACCTGGGGACGCTGGCACCTTGGTTAATTGTCTAAAGAGGTTTTTAAAAGTCTCTGGACTTTTAAAGGAACATTCTTCACATGGGTTTGAACATTTTATTTTTTTTTTAAATAGCAGGCTACAGTACTGTATTTGCTCAGGAGTCAAGAAACCTCTGAAAAGGGAAATAAATTGGACCAGCACATTAACTATTTCTATTCAGGATTTAGTATTATCAGCACATCTTTCCCAGGTGGGAGGTTCTCTTTTGGGGACTCCTTTCAAGAAAGGATACCAAGGTCTCCAAGTCAGACTCCTAGGCAAAGAAAGGAGTTACCATTGGATTTGCAAGGGATGAAATCTTGGGAGAGTTTTAAAACACTGCTAGATTTTTCCATACTTGAAAATACTAAGAATATAACAACTGAAAAGAAGGTTTTTTTCAAACTGAACCTTTATTCTCACCAAATGGAGATTCCTGTGTTCGCAAGCTCAACCAAGAACTGCTTTCATGAGAAAATAATAGTACAAGGATTGTTTCTACTAGTTATAGGGGAAAACTCTTTGTGTCTGAGCTTTTTCTTTGGGCAAAGGGGGATGAGAACAGTGCCTGTTTTATGACTGTGGAGATTACGTGATTCATTCATGTAAACTACTTACGACAGTACCTCAAAAATAGTAATAACTCATTACATGATGATGACAATGTGACAGTAACAGTAATGATGACTTATAAGGGCTATTTCATCAAGACTTGGATATGGAATAAAAACAAAGGGGAAAAGCAATTACCTGTCAGCCCAAAACTTTTTTGCTGCTGACCATTTTCTATGTTCCAGTTACTAGTTCTTCTCACAAATGTGCTGCTTAATTTGCTCCCACCACATGTTAAGACTGCTCTCAAATTAAATGTGACACATGTGCCTTGATTTGGCCAGGAAAGTGTAAGCAGAATTGACATGTATTACACACAGGAAGAAGCTTTAAGAGCCAATGTACTCTCTGTCTCATTCTTTGACCACTGCCCGAGAGACTGTGGAATGTATACTAAGATAGTCTCCATTGATTAGATCCTGAATGAGAGGAAGAGCAACAGCTCTGTTTTGATATACCTTTGACATACAGAATGAGGGAGAAGTAAGTTTTTACCATATTAAGCTACTTTAATTTGAGAGTTATTTTGCTGAAGAGATCACAACAAATTATGGCTAATATTGGGAAGAATGGGAATCCTAGAATACTTAATTGTACTCATGATAAATCTCTACCAAGAAGCTGTTGTCTAAAATACGAACATTGCATGGCTTAAAATCATAAAGAGTGTATCCTTTTTCCATACCTTTCCATTCTGTATGCAGCGCAAACAACTCATGAAATCACACTCTATAAAGAGGAATAGGACATCAGGACTGGAGGAAGACTCATAAACAATCTACCTTATGCAGATGACACAACCTTGCTGAAAGTGAGGCAGATGTGAAATGTTTGCTGCAGAAGATCAAGGACTACAGCCTTCAGTATGGACTACATTTCAAGATTAAGAAAACAAAGGTCCTCACCAAAGTACTAACAGTCAATATCATAATAGATAGAGAAAGGATTGAAGCTTTCAATTATTTCATCTTGCTTGTACCAACGATCAACAGCCTTAGTACCAGCAGTCAGAAAACCAGAGAATGTATTGCTTTGGACAAGTCTGCTGTCAGGGACCTCTCCAAAATACTGAAGAGCAATGATATCAGTTTTAGAAGTAGGGTGCCCCTAATTCAAGCCAGGATCTTCTCACCCACCTGCTATACATTAAAGAGCTGGACAATGAATAAGAATCGCAGAAGAAGAATTGATGTTTTTGAATTGTGGTGCTGGAGAAGGATGTCAAATAGCCCATGGACTGGGATGAAAGACAATGGAAGACAAAAGAATTAAAAGATATGTCTTAGAGAAAGTGCAGGCTGCACGTACCCTGGAGGCAAAGATGGCAAAGCTTCATCGCTCACACTTTGGACATGTAGCTAGGTGAGGCTATTCCTTGGAATGGTGGCAGGTCAATGAAGAAGAGAAAGGCCCTACAATGAGATGGATTGGCCCAAAGACTTGCACAATGGGCTCTAGTGTGTCAAAGATGCTAAGGATGGCACAGGATAGGGCAGGGTTCAGGTCTGTTGTTTATAGGGTCACTGTAAGTTGTATTCAACTTGAAAGCACCTAAGAGCAATTACAGGGTTACACCACCCTGACAGTGTGTGGTTGACAGGTGTCATTGAGTTGGCTCTGACTCATGGCAATGCTAGGTATAACTTAGGAAACATTGCCCAGTCCTGTGCCATCCTCACAATCTCTACCTGCATAAGCTCATTGTTGCAGTAACCATATCAACCTATCTCAACAAGGCTCTTCTTCTTTCCTGACTTTCCAGATTTCCAAGCATGTTGTTCTTTTCCAGGAGTTTGCACCTCCTATTAACTAGCATGAAATATGTGAGATGAAGTTCTATCCTCCTTACTTCTATGGAATACTCTGGCTGCACTTCTTGCACAAAGACTTATTTGTCTTCTTGGGAGCCCATGGCATATGCAATATTCTTCACCAATAACTCAAAGACATCAATTCTTCTTCTGTCTTCTTTATTCATTCTTCAACTCTCATACATATATGAGTCTCATACATGACTTGTGGTAGGCTCAACTGAGTCTTTATATTAACATCTTTGCTCTTTAGCACTTTAAAGTAGTCTTTGTCCACAGATTTGCCAATGTAGCATGCCTCTTGATTTCTTGCATGACGCATGTGTGAACATTGATTATGGATCTAAGTAAAATGAAATACTTGACAAATCCAATATTTTCTCTGTTTATCATTAACCAACAAATGTTACCTAATGTGAGGATTTTTGTTTTATTTCTATCAATATGTAAGACATATGAAAGGCTTTATTTAGTATTTGATCATCTTCTGTGCTTCAAGTCCTCTTCACTTCCAATGAGTCAGGATGTGTCATGTGTATAACACAAATTGTTAATGACTTTATCTTCAATTCTAATGCCACTTTACTCTTCATATGGCCCAGATTCTCAGCATACAGATTTAATGTATATGATGAAAGAATACAACTGTTATGAACACCTTTCCTGATTGTAAAACCATGCGGTATTGCCTTATTTTCTTCCCAATAACTGCCACTTGGCCTATGTACATGTTCTGAATGAGTATAATTAATTGTTCTGTAATACCCATTCTTCTCAAAGTTATTCCTAATTTATTATGATCCACACAGTCAAAAGACTTTGCATAATCAATAAAACACACAAGTCCTACTTCCTGCTTTGTCTTAGTTTGGAAACTCTGCTGAAACGCTCAGTTATGAGGACCTATTTTGCTATTTGAAACACAAGCATAACAGCAACACATAAGCCACCACATTACAACACAGTGAGAACAGTGGCTGTCCTAACACATAAGCTACACTAGTATGAATTTATGATTATTATTAGAACCATCATCATCATTACTTTAAACACTCAATAATATATGTGTTGATAAAAAGGCATTTCTGAAAATAATAATAAATCAGTATATAATTGAATGTATTATATTTGGGCTTATAGATAGATAAATGTAATTGGGCTGATATATAGTTATACTTTTAGGCCTTGATCAAGTTTCCATAATTAATCCTATAATGAAAAATCCTGTTATTTTAAAAAACATCACTAATATTTGTGCATGCATGTAAGAGTGTGTGTGTGTGTGTGTGTGTGTGTGTGTGTGTGTGTGTGTGTGTACCTAGAAGAAGAAGAAATTCTGAAAGTGAAATTTCAGCTTTGTGCTTTTTTACTGACATAAAGTTTACTGTTAATTTATTATCAATTTCCAAAACTGTTTACATCGCCCTCTTATTGGTTTGGGCAGATAGTATATAGTTTTTTAAGTTTTGTCTGAGCCCCCAAATCTACCCACATTCTCATAATTATTGCACTGGTCCTACCATTACTATCTTTGTTGACAATAGATAAGTGAGACCTTTTTACTTGGTGAAATTTATAAGGGTTTAATCAAGCAAAATTCCATCCCTTTATAAGGAACTTAATCCTGTAGGTATTTTTGAAGATTTTGCTGCCCCAAATAGGAGAGCAGAAGCATTATGTGGAATTAACAAAATATTCTGTGAACATAGATGCAGAAAGAAGTAGGGTTCAAATTTCTGCATATTTCTTCACTAACACCCATTACCTGCCCAGGGCTGATGGAGTTCTTTCTCCTCCTTGGATTGTCTGCTCATAGGACTTGAAATGACTCTTCTGATTCCCCAGATGGGGCAGCAGTAAGTCTCTTGGCATGGCAGGACCTCACAAAAAGTGATTTCTGGTATTTGGAAGGAAGGCTGTGTGGTTGCCAGGGATATATTAGGTGCTGTGTGGCATTGGGAGAAGGGAAGAAAGCAACAAGGTTAACTGGAAAGGCTGGTTTCTCTTACTGAAAATTCACATGAAACAAGGCTGAAAGGCTGAGTGTGAGGGTGCAGGAATGTGAAGACCTTACCTGAGGAGGAGACCGTGGCTGGCAGGACTGGCTTCAGAGAGCCTGTGATATTGCTGGAGGAAGAGAACAAACACTTAATGAAGGAAGTTTCAAGAATTCTCCTCAAAGAAAATTAAGACTTTAACTCTCACCTTGGAAGGACACTTGAAGCAAGACGGTCTTGATCTTTCAAGCTAAGTATGTAAAGGAACACTATTGTCAACGCGCTGTGAAGAGAGAAGGAAAAAAGAGACGGGAAAGCTGACATGGCACATTTGGCTCCAGATATAACTCACACATACTGCTGGCCAACGATGCTCCCTAACAGGCCACACAGATGGGAGGGGAGGAGTCAGAAAAATCACAGCTATAGAAACCATGGAAACCAACACAGCTATGCCTTCTGCCCTGCTAAGAGAAAATCCTTGGCTTCCTGGATCTCAGGGCTCCTGGGGGAATCCAGGCTGATGGATTTTTCCTCAGAGCAGCCCCTTAACCCTGGTAAACTGTCTCTGAAGTGTCTGTCACTAGTGGAAAATTACAAGAGGAAGTATATGAATAGCTGGAGACAGCCCTCTGCTCCTTGCAGGAAAAAGTCTGGGCCAAGTTCACATGGCACTGATGGGGGTCATCTGCACCATCACAGTTGGAGATGAAAGGCGGCTGCTGATTCTAGACCTTTGGCTGCTTCTTTGACATCTTCTGATGTCTGTCTTCTGAATAGAGCTCAATAAATTGGACAAAGAAAGGGGAAGAAATGCAATAAAGCATCCATTTCCACACTTTAAATTGACAGGTATCTCTTTCTCCTCTAATTATCAGAATATCTATATATTGTTGCTGTTGTTATGTGCCATTGAGTCAAGATACACACAAACACACACACACACACACACATACACACATACAAACAAACAGAGAGAAACTCTCTCTTAAAGGTGAGGAGGTTTGGGGAACTAAACCCAATGCCATTCTTCATATGGGGGAGCCTTCAAGACTCACAAATTCTAAAGTCTGCCCAAGAATTTTGCAGTCATTATGCTGGATTTGAAACAGCCTGTGTTACCTAACTTGACCTCTTACCAGTCTGACTTCATACCTAGTTCCTAATGAATTTGTAAATCTATCAAATGTGAAGGATTTACTGCTGTTTCACATTTGGAGAGGGAACTCAGTATGATTGGAGGTTTCCAGTTTGTACACTGCTGGTTCAGTGATTGGGGTACTCGGGATGGGTTTGTCAGAGGCAATGAGATTGGCACAGGATAGAGCACGGTTTAGGGCTGTTGTACATAGGGTCGCTATGAGTTGCAAATGACTCGATGGCACATAACAACAACAACAACAACAACACTGCTGGTGGTGCTTTTAAACATTTTATCTCCCAAATAAGAAAACTGAGAGTCATTATATAGAATCATTAAGTATACACAAAGAAATGTGCTGCACTTTTGATCTCCAGTTCGTCAAGAAAATAAGAAGCAACTTGTTACTGCCTAGAACTACCCTGCCTGGAAACAGTGAGGCACAGCCTCATCACACAGATTTGGATTGTCACCCTGAATAATGCTTGCTGGAGTTCAAGGTCTTTTACTCTGTTCACCAGTTCTTCCCACTCTCCACTCTGCTCCCCAAAAGTAATCCTTAACTATTATTTTCTGATTTGTCTCTGTCATCTGTTTAATGCATAACCCAAGGAACTTCAGGCCCATCAAATAGAAAAGAACCCCCTCTCTCCATTGAGAGAAAATTCTCTTTGTTTGATTCTTTTAGGGTACACAATAAGCCAGAAACAAGAGAAAATATGCCTTATACTTCCACTTCTGGAATTGGGTAGTCGACAGTTTTAGAATTCATAAGATCTAGTAATCCCATAACAAAAGTAAGATCTTGTCCATCCTTAGAACAGTCAATCACACGAGATCAAAAGGACAGTGTGTCCAGGACAAAGCTCAAGTGGCAGGAAGGCAGAGGATTGAAGGATGGATGGAAAGAACCACAGGGACGAAGTGAGAAGAGTGTTGCTACAATGTGGAGATTATCATCAATGACAAAAAACATGTATGAATATTTCAGTGGAAAACCAATCTGTTCTGTAAACTTTCATTCAAATAATAATAAAAGTGTCTGGGTATTTTTTTTTAATGGTAGTAATATTTTCACCTCAGAATTGACTCTTTCTAATGAATTTTTCTAGAAGTCTATGTCCACAGAGAATGTTCTGTATGTCTGATAAAGATGAGTCCTTACATTGTCCTGAGTTAAGAATACCAACAGGAAAGGACAAGTGTGCCTCATATGAGAAATGTGTCAAGGTTTCTGTAAGAATTCTGTAAAATGGTGTGAAGTACTGGAGTAAACTTCCCGCAATAAACAGGAACAAATGTGAAAGTGCGAAGGGGACAAAAGAGGAGAGAGCAGCCCATGTCTTCTGTGATTAGGAAGCTGCTGTAGAGCAAAGATCTGAAGCACCTAGCAAAAGCAGATGCCAAACACCTAGGGAAAGCAGATGCCAGAGAATGACTGTCTCTCTTGAAACAAGGCCAGAAGTGAGCCCTTTCCCACACCACCAACAAAGCAGGTTTTTTGTGAGATAAATGCTCCTTTTACCATGCGAATAGCCAGAATGAAAACAAGAAAGAAATAGTCAATGGCTCGAGGACACATGCAAAAGCCCTAAGGAGCACAGGTTGACCAGGCTCCAGGCCGGAGGGGCCAACACAGCAGCAACAGAAGCCTCAGGATCACAGGCCAGAGAAAGATCCTTGCACCCGGCAGGAGATAACTCCCACATCAACCCCTCCTCCTCACCAGGGACAGGAGAGATGGCTGCCCACAAGCCATCCAATGTTTGCATAGCAAATACCGCATTTGCTTGATTTAACTATTTGGTAAATTTCACTTGAACCTTAGGATGATCTTATAGTGCCTTTGGTGTAAAATCATTACTGAAGAATTCAGAAGAATTCTGAAAATTATAGTAGAGTGGACTTCCTTCTTACTCCATTAACATAAGAAGATAGGAAGGAGAAGAAAGATATTTATAAAAGTAAGAAAGAATGGAGAGCAAGTGGAAATGTGTGTACACACACACACACACACACACACACACACACACACACACAGGAACTGATGACAAGGTATCAGATGACTGAAAGAAACCCTCCATTTAAGGCGACCTCCTTCATTCCACATTTAAGTACAAATGCCTGTGCTTTGTTCTTTGAGCTGAGTTCAGAAAGGGCATTCTCATCTTTAAGCTGACTAGAATGTCCGCCTCAGTGAAAGGGCTCCTTCTCTTCAAAGAAAATAGAAGGTCAAGCCCCGTTCATATGTAAGAAAAGAAAAGAAAAGACAAGAAGGAGGTGGGGGAAGAACTTGACATAGCATAACATTGACGTTTTTCTTACCAAAATGCCATCACAGCAATTAGAGATATCACCAAGGTCTGGAAAACCCAGTTAGGACACGACTGTTTTTTTCCTGAAAAATAAACCTATAAAAAGATTCAGTAACGAAGCAGTGATAAAATAGAGAATTGTTCCCAGTAATGACCTTTTCTGCTCCCACAGAATGGTGGGTGTGCTCTCCTCAAAGTACACTTCCCTCCTCCTCGCTGCTCCTCAGAAAACAAGCTTCTTTCAAAGTCTACCTCAGTCACTCCTTTTCTTTAATTCTCTGGCTACAGTATTCTCTCTTTTCACCAAAACCCTGCAGGACAATCATCTATTCCACTTGTCTTTGCAGTTTATGCCTTTATCCTCCCTATCAGACCTGACACTGTCGGAACCCAGGGGTTTATTTCTTCTAAAAGAATACTTTTGAAAATCAAAAGATTCAAGACAAGAAGGAATAAATTCCAGTGAAAGAATTCTAAGCATATGACAAACACGGTAAAGATATTTGCAGCATGAAATCCTAGCAAGGACTCATTAAATAAAAAACATCAATATCCAATTCTAACCTCTAAGCTCTGGGCTTGTGTATTATTTATTCTGGATCCAGTCAACAAATATTTATTAACCACTACCATGCATAGCTATACATCAGAGAGCTGAACAATAAGTATGACAGAAGAAAAATTGATTCCTTTGAGTTGTGGTGTTGGAAAAAAGGACTGAATATCTCCCTTTTTCTGCTAAAAGAACAAACAGTTATGTCTTGGAGAAGGTGCAGCTGCAGTGCTCCTTGGAAGCAAAGATGGTGAAGCTTTGTCTCTTTGGACATGTAGCTAGATGAGTCTATTCCTTGGAAAGGGACCTCATTCTTGGAAAGGTGCAGGGTCAGAAAAGGACACAAAGACTCCCAATGAGATGGCTTGACACAGTGACTTCAGCAATGGGCTCTAGCATGTCAGAGATGATGAGGTTAGCACAAGATCAGGCAAATTTCAGGATGGTTGGTTGGTCATTGCGTCTCTGTAAGTCATACTCAACTTGATGTCACATAATAACCACCAGGCATAACATTATAAGGAATATAAAAATAAGTAAATTTACAGGCTCTAGAGATCTTTAAGACTCTAACAATTGACATGGAAACTTGCATAATGGAGGGGAATTGAGCTAAAAAAACAGGCAGAGGCTTCCAGGTCAAGTCAATGAGGTACCACAGCAAAGCAGCTCACAGGTTTCACACCCTGTGCTCACACCTCAATCTTCCACTCTTTTCTCCACAAGCTCCATTTTTGAAGCATAAACCTGCCAGTTTTTTATATTGTTCTCAACAGATGAACTTCATTAGCTTCTCCATGCTTATGGCCCTGGGCCTACATCTATAAGTGTGCCTTGACTTGACCTAATCCCTCATCTGATTTCAGAAGACTCCAGAGGGATTTCAGTTAATCCTCAAATCCCTTTTCCCTTTGGAATTTAGTAATGCATTTGTAGATGGAGAATGGGTAGTCATCTGCTTACAAAGGTTAAAGTATGATGGTTTTAACTGATGCTATCTGCAGTGGAGTCTGTTCTGACTCCTAGTGGCCCCCCTTATATTGTCAAGTCTGTAGCTCTTTAAAGGAGCAGAAATCCTTTTCCTAAAAAGTAGCTGATGTTGTTGAACCACCAACCTTTCTGTTCGCAAACCAATAAACAATCAGAGTTCTTTAATTTTTATTGCTATATAATGAAATGATATCTTGTGAGATCATCAACTAAGATAACAATATTCAGCATTCCTGTGAAAGTTAATAACTTAAAAAAAATTTTATTGGTTTGCTGTCAGTCATACATTTTTCCATACCATGTTTCATATATGTATTTCATTCATGTATGTATTTTGTACGATCATTCATACACATTGTATTTTATATAGTTAATTACTGTTGATCTATGCTTATTATCACCCTTTTCATGGGGATGTTTTCAAGTCTCTGTTGAATCTTTTCTATTTCTTTACCCTCTGAACTGCTGATTGACTTCTGCTTTCTTGGTGATTTTTCCCCTTCCCCCCTTTTTTAAAATTTATTATTAATTTCAATGAAAATTTACAGAGACTTTGAACTTCCATTCATTCATTGTTGTACTTTTCTCCCCTCCCAACCCTCACCCCCAGTATACTCTTCTCTTTGAAAAGTAAAAGAAAAATTCTTTGATTGTTTTACAATCCCTCCCCTCAGGTCCACTCCACTATGCAGCTTTCGTTCTGGAGTTCCATCATGACAAAAATACCTCATCACATATATCTTTTAAACTGTTTTCTTCCTCATCTGTTTTAATGCAGTATACATTATTTATCCCATCTTTCTCAGTCTCTCCCCAACCTCGATGTCAGTCCTGTTTTACAACAGGGGCACCATGCAGTATCTGTCTTTTTGTGACTGAGATACTTCACTCAGCATAATGACTCTTTCAGGGTCACTTATTTTGAATAATATTGCATGAGTTCCTTGTTTTTCAATGCATTGTAGTATTCCATTGTGTGAATATACCACAGCTTCTCTACGCATTCTTTTGCTGATGGACACTTAGGGTGTTTGCAATGTCTTGCTATTGTGAACGAAGCCACAATAAACATGGTGTGCATATATCTGCTTGTGTTTAAGTTATGGTCTCTTTGGGTATATTCCCAGTAGTGGAATTGCTGGGTCAAATGGTATCTATATTTGCAACTTTTTGAGAAAGCGCCATACCGCCTTCCACAGTGGTTGCACCATTTTACACTTCCACCAACAGTGAATACAAGTTCCAGTTTCTCCACAACCTTGCCAGCATTTGTTGCTTGCTGTTCTGTTAAATTTTGGTATTCTTACTGGGGTGAGATGATATCTCACAGGTGTTTTGCCCCTTCTCCTTTTTATGGCTTCTCTATTTTCCTTCCCTTTACACTTTTGAATATTATACACAATCAGCTCAGTTATCCTCCTGTTTTCATAATAGTGGTCTTATACAGTATTTATCCTTATGTAACTGAGTTATTTCACCCAGCATAATGCTATCTAGGCTTCCCTATGTTCCCTATGGTATTTTACAAAATCATTGTTTATTAGGGCTGTGAAGTTCTCCTTTGTATGAATGTACCAAAATTTCTCAATCCATACGTTTGTTGGTGGACATTGCTATTGTGAATAACACTTGTATGAACATAGGTTTACATATTTGATTGACACAGTGACTGCCGCAATGGGCTCTGTGTGTCAGCAAGTATGAGGATGGCACAGGATAGAACTGGGTTCATATCTTTTGTTCATAGGGTCACTACAAGTTGTTCTCAATTCAACAGCACCTAATAACAACATATTCCTATCAGTGGAATAGCTGGGTCATATGGGATTTCTATGTTCAGCCTTTGTTCCTAGGTGTCTCTGGGTATTGTAAATGGTATTACTTTCTCGGTTTCCTTCTCTGAATTCTTTTTGTAACTGCAGAGGAATCACATTAACTTTTGGATATTCCTCTGAGAAGTCAAATGTCATTCTTTTGTACCACAAAGAGACAAAGAGTTCCTATGTAAACACTTGACATGCATAGGGGGTAAATAAGGGAATCCAACAACAAAAAAAGCAAAAATCATTTGTAATTTCTCTAGAGATACTCCCCCTGCCCTCAATTTCTCTCTGTGTATGTAAAAGATCACCTGTGTTTATTATAAATATAAGTCTATTTACCTTGTTGGGTTTTTTGGGACTGGATCTTCTCGGAGAAGATACACTAGCAGCTCTGCTAAATTTGCTTTTTAAAAAGAAAGAGAGAAAATTTATTACAATTCAAATGCTTCTTGAGGCATTATACCAAAAAAGCCTACTCCGTCATTCTAACAGCACTACAGCTTCCTTTGAATTATGGTAATTTTGTAAAAAAGGAAAAATCAAAACAATTGACAGTTCCTTTTGTGGAAAAGAAAGCTAATAAGCATAAATGAATGCATTAAATACTACATTTCTCAAAACCAAACCCCAGGAAATGTGCATTTAACCTACTTAAGTAATAATTTAAAAAAAAAAATAATGTTTTACCCCTAAGAACTAAATGTGGTTTTCTATATTTAGAAATGACCTTGTTAAAGGAGAAGCCTCCCTTGTGGTATAATGTAGTACATTCTTGAACAATTGTTATCAAGCATATGCCCAATGTTTTGTTTTAAGACACTGGGATGAGATTTGGGAAAGTAGGAAAAACTAATCATACCAAAGTATTTTTAAAACAAAAGTGAGAACTTCATTATGAGAAAGTAACAAGTGCTGCTTGTTAAATTTTTTTAAAAAAATAAAAAACAAACTAAGGCTGGCCTAGTTATGAAAACATCCCACCCTTTCCTTTCCTGAATTTCTGTTGTAATCCTGAGTGTACCTGATTGAACTGGCTTCACTGACAGAGGACTTCAAACTACTGAGCCGCTTTAGCCTGGCCAGCTTTCTGTTCCATATTTCTAACTCTTCTATCCTTTCTTCAAGGTTGTTGGTTAGTTTGCAGAGCTGCTTCACTGCACCTACATTCTCCATAAAGATCTGGTCCTAAAAGGGAAAAGAACAGATATTATATGAATTTATAGTGTGAGACCACCAGGGAGCTGTCCAGAGCCCATTCTAGTCAGTTGGAACCCACCATTGAAAATGCTTATACACACACAACCTCAAGCTCATTCAAGATAAATCGAGAGAGTGTGGAAACCTAATGTGGGCTTGCTGTACTGCCAGCTGGGCTGTAAAGCTGCTTATGTTCAATTTGCAATAAAATGGAAATATGTCCTTGTACCCTCAATAGAGAATGGAGCTGAAGGACACTGTCAAGTTTGGAATCTAAAGATTTATTTTTTATGATTATTACACTGTATTTAAAACTCATAAAAAGAAAGTCAGAACTGGTTTCTGAATGTTGATTTGTACATTCATCCCCAAGTCCTCATACGAAATTATTCCAGCTCTCCCTGGTAGAGGGCACACCACAATGTTCAGATTGAGGAAAAAGGGAGACTTGGACTTTTCTCCAGGTTCTGATACCTACTAGATGTGAGACCTGAGGTTGAATGCAACAGTCAAGGCTTCCATTTCTTCATTTATAAATGACAGGATAATTCCTGAGGGCTCATTTCTACTTCATCATCCATGCACTGTGCATTTTAACCTAACTCTCAAATAAGATAAAATATAAAACAACAGAAAGGGGAGGCTAACTGAAGTCAAGAAGGCCTGGTCACCATGCCCCTGCTCACAAATCTCATGATAACACAAACATGTGTATCCATCTCAAAACCATAACAGAAACCAGCCCTCCAAACAGAAAGTGTTCATTGACTCCCACCCCAGCACTCATGACCTCGTTTTCTTGCCTCATTCTGTTTACAAGTTTTTCCAAATTCCTGGTACTCTCTGAATCTCATGATGTTGTCTTAGAGGCCACTGAGCTATAATTTTCTATTTGCAATCACACCATTAGACAGAGTAGACACATTCCATACGGTGTTTTAGGTTATATCCTTATGGGAGCAAAACAGGTTTTTTCTCTCTCACAGAGTCACTAGGTGGATTTGAATCCCTAACAATTTAGTTAGGGAGCACTGGTGACCTAGTGGCAAGAAGCTCAGCTGCAATCCTGAAGGCACACAGTTCGAGTCCACTATATGTTCTTCAGGAGAAGGATGAGCAATCTCCTTCTGCCTCAGAAAACCTACTGGGTGGCTTCCTTGTTCTCCATTTTGTGACCAAGGAACCTCACACAGGAGCTCCCTTAATAAAGCTGCTTTGCGCCTAGGAGCAACATGCCAAGGAGCGATGCCAGGGTGCGACACACTGGGGAGTGATGCTGGAACTTGAGTGAGGTACTTGGGGGTCATCACTACTGTTTGGCTGGATCATGTGGAACCCCTTAAGCTCAATCAGAAGGGAGCAAAACAGCTTTGTTTGTCTTTGAAGGGAAAACCAAGTTTTCTTGGTTTTCCAGTCAACTCACTGCACTCTGACTTGCATCTCCTCACATCCAGTCCATCAACTGCCTTTATCCCAGAGTACCTTGGGCTACCCTAGCTGTGGCATTTCTCAAACAGAGGAGGCTGCTTCCACAAGCCTTTTCTCTATTGAACTAAAGCATATCATCCCTTGGGTTAGAAGGCAGAGAGAAACCCCAGGCAGGGTAGCTGTCCCACACACTTCTGGAGCAGTAACTTCAGATCAAGAATCTGCTATCACCTCAGACATGAAAAACTCTACCACATCAATGTCACATAGGAAGTAGGCTACCTTAACACCTACAAAAGCCCAAAGCAAGATGTAACCCCCAAAAAAGCGACAGTGTATCAATAGATTTCCTGAAGCCAGAATATCTGATGAAACTTTCTGACATACAATTTAAAAGAACAAAGATTGAATATTTTCAATGGGTGAAAGAGAAACTTGAAGAATTACAAGACACTGCAAGGAAAAGCTTTAAAAAAAAAAA
>NW_006399797.1:17113440-17155388 GCF_000299155.1 Elephantulus edwardii | reverse complement strand
GATAGATTTGATCCACTAGAACAAAAAGCAGAATCAAAAAGTAAGGAAAAGAAGAAAACCTAAGAATAATGTGGGACACCATCAAGAGAAATAACATGCACATCATCGGAATTCCAGAAGAGGAAGAAGCAAGTAAAGGCACTGAAAAAGCTGTGGAAGAATTCCTAGAGGAAAACTTTCCAGGTATAATGAAGGATGAGAGAATATATATTCAAGAAGCTGAGTAAACACTATATAGAATAGACCAAAAAACAACAACAACAAAAAAAACCAAGGCATACCATAGTTAAATTTGTCAGAATCAAAATAAGGAGAGAATTCTGAAAGCAGCAAGGTAGAAACAAAGAGTAACCTGTAAGGGAAAGCAAATAAGATTAAATGCCGATTTCTCAGCAGAAGCCATGAGAGCAAGAAGACAATGGGATAGCATACATCAAAAACTCAAAGAACACACCTATCTACCAAGAATGTTGTACCCAGCAACATTGTCTATCAAATATGAAGGAGAGGTCAAGATACTCCCAGGAAAACAGAAGCTAAGAGAGTTTGCAAAAACAAGACCAGCATTGCAGGAAACACTGAGAGACACCCTTCTTACAGAGGTGCCACAGAAAGCAAGATGGACCAAAGTAATTAGCGATAACACCAAAAAGAACTCAACAACATGATAGCATTGAAACCTTGCCTTTCAATAATCACAGTGAATGTAAATGCTTTAAATGCACCACTGATGAGAAAAAGATTAGCAGATTGGATAAAGAAACAAAATCCATCAATATGCTATCTACAAGAGACACACCTGAAAAATTAAGATAAAAAAAAGACTAAAAATAAAAGGGTGGGAAAAATATATCAAGCAAATGACAACCAGAAAAAAGCAGGAGTAGCAATACTAATTTATGATAATATAGATTTCAGTGCAAAAACCATCATAAAGGATAAGGAAGGTCACTACATAATGATTAAGGGGTCAATAGAACAAGGAGATATAACAATAATAAATATTTATGAACCAAATGAACGACATGCAAACATTAACAAAACCGAAAAAGGAAATAGACAACACTACTATAGTGGTTGGAGATTTCAATACACCACTCTCAAGAAAATATAGAACTTCCAGAAAGAAACTCAAAAAAATCACACAATAAACAAACTTGATCTAATAGCTATTTATAGGCTAATGCACCCCAAAAAACGGACAGTATACCTTCTTCTCCAATGTGCATGGAACATTCTCCAGAATAGATAACATTTTAGGCTACAAGGCAAGTATCCATAAATTCAAAAGCATAAAAATAATACTAAGCATCTTCTTAGACCACAGTGCTACAAAATTAGAAATTAATAACAAGAGGATAAAGAAAAAAGTCCCATACATTTGGAAGCTGAATAACATCTTGCTTGAAAATGAGTGGATACTAGAAGAAATAAAAGAAAGAAAATGTTTCTTTAAACAAATGATTATGAAAACACAACTTACAAAAACCTCTGGGGCACAGCTAAAACAGTAATCAGAGGTCAATTTATACCAATAAGAAAACACATTAAAAGACAGGAAAAAATGACCATTGACTCTCTAAACCAACATCTCCAACAAATTGAAAAGAACAGCAAGAAAACCTGACACTTTCTAATAAAATGGAAATTATAAAAATTCTGGCAGAAAGAAAAGAAAAAGAAAAAGAAAAAAATTTAAACTATCAACAAAGCCCTCTCTAAAGTACTCAGGAGCAACGGTGTCTCTCTGGAGACTAAGGTGTGCCTGATACAGGCCATGGTCTTTGCAATCGCTTGTTATGCATCAAAGAGTTGGACAATGACTAGGGAGGACAGAAGAAGAGTTGATGCCTTTGAGCTGTGGTGCTGGAGGAGAGTACTGAATGTACCATGGACTGCCAGGAAAACAAACAAATTCATCTTGGAGAGGATTAAACCAAGCTACTCCTTGGAGGCAAGGATTCTGGGGCTTCGTCTGACATACTTTGGACATGTTGCCAGGAGGGACGGGTCCTTGGAGAGGGACATCATGCTTGGGAGGATGGAGGGACAGTGCAGGAGGGGAAGACCCTCTGTGAGATGGATTGATTCTGTGACTGGGGTAATCGGGATGGGTGTGTCAGAGGCAGTGCGGTTGGCGCAGGATAGAGCAGGGTTTAGGGCTCTTGTGCATAGGGTTGCTATGAGTCGCAAACGACTCGACGGCACATAACAGCAACAACAGCAGTCAACAAAGCCAGGAATTGGTTCTTTTAAAAGGTCAATAAAATTGACAAACCACTAGCAAAACTGACAAAAGAAGGAAAAGACACAAGTAATCAGAATAAGAGATGAGACAGGCAATGTCACAACAAAACCACCTAAAATAAAAAGGTTAATAATGGAATATTATTAAAAACTATATTCAAACAAATATGAAAACCTAGAGAAAATGGACAAATACTTAGAAATTCACAACCTACATAAACTGACACAAACTGAAATTGAACACCTGAACATTACAAAAGAAGAAATTGAAAAGGTAATAAAACAACTTCCAGCCAAAAAAAGCCCGGAACCAGATGGCTTTACAAGTGAATTTTATCAAACATTCCGAGAAGAACTGTCACCAATTCTACATAAACTATTCCAGAAAATAGAAAAAGATGGAATTCTCTCAGACTCATTCTATGAAGCAAACATTCCTCTATACCAAAACCAGGTAAAGACATGAGCAAAATAGAAAACTATAGGCCAATATCTCTCATGAACATAAATGCATAAATCATTAATAAATCCCTGAAGAATAGAATCCAATAATACATCAAGAAAGTAATTCACCATGACCAAGTAGGATTCATAACAGGTATGCAAGGATGGTTCAACAAAAGAAAAACAATCAGTGTAACTCATCACATTAGCAAAGCAAAGAATAAAAACTGCATGATCCTATCAATTGATGCAGAAAAGGCCTTTGACAAAATCCAACACTATTATCTGATTAAAACACTCAACAAAATAAAAGTAAAAGGGGATTTTGTCAACATTGTAATAAGTATATGTGCCAACCCAAGAGCCAACGTTGTTCTCAATGATGAGATGCTAAAGGCATTCCACTTGAGAACAGGAACTAGGCAAGGATGCCCACTATCACCCATTCTATTCAATACCGTATTAAAGGTCTTAGTTATAGCAATAAGACAAGAGAAGGAAATAAGAAGTATTCACATTGGCAAATAAGAGGTAAAATTATCTCTATATGCAGATTATATGATAATAAGAAAACCCTAAAGACTCAGCAAGAAAACTACTGGAAATAGTTAACCAATTCAGCAAAGTGGCAGGATACAAGATCAACATAAAAAAATCAATTGGATTTCTCTACAGTGAAAAAGAGTATAGAATGGGAGCTAAGAAAAACAATACCCATCACAATAGCTAATCACAAGATTAAACAGTTGGGAGTAAATCTAGAAACAAAAGATTTATTCAAAGAAAATTACAAGACATTACTACAAGAAACAAAAGGACACCTGGAGAAATGGAAGAATATACTTTACTCATAGATAGGCAGACTCAGTATGGTGAAAATGACAACACAACCAAAGACAATCTATTAACATGGTCAGTGCAATCCCAATACAAATACCAATCCCAGTCTTCAACAAGATGGAAAAGGCAATCTTCAATTTAATTTGGAATGGAAAGAGACCCAGAATAAGCAAAGCACTCCTTAAAAAGAGAAACAAGGTAGGAGGCATCTCATTCCCTGATTTTAAATCCTACTACACTGCCATGGTGGTCAAGACAGTACAGTACTGGTACAATGACAGACACTTAGATCAATGGAATAGAATTGAGAATACAGAAATCAGCCCACATACCTATGATCAACAGATTTTTGGCAAGGAGATGAAATCAAATGGGAAAATAACAACCTTTTAAAACAAATGGTATTGGCAAAATTGGAAAATCATCGGAGGACACTCAAACAAGACCCACACCTCATACCATACACAAAAACCAACTCAAAGTGGATCAAGGACCTAAGACTAAAACCAAGGACAATATACTTCATTAGAGAAAAGCTAAGAAGAACCCTAGAAGCACTAATCCACAGCATGAACAGTATTCTAAGCATCCTGAAAAACCTACAACCAGGAAAAGTTAAATTAGATGAATGAGACCTTCTAAGAATCAAATTCCTATGCACATCCAATAACATCTCTAACAGTGTAAAAAAGAGAAGCCACACACTGGGAAAAATATTTGGTAATGACATGTCTGATAAGGGACTTATATCTAGAATTTATAAAATACTCGAATGCCACAACAAGATAAATATAAACAACCCAATTGAAAAATGGGCACAGGATACAAACAGACACTTCACCAAAGAAGACATTCGGATGGCCAACAAACACATGAAGAAATGTTCAAAATTCCTAGCCCTAAGAGAGATGCAAATCAAAACAAGTATGAGATATCATCTCACCGCAATAATAATAGCAAAATTTTACAGAGCAGCAAACATCAAATGTTGGTGAGATTGCGGAGAAACTGGAACCCTTATTCACTGTTGGTGGCAGTGTAAAATGGTACAACCACTGTGGAAGGTGGTATGGCGCTTCTTCAAAAAGTTGGAAATAGAAATACTGTTTGACCCAGCAATTCCACTACTGGTAATATACCCCAAAGAGACCATCACTGCTACCCAAGCAGATATATGCACACCTATGTTTATTGCAGCTTTGTTCACAATAGCAGAGTTGTAAACAATCAAAGTGCCAATCAACAAACTAATGCATATAGAAGCTGTGGTATATTCACACAGTGTAATATTATGTAGCACTGAATAACAAAGAACTCATGAAATATACAAAATGGGTGCAATGGAGGACCTTATGCTGAGTGAAATAGTCACAGAGAGACAAATACTGCATAATGCTACTGTCATAGAACAGGATCTATATGGGGATTGGGGAGAAACTAAGAAAGAGGGAATAAATAATGTACATGGCATTGAAACAGACAGGGAGAGAACTGTATGAGGAATATATGATTAGGTATAATTGGCATGACAAGAGTTCAGGAAAAAGAGCTGCATAGTAAAGTGATGGTGGTGAGGGACTGTATGACAATGAAAGAACTTTTTTTTTCCAAAGGAAAAAAGCAAACTGGGGGAGGGGGAACAGGGAGGAAAATGTGCTACAGTGAATGAATGGAAATCCAAGTTCTTTATAAACTTTCATTAAAATCTCAATTAAAAAATTGCTAGGATAGCAGAGGTTAGTGAGAGGACGAGAGGAAGAAGGAATAGGAAAGATGAAGTGTAGACTTGAAGAAAAGAAGTTGGCATATGTCAATAGTAATTAATTATATAGAACACAATATATATGAATGATTGTATAAAAAACAATATATATGCATGAAACCCAATGTATATGGATAACTGTACATAAACCAATAAATGGGGGGTTTTTTTACATCTTGAAAAAAAAAGAAAAAAAGGAAAACTCACTGAAAGGTAAGCTATGAGTCTGTTCAGACTCAATGGTACACAACAACAATAATAATCATTTAGTTCGCAGCTGAGAGTTTAACCAAAACTTAAAGGCCAAATGTTGTTGTCCTATACATTGAACTAAAACAAACTCAAAGCTGACCCTTCAGTGAGTTTTCAGAAGCAGTAAATAACACAGGAAGAGATTGCCTATCTTTTGCCCAGAAAGCAGCTGGTGTATCAGAAACACATGTCTTTGGGTTAGCAGTGTAACTACTTACCACTAAGCGACCAGAGCTCCCTCAAGACAGAAAGAGAGACACTATTTTGTGACGAGGGGTCAAACTTGAATTTTAACCAAGAAACCAAAACTTTAAGCGTTACAAGTTTCAGAGAAGCACTCAAAAAGAGAACAAAACCCCAACATTACAGATTTAAGCCTTAATCAATACAGTTTAAGGGCTGGCATATCTATGAAACAATGGCAGATTCACTTAAATTCTTGCAAACTGCCACACAGACCTGATGGAATCTGTCAGCACTCCATTCATCCATGTCCAAGTAGTTATTCAAATAGTTACCTCAATAAAAATGTCTATGTCAAGGCCAATCCAAACTTATTTCATGTGCGAAGCCTTCCCAAAGGCCCTGTTGTGTCAGGTTTCTGTCTTCCTGCTCATACTGTGAACTTGAGGAGGACAGCAATTATGTTGATTTATAAGTGTATGTCGCAGGAGAAGGATGTACGATCTCTTCCTGTACGATTAATGCCTCTGAAGACCCTCCAGAGAATCAGCTATGGGTCGGTTCCAATTCTAGGGTACACAACAACAACAGCAATGTGTTAGCATGGAGCTCTGGTGGCTAAGTGGTAAGGAATTTCTGATTATACAAAGGTATGTGGTTTGAATCCACCAGCTACTCCATGGGAGAAAGATGGGCCACCTCTTCCCATGCAATTTACTGCCTCTGAAGACCTGTTGGAGGTTCAGCTATGGGTAGGTTCCAACTCAATAGTACACAAAAATAGCATGTGCTAGCAAAGAGAAGTCTGGTGGATTAGTGGTAAGGAGTTGTGCTGCCAATCCAAGGAGACGAAGATCAAATCCAGCAGCTGCTCCCATAGAGAAAGATGAGCAATCAACTCCTGTGCGATTTATTGCTTCTGAAAACCCAAGGGAGGGTCAGCTATTAGTTGGTTCCTACTTTGTGGTACATAGAAACATGTGTTAGCAACATAAGAAAGTAGATCACTTTGTGAAATAACCTCTAAACTCTTGAATATTCTCAGTGATCTAAGTGTTTTGATTGAGCCTCCAGATCACATGTAAGGAATGTGCTAAAGAAGCAACTCAAGTGGGACTAGGCCTGGCCAGAAAGATACAGGGAGGCAAGAAGCTGGATGACTGATTTAAATACAAATCATAATTCTACCTTTCACAGGAGTGACTCAGTCATGTTTACATAATGAGGACCCAACAAAGTCTATTTGGTAACAGACCTTGATGATAGATCTTCATGTATGTGGGAGGGAAGCACATCCCTTTTTGGGGACATGGGAGTTCCACCGTGAGAGCCGTCACAGACTTCGCCTTCAGCTTCTCCTCATTTTCATCCTTTATAGTACTTTAAGAGAGTCCTAGGGGTCTAGTGGTAAGGCACTATGTTGCCAACCCAAAGGCAAGTGGTTCGAATCCATCAGCTCCTTCCAAGGAGAAGACAAGAAATCTTTTTCTATGTAATTCACTGCCTCTAAAAATCCTCCAGATGGTCAGCTATAGGTTGGTTCTGACACGGCAGCATTTAACAATAACATGTTATTATAAAATTGTCATAGTAAATATAGTACTTTCTGTGAGTACTGTGAGTGGTTCTAGTAAATTAACAACTCCAAGAGTACAGAAGCCAGCAGGTCAGAAATGAGGTGCCACAGGGGACTCCCCAAAGCTTGCAGCTATTGACCTGAAAAGTAGTGGGGAAATCCAACATTCACAGGTCAGAAGTGAGGATGTTGTGGAGATGCCAAGGTTGCTCTGGTGTCTCGGGCCTTTGTGAAGTCTGATCTACATCCCAGTACTTGGGGCTAGGGAAGGAAGTGATTCAAGAGCATCTGGTATTCAAAACAGAAATGGAGCAGGGGGGCAGAATTGATAGTAAATCAAATTGATCCTCCCAGTTTTCCCTAAAAACAAAGTGAACAAGAGCCTGATCTTTGAAGTCTATATATTCCAACAAAATAGTAAGAAAAAGAAGCAGTAAGGGGGAAGAAAGGAATGAGAGAAGGAGACCCTCCTAGATCCTTGTATAGTCTTCTCGAAAGTTATAAGAATATACTAGCTTTTTCTTAAAGTTGTGTCAGTTATTATTAAAAAATTTACGTAAGGAATGCAAATTGGTAAACCTCTATTGACTGGAATTTGGCTATATCTAGCAAAACTACCTATATTTTTATCTTTGAGCTTCCAGATCTCTGGGAGAGAATGATAAGGCAGCCTCCTTCTACTAAGACATTCTCAAAAATCTCCTGTTGGAGAGTCAACATGAGTAATAAAGGACTCAGTGGCACTGCTTATTAGTAAGCAGGGCTCATTGTGGCCTGTAAATACCATTCTTGACTAAAAATGTCCTGGGTACAATTCTCAGTTTGTGCCTCAGTTCTCATATTCTCAGGGTATGCTCCAAGAAGTGGAATAGCAGGGTCATAAAAAATTTCTATGTCCAGCTTTTTGAGGAAGTGCCAAACTGCCTTCCAGAATGGTTATACCCTTTTACAATCCCACCAACAATATTCCTTTCTCACCCCATCCTCTCCAACATTTATTACTTGCTATCCTGTTAAACTTTGCCATTGTTACTGGAGTGAGATGGTACCTCATTGTGGTTTTGATTTACATTTGTCTTATTGCCAGTGATTTGGAGCATTTCTTCATGTGTCTGTTTGCCATTGTTCATTCATAGCAGCATTATTCACCATCACAAGAACATGGAAACAGTCCAAATGTCCAACTACAAATGAATGGATTGAGAAATTGTGGTGCATTCACACAATGGAACACTATGCAGCACAAAGGAACAATAACTTTGTAAATTATTACCTAACTTGGGAGGGACTGGAGAGCATCATGATGAGTGAACTAACTCAGTCCTACAAGGATACATATTGCATAAAACCATTACTGTAGAATGAGTCTAAGGATCCAAGAATGGTGGGAGAGGCTGGAAGCAGAGAAATATGGATGTACAAGGGGAAGGAGAGATTAATCATTTGGGTTGTACAATTTGATGTGGGGTGGATACTGAAAGAATTTGTTCGAATTTGTATTCAGTTTAGTAAATAAACTAGTAGAAAAGAAAAAAATACAGTTGTTTAAGAATATTAAAATCCTTCTTAACTCAAAGCATAGGAAAACTTGTGATGGGTCATATTTGGCCTATGGACAACATTCTGTAGATTCCTGATGCAAATTGCTAAATAGAAGGGGAAATGAAAAACCTTAATAATTGTGGAAGGTGTATGGTGTGCACTGTATTGTTTTGCCAATGATTTTAGGATGTTTGGAGATTTCCATAATAAAAATCAGGGGGGAAAGTCCTGGGTAAAAGTTTTTATGAGCATAGGATCCTTAAGAAGTTCTCCTTGCTGTCATTCTTGTTGTTCATAGATGCCATTAGTCAGTACAACTAATAGGGTGAAAAGAAAGCCTACTGACCGAAAAAAAAACATTTTCCAACGCCATCTCAGGCAAAGGTCTCAGAACAAAAGCTCACAAACTATTACAGGGCCTACACACACATACACACACAAAACTGATAACCCCACTGCAAAATGGTTAAAAGACATGGGAAGATTTTTCACAGAGGAAGACATTTGGATAGCCAAAAGACACATGAACATATGCTCAAAGTCACTGACAATAAGAGAGATGCAAGTCAAAACCACAGTGAGATAGCACCATTGTAGTGGTGGCAGTTTAATGGGACAGCAAGCAATAAATTATTGGAGAGGAGGTGGAGAGATTGGAACTCTCATACACTGTTGATGGGATTGTAAAATGGTACAATCACTCTGGAAGGCACTTTGGCATTCCAAAAAGCAGAACATATATGCTACATAACACAGCTGTTCCACTGGTAGGAATATACCCCACGGAAATTAGAACTGAGACACAAACTGATGTATGCACAACAATGCTTACAGCAGTGTTATTCACAATCACAAGAACATGCAAACAGCCCAAATGTCCAACAACGAATGAAATGGATTGAGAAATTGTAGTATATTCATATGATAGAATACCATACAGCACTCTGAATCAATGAACAATACTACATTGCATAGGAGAGACTGGAGAGCATTATGTTGAATGAATTAACTCAGTCTCCTAAGGGCAAATACTGCATAAGACCATTATTGTATAAATAGAAGGGCAATTAGTAAAATGTGTATGAAGATCCAAAGGAAAAAGGGGAGGGAGTAAAGGGCTGAGGATGAGCAGGGGAGAAGTCACAGGGTCACAAATTGGTGGGAGAAGGGAGGGGGTGAAGGAAATGAGAAGGAACCAGTAAAGAACCTGAAAAGACGGGGTAATAGGGGGGCGTAGTTCAATGGTGATTAATTTTATAAAATACAATGTATGGGAATGATTGTATGAAACACAATGTGAATAAAGGAAAGTGTGAAATACACACAAAACTAATTCCTATAATATATCAAATAAGGCATGTGGTCAGGAAGCACCAGTCCTTGAGAAAAGACATCATGCTTGGAAAAACAGAGGGACAGAGAAAGAGAGGAAGATCCTCAGTGAGATAAATTGGCACAGTGACTGCAAGAATGAACTTGAGTATGGTGCAGATAATGAAGGTGGTGAAAGGGCAGGGCTCTGATTTGTTGTTCACGGGGTGACTAGGCATTATAGGCAACTTGCTAGCACCTAACAACAACAGCAGCTGATAAGTGGTGCTTTCAGAAAAAAAAATGGAATTATCTATGATAAGATAATTTTTGGAATTTATTTTCAAAGAATCCAGCTCACTGGAAGGATAGTGGCACGGAATGTAAATGCAATAAAATTGAACTGTATTGGTAACTGTGGAATCTGAGTAAGGCATAGATAGCTTTCTCAGTACTATAATTTCTAATTTTATATGCCTGAATTCTTCACTTAAAATGTAAGAAAAAGTACATTACAAATTAAATCAAAATCATTTCCCCACAGAAGTGCATCTAAACTTGATATTTTTAGTATAACTTTTCCTTCAACAACTAAATTAATTTTAATAAAAACAAAGTAGAAATTATAAAGAATAACATCCTATTATTTTAATTTTTTATTTATTTTTATTGTGATTTGAGTGAGAGTTTACAAGTTAATTTTCATTCAAATACTCATATTTATTTTGTTCTATAATCTTGTTCATTTTGTGCCATAAAAGCAGAACCAACTTATAGTTGACGCACCAGTGGATTTTCAGAGGCAGTGAATTGTACAGAAGTCACCAGTTTGCCCATTCTTCACCCACAATGTAATTGTACTTTTCCCATTTCCTCTTTCTAGCTCTGATGTCCATTAATCCTTACATATCTTTCTCCATGTCTTCTTTAGGTATAGTGTGTTTATTATCCCATTATTGTATACTGGCTTTCCCTACACAACATTCTATAATTTTAAATCCCAGTAAATGGTATATTTTTTTTACAGTGTTTACACTCTAAAGAGTCATTTTGTTATAATTACAGCTCTACTATTTACTGTGGGTTAAATGGCCACTTGATGTTTACACAGCAAACCAGGGTACTTCCCTGCTCACTTTCCCGGTAGGCAAACTATCAACCAGTGCTGTCAGCTCTCCATCTTAAATCTCCTTAATCTTTATTATTATTATAATTATTATTAATTTTAATGAAAGTTTACAGAGACTTTGGATTTCCATAAATCTTCTTAATCTTCTCACTCACTTTTTGTTCCTTTTGCTTCTACCAAGTCAATTACTCTTTTTTCTGGGAAACTTTTAAATTTTATTTTTTAAGTGTTTGCTTCATAAATTAATTTTCAGCATATCACAAACCATAGACAATGATGATATATTTCCTCTCTAAACCACATTACATTCTTTCTACAGTGTCTTTGAATGCTGCTTAATAAGGTATGAGCAAGGGCTGCAATTGTCAGTTACCTGTCAATAATGATAAAAAGCCAACTCTAATTTCTCCAACTAAATGTGCTGAACCATACATCTGCCAAACAGATCCAATAGGCAAGAAGATAATTCATGTGCTTCCCTATTAAAGAGGAAATAAAGGTAGAGAAGGAATTTACTGCCTTCCTGATTATAATTATGGCCTTGACTTTATGGATCCAGGAAAAATTACCAAAAAATAAATTTCCAGGACATGTTACAGGGACAGACTCTTATTTAAGTATTTACAATCCTGATTTCTATACTTGAGGATTGAGTAAAAATATTTTTTAAATGTAGTCTAAAATTTTGGGGACATATTCCTTTCAATGCAAGTGACACCCAAGAATGATCTTTCCTATCTGATATTCAACCCAGGTTGTGAAAGAAAATTGTTTTACATGCACATGCCCAAGCCTTCATGTAGAAAATCTGATTTTAAATGAGTCTTCCCCCAAAACTAATCCACATTATTCTTCAGAGAGTCCAGCTTCGCAGATTATTTTTTCAGTAAATAGATAGTAAGTATACTGAAGCATGTAACTCTGATGCCCAGCTTTCCTTATTTTAAATCATCCTTCATCTCCTGCTTCTATTTAAATCTGCTTCTTTAGTCTTTGTATAGGTTCTACATGAGTTCACTTAAGCCTGGAATTTCCATTCTTCATAATATTATTAATAGTTCATTCTGATCCACACAGTCAAAGGCCTTTGCCTAGTCTACAAGACCTAGGTTAGCGTCTTTCTGATATTCTCTACTTTCCATTAAGATCCCCCAATGACATTACCAACAATTTTTACATCCTCTTCTGCATCCAGCTTGAATTTTTGGTAGTTCTTTGTTGATGAACCGCTCTAGCTATTTTTTTTTTTTTATTTTCTTCAGCAAGATTTTACTTGTATATGATATTGCTGTTGTTGTATACTGTCGTACTGTCAAGTCAGAACCAATCCATAGATGACCCTCCAGTCGATTTTCAAAGACAGTAAATCTCATGGGAGAATATTACCTATCTTTCTCCTCTAAAGCAGCTGGTGGATTCAAACCACATACCTTTGTGGTTGCAGCACAATTTCTTACTACTAAGCCAAGAAGCTCCTTATATATGATACTTGTTACACACCATAGAGTCTAGTACAACTTAGTGACCCCATGAACTACAGGTCTGAACTCTGTCCTATCCTGTGCCAACCTTTCAAACTCTGATACACTTCAGCCCATTGCTGTAGTCAGTGTCAATTCACCTGGCCTGAAGGTCTTCCTCTTTTTCGCCATCCCCCTTACCTTGTCAATCATGATGTCTGTCTCCAAGGAATTGCCTTTTCCTAGCAACATGCTGAAATTAAGTGGGATGAAGCTTCATCATCTTTGCCTGCAAGGAGCACTCTGGCTGTACCTTTTCCAAGGCATATTTGTTCTTTTGATAGTCCATGAGATATTCACTACTCTTTTCCAACACAGTTCAAAGGCATAAATTTTTATTCTGTAATTCTTATTTATTGTCCAGTTCTTAGCAGCAAAGAAAGTGATTGAAAAGATCAGGGTCTGAATCAAGCGAACCTTAGTCTTCAAACTACCATCATTGATGCTCAATAATTTGGAGAGGTCCCTGATTACAGGCTTTCCGAATGTAAAAAATTTCCTAATGTTCTGACTGACTGATTGCTGGTACCAAACACACTAATTGTGGATCAGAGCAAATGAAGTTGCTGATAGTTTCAATGTTTTCTCCATCTATTATGATGTCACCTATAATTTCCACATTCTGTTGTATCATTTTTTCCTTTGGAATAAAGTACAATATGGATGTCTTCCTGTTGGTTGACCACAAAGCTCTCTTCTAAATTTCTTGGCATAGACCAGTTGGCATGTCTGGTACACATCCACTGGGAAGTTCTACTCTGACCTAGATGGTCATTGTGTGCCATAGTCAACTCCATGGCAGTAAATTGGAGGGATGAGTTGGGAATTAGTCAATTGCACACAAAAACAACCATTACTTTCTGGGACAATGAAGAACCTGACCAATCACCATTTTATTCTCAAAAAATGGACTTTTTTCAGAAAACCAAAAGAACTAAGCTCCAAGTTCCCTTTGCATGTTAGGAAAGGCCCCTGAAAATGTGGATAAATTAAACAAACATTAGTGTTGAGCACATTCAGCAGGTTGGTGATTTGATGTATCATAATCCTGCAGGAACGATAAAAGCACCTGTGAGTAATCACACCATTTGTGGTTGTAAGTTACCTCTTGTATTATTTCTTGCTCACCAGGAGTCAATTCTCACCACTCAAATATAGGAACAGAGTGTGAGCTTCTTCAGATTTAATAATTCCTTTAAAAAAATAATTTAAAAACTCTTACGAGTACAAACCAAGAGTGGCAGATCTTTATTATTCATCTCCAATACATAAGAACACAATTACCCACAAGGCTGTTGGAATGCAAGAACATCTTTGAAAACACTGAATTGAGATGAGGGTGATGGTGACATTCTATGAGCTTATCTTGGCTGCTAGAAGGGCAGTTAATGACAAGAAGCTATTATAGTGGTTCTCTACAAGGGTGATTTTGTCTCCAAATGACATTTGACAATGTCTAGGGACATTTTTAGTTGACACAATTACTGGAGATTGTAGTGACATCTAGTGCGAAGCTATCATGATGGTGCTAAATATCCTACGGTGCACAGGATCCTGTAACAAGGGATTATCTGGTCCAAATGTTTATAGTGTGTCAAGGTTCAGAAGTCTGGGCTGTGGGAGGAACAATAAAGGAGCAGTACTTTGGAACAACGTAAAGGAGGCAGATATATGCTAAAGCACTGATCTCATAAGCGATAATTCCAGAACAAGAGTCAGATTGTCAGAGTAGACAGAAAGGCATTGCAATTTGCTCTCTGTTTTAAAGGATTTATGGTCATAAACTGAAGTTCACATACCAAATTAATAGATTTTTTTTCCTCTAAAGTAGTTGCCAATACCTAAATATGAGGAAATTACATACAAATATGAGATTTGTACCTCCATTACAATTCCAAAATTATAATGTTTGGCTTCACCGGGCTTCTGTTCCAGTGCTTTGAACTGGTAAATGCCTTGCTGAGAATATGTTTTCCACCCCAAATATACTGTGTTGAATCGATTCCAACTCATAACAGCCCTTTGTTGGGTTTCCAAGGTTACAAATCACAATGGAAAGAAACTTCTCCTTTCTCCCTCAAAACTACTGGTAGATTTGAACCTTTAAGTTAGCAGTCAATTTTCTATAGACTATACCACCAGAGCTCCCCAAAACATTTCAGTAGGGCTTGCAAATACATTGTTTTGGAACCTCTGAACTAACTAGTTATTGTAGGGTCATGTAGTAATTGATCCTAACAAGAATTACTAATAAATAGATTGCACAGATTTCTGAACCTACCTCTCGAGATGCACAGTTACATATGGATGTATTTACATGTGTTTTTACCAAGAGAAAGTTCATCATTTTCATCACGCCCTCAAAAGAAAAAGCAAAAAAGGAGAAAGAGAGGAAGGGAAAGAGAAATGAAGGGAAAGACTCCAAAACAGGTTAAGAACAACTGGTCTACAGCAAGCGAGCAATCAAGGATCATGCGAAGAGCTCTTGGGACCTAGTGGGTGAAGAGTTGTGCTGCCAACACAACGGCAAACAGTTCGAATCTACCAGCAGCTCCAAGGACAAACGATGGGCATCTCCCACACAATTACAGCCTCTGGAAGGTCACTGGGGGATGAGCTATGAGTTAGTTTCAATTCAATGCAATAAGTAATTGAAAATTAATTTTTCATAACAAAAGTAGATTTTTTTCTTTATTTTCTTTTTTTTGGTTTCTTTTAATTTTTTTGGTTTTTGTCTCAAGGGCTGACTTTGTTTATTATTATTATTATTATTATTATTATTATTATTATTATTATTATTATTATTATTATTATTATTTTTATTGTTAATTTTAATGACACTGTACAGAGTTTGGATTTCCATTCATTCATTGTTGTACTTTTCTCCCTGTTCACCCCGCCCCCTCAGTTCACTCTTCTCTTTGAAAAAGTAAAAGAAGAATTCTTTGTTATATAATCCTTCCCCCCCCACACGATACAGCCTTCGTTCTGGACTCCTGTCATGACAATAATGCCTGATCATATATCCCTTTTAAACTGTTCTCTCTCTCATCTGTTTCAATGCAGTATACATCATTTATCCCATCTGTCTCAGTCTCCCCTCAATCCTGATGTCAGTCTCATTTTACAACAGTGGTGCTATGCAGTATTTGTCCTTTTGTGACTAAGATATTTCACTCAGTATACTGTCCTCCAGGGTCACCCATTTTGAATAATATTTCATGAGTTCCTTGTTTTTCAATGCAGTATAGTATTCTATTGTGTGAACATACCACAGTTTCTCTATCCATTCGTTTGTTGATGGGCACTTAGGTTGTTTCCAGCTCTTCGCTATCATGAACAAAGCAAGGGAGCTGATCTGCTATATGTGAAATCCCGACCCAGAAGCAGATCATCTACAAATGGGTTAGCACCAGACTCCCACTGAACGTGTGGTGCATGACAGCTGCAAAAATAGATTCTTACACCCAGAAATGGTCTCTTGCTAGATGTATTGAGAATTGCTAAGGTTTATCTCAACCACATAATTATATTGAAATTTTAGCAAATGGTCTCAAATGAGATTGTAGCTCAGTTGTTTTACCATTATAAGAGTATATGGATTATATTAATTCAATATCTTAGTTACAATATTGGAGAAAAAGTTTCTTTGTGAAAGGTGGTTTAATGTTGTTAGGTAGCTAAGAGTACCTGGCATTGTTAAAGTTACAATCATGTATTGACAATGGATGTCCTATTATATCCACTGAAAATTGTTATGTTTTTAAACAGTATAACAATTTTCAGACAGATTTTTGACGACTGGACCAGTAATTCCAGCAGAGGGCATCTGAAAAATCCCTGACGAACGCTATGCACAATCTCTTACACTGGTTATATAATAAAACTTAAAATTATCCTACATCTGTAGACTCTCCAACATCTCTTCTTCACTGATGATTAAATCTCCTGTTCAAGTATGTTGGGAGTATGTTAGGAGTTGCATGTTAGGAGTTGCAATGTGAACCAAAAGGTCAGCAGTTCAAGCCCATCAGCTCTTTCTCAAAAGAAAGATGTGCAGTCTCTTCCCATTAAGATTTACAGCTTGGGGACTCTGATGAGTCAGAATTGACTCAGAGACAGTGGGTTTGGTTTTTGTAAGTTTTGTGGGCTCCCTCCTATCTCTGGGGAGAGAGTTGATAGGCCTAAGGTATCAGTAAATAAAAGTAAAACAAAATGAACCCCATTGCTGTAGAGTCTATCCTAACCCCTAGGGATCCCTTCCATGTGTTACAGAGCAGCACGACTCCTCAGGGTCCTCTTGATTACAAGCTTTACAAAAGGAACTCTGAAAGGCATTATTATATTAACAGTAATAAGAAATATTTTAAAAAATACTGCAGGCTCAGCCACAAAGCCTTTGCATAGGAATCATTAAAGTTTTACATATGAAACATGTTCTTTTACAAAAAAAGAAGGAAAAAAGGAACTGGCAGTGCAATGGCTAACTGAAAGGTAAGTAATTTGAACTCACCCATTACTCTACGGGAGAAAGATATGGCAGTTTGCTTCCGCACAGCTGTGGAAAACCCTACCAGATAGCTTTATTTTGGTCTGTAGGGTCAAATCAGTCAGAATCTACTTGATGGAAACTGGGTTGGGTTCTGGGGAATGAATTTTACTATGCCAGAGATGTTGAGGATGGCACGGGATAGAACAGGGTTCAGATTTGCTTGTTTTTGTTATGTGCCAGTTGGGACTTATAGTGACCTTATGTACAATTGCTCTGAATCCTGTCCTATCCTGAGCCAACCTCATTGCCTCTGGCACACCTACCACCATACCTCCAGTTACGGTGCCAGTCCATCTCCTCCAGGGACTTCCTCTCTTGCATAATCCCTCCATCCTTCCAAGCATGATTTCTTTTTTCAAAATTTGGTTCCTTTTGGTAACATGCCCAAAGTATGCCAGACAGAGTTGTTTAATCCCTGCCTTCAAGCAGCTAATTGATTTTGCTCTCTCCAAGACAGACTTGTTCATTCTCCTAGCAGTCCATACTCTTCTCAAGCACCACAACTCAAAGGCATTGATCCTTCTTTTGTCATTCTTAGTCACTTCCAGTTCTCTGATACATAGCAAGTGATTGTGAAGATTATGGCCTGGATCAGGCACACCTTAGTCTCCAGACTGACATCATGGCTGTTTAGCCCTCTGGAGAGATCTCTGGCAGCAGATTTCCCAAATGCAATTTGTCATTCTGATTTCCTGAGAGCTGGTGCCAAGAGTGTTGATTATGGAGCCAACAAAGCTGAAATTGTTAACAATTTCAATCTCTTCTCCATCTTTCATGGTCCTGCCAAATGGCACTGATGAGCTTAAAGTATTGCTATAAGTCATTCTCTACTCAATGACACCTAACAACAACTCACTTTACAGATCACCAAGCCATTCTTCCACCATAATTTGACTGAATTCAAATGTCCAACCTTTTGGTTGGCAGTTGAGCACAAATGGTTGTATTGTTTTCTTTTGTCTTGATTATAACACAGAAGTTTAGGCACAACCATGGCTGGAAGAGTAAATGTGAAGGTCTTATAAGAGGCTACTGGGAATATTTTCTTGCTTTTAAAAGAATTGAAAACAGAGACTCAAACAAATTCTGTACACCAGTGTTAACTGCAGCATTATTCACACAGCCAAAAGGAAATAGCCCAAGTGTCTATCAGCAGATGAATGGAAAATAAAATATATCATATATCTAAGATGAAATATTATTCAAACATAAGAAAAAATGAAGTCCTGATATATGCTTTAATATGAATGAATCTTGAAAACCTGAAGAGTTAAATAAGTCAGACACAAAAAAGACAAGTATTTTATGTTCCTACTTGCATGTAGGCAAATGCATAAAGTCCAAAGTTCGTTAGTGATTATCAGGATGGCTAGGAAAGAGAAATGGAGGCTTTTGCTTAAGAAGCACAGTTTTTACTAAAGGTAATGAAAAAAAATAGTGAGTAGTTACTCAACATGATTAATAGAACTTGCATCACTAAAGTGTACATGTAAAAATGTATGAAATGGTTTGGCTATTTTTAAATGCCTTGTTTATTATATTTCATCAGAATAAAAAAATGTACAAGAAGACATAAGCTATATACTTGTCCTTTCTGGCCTTTGGACGTTTGAATGTAAGGATGTTCTGCTTGCACCTGTGGCAATCATCTTGTAACTATGACAACACACCAAAACCAAATGAAATCCACTGCCATTCAGTCGATTCTGACTCAAAGCCACCCTCTACCAGGGGTCTAAGGTTATAAACCTGTATAGGAAGAGATTACACGTCTTTCTCCCACAGAACATCAGGTAGATTGGAGAAGCTGACCTTTCAGTTAGTAGTCCAATGTGTTACACACTACACCATCAGGCCAAAGTAAAGAGAATCACAAAGAGCTACACAGAGTGCTTACAACCTTGAATGACTAAATTAATTGATTCTGAGCTACTTAGAGTATTAAGTGAGATAATATTTTTTTACATCTTTCTAAGACTTTTTTTCAACTTAACTAATTGCTATCAAGTGGGAACTGACTTTTAGCTGACCTTCTATTGGGTTTCTGAAATGGTATATACCACGGAACAAGATTGCCCATCTTTCTCCCATAAGGTGATGGGTTCCAACCAACAAAATAAATGTGGCCTTTGGGTTAGTAGCACAATTCTTTATGGACTAGTAGAATATGTTGTTACTTAGGAAAGAGATGTAGAGAAAGATGAGCAATCTACTTTCATGTGCTTTACACGTTCTTGAAATCTGCTAAAAAGTCAGATACAAGTCAGTTTTAACCTGACAGCATGAGGTGAGTTTATACAGCTAAAAGCATACCATCAGATGCACTTGGTAAATAAGTATCAGCGTGGCTTTAATGGATAACTGGTGGCATAAGCTGCCATGGAGTTGTCCTCCAACTCATGATGACAGTATGGACAACAAATTAAGAACAAATTATTGCTTAATCCTGTGCCATTCCATAATTTATATAAGTTGCAGATCAGACAGCTGAGAAAGTGCAGTCAGAGTGTTCTTTAGAGACCAGGATGCTGAAGCTCTGTCTCACCTAATTTTAGCATGTTGTTAGGAGGCTGTTCCTTGGAAAGAGACATCATGGGTGGAGGGTCAGAAAAGGAGATGAATTAACACAGTGGCTGTAGAAATTGGCTCAAGTATGTCATAGATGAAGAGGTTTGCACAGAATAGGACAAGGTTCAGAAATGTTGTGTATAGGGTTGTTATGAATCATATTTGACTCAACAGCATCCAACAAAAACCATATGAAATGTTGGAAATAAAGCAATAAGCAAAGGTAGACAGACCCTCACAGAGATTTGTAGATGCATTCACAGACTGCGCAGATATAAATAAATCATGGCAAATATATTAATTACAGTTGTGATAAGTCCACCGTGTTGAGAAAGGATACTGAAGTACATGCAACACATTTTATTTTTTTGCATGACAACATTTTATTTTTTCTTCCTTTCCCTGAAGCCGCTCAGCCACACATTTGCATTTGGTATATTTCAAGACATTTAAAAGTCACATTAATTTTAGTACTTTTAGTAATTTTAGGGAAGGGATGAGGTTCTGTTCAGGAATCATACATACACCCAAAGCTGTGATGGCTGAATTCCCTGCCCCCTCGAGAGATCCAATCTCAAACGCTAGGTACGATACCATTCCCACCCCCACCCCCCCATAGATTGTATTTGCCGTCCTGGATTTACCTGAGGCATTAACATTTCCTAAGAGATGAGATCAGGACGTAGGGTCCCCATTACATACTTCAAATGTATATTCAAGATAGCAAAGACATGCAACACATTTTAAAAGATGCAGAGCCTCAAAATCACCGGCAATAAGAGAGATGCAAATTGAAACAACAGTGAGATACCATCTTACCCCAGTAATAGTGTCAAAGTTTAATAGAGCAGCAAGCCATAAATGTTGGGTAGAATGTGGAGAGCGGGAACTCTCAGACATTGTTGATGGGATTGTAAAATGGTGCTACCACTCTGGAAGGCAGTTTTCTAATTCCTTAAAAAGTTGAACATAGGAACTCCATGCTACCCAGCTAGTCCATTACTAAGAATATACTTCAAGGAAATTAAAACTGAGACACAGTGTTCACAGCAGTTTATTCACCATCACAAGAATATGGAAACAGCCCAAATGTCCAATCACAACCAAATGGATTGAAAAATTTTGGTATATTAATACAATGAAATACTATGCAGCACTCAGGAGTAACAATTTCAAAAAATACTATGTAACTTGGAAGAGGCTGAAGAGCATTATCCTGAGTGAACTGACACAGTCACAAAAGGACAAACACTGCATAATACCATTATTGTAAAAGTAGAAGGATAACTAGTAAAACATGTATGGGAACTCGGGAGAAGGGAAGAAGGGGAGGAGTGAAGGGGTAAGGATAGGTAGGGATGAAACCACAGGGTTACACAGTTTGATGGGTGGAGGGAGAGAGGGAAGGAAATGGGAAGGACCTGGGTGAAAAGACAGGGCAATGATGGGCAAGGTCCAATGGTGATTACCTATATAAAACATAATGCATGAGAACGATCATGTAAAACACAATGTGAATGAAGAATAGTGTAACATTGAAACACAATGTATATGAACTTTGTAAGAAAACCAATTTAAGAAAAAAATATCCAGAGGGAAGGCTGGAAAAAAAAAACAGGAAAAGCATATATGTGACCTGCCACTTTGAGGGATGACAGCTTCACAAAGGGATTGTTGTTGTTGTTGTTGTTGTTGTTGTTGTTGTTAAGTGCTGTTGAGTCACAGGCGACTCATAGCGACCCTATGAAGGAGAGTCCTCAACGCTTGGGTGTCTGTCATCCTCTCTCCAGGTTCATAGTTTCCGGAGGCAAGCTATTATGGAAGTGGATGCCACTCCTCTTTACAAGCTTGTTTTAATGGGGAGCTCCACCCCACTCTCTGTCTGCATTGGGTAGCCAACCATTAACACATTTGACACATCAGTGTCACAATGTTCTGCCTTACAGCAACCACAAGTTACCGCTGTACGGCAACTTGTACACCAGGGCTATATGACCTAGAGGAATGTCTGAAAAAAACAATGAAAGACAGGCCTGAGGGCCTCGGATTAAAAGCCACCCACCCATATAACATATATATGTTATATTTCTATATATCGGTTGTTGTTATGTGCCACCGAGTTGCCTGCAACTCATAGTGACCCTTTGTACAACAGCCCTACATCCTGCTGTATCCTGTTCCAATGTCATTGTCTCTGACACACCTACCCCCATGATGCCAGTCACTGAATCAATCCATCTCAACAAGGTCCTCCTCTCTCCTATGCTGTCCCTGCATCCTACAAAGCATGACGTCCCTCTCCAAGGACTGGTCTTTCCTTATTGAGCAGTCCTATATTCAAATGGAAAAATTGAGACTTTCTGAGACTAAAAGCAGCAGCATTAGGACCCAATCTCCTGGTTTCTGTTTCAGTCATTTCTGTGTTGGGGGAATTGGCTCAGAGAACAATGAAATCTCATTCAGTATCCTGCAGCCCCTGTTTGCAAGCTCCTCAGTTCCCTGCAGGTCTAATGGTGCAGCTGGAACACAGGGAGCAGCCAGAGAGCAGGGCTGAGTTCTCTTCTGTGTGGAAACCAAAGCTCGTCCTCTGGCAAGGCTGAGTAAAACTAACTAAGCACTATTGCCCAGAAAGATTTGAGAAGTTGGACGCAGGAGTGGCATCCACTTCCTAAATAACACTCCTCCAGAAACACTATGAACTTTGATAAATGCTCATGGTTGTAGAGGGGCGTCAGGCCTTTTGCTCATAGGTTTCTATGAGTCATGCTCGACTGAAAGACAATCAACAACAGCAACAACAGTAACTGGGTCTTAACTTGAAACTCTCCTTAGACAGCAAGGGTCACTGATTTTACATGGGCTGATGTTTTAGAGTAAATTCATGGGAGCAAAGTAGCCTGTAACCAGGCATTATGAAAATGATTGCCCATGGGAGAAAAGTTGACTTGAGAACATGGGTGTGTCTGGCAATTTGTTTGGGCTTTGGATAAGTTCAGCATTAAGCTTTTGTCCAAAAGTTTCTTTTATGGACAGCTTAACAGGCTCTTCCATGGATTTAAAGAAATAAGCAAACATAAAGGATCCCAAAACCAGAACAAGCTGCTAAGATAGTATGGTTAGGAAAAAGATGTGGCACCGTTACATGTTGCACTGCTAAACTAAAGGTCAGCCATTCAAATGCACCAGCTGGTCATTGGGGGGAAATGAAGCCGTCTTCTCAAAGATTTACAGCCTCGGAAACCTGGTGGGCGGTTGCTACCAGTCAGAATCGACTCAACAGAACTAAGTGGAATAGTATAGAAGCTCTGACTTGCGGCTGAACTGTTAAGAAATTCCGGGAGGAAAGACTTCTCTCGCTTGCATGGTTCTCTTGCAAGAGGGCAGCTCTTAAGCTCATTTCCCTGGATTTTACTATGTTTTCCAGCCTTACATGGGAAGAGCAGGAGACTTCACAACTCTGTCTACAGTGATGTTTTACTGTCTCTCTTTGTTCAGTTGCTTTAAAATTCTTGTTTTCGCTTTCCATTTAAGTGCAATTTTCTGTGAAAAAGCATTAAGTCCTTAGCGGAGACTGGCTTCCAGTTCATCTAGCATAAACTATGGTTTGCTGTAATTCTTTGACTCTTTGTCTTTCCTGGGTGACCTCTATGAGCTCTTAGAAAGCAATGACTATGTCTTGTCGTGAGTCAGTGGAGTCAGTGGAGATGAGAGAGGATATTGAAGTACATGCAACAAATTGCAAAAGATGCAACGAGGAGGATGGAAAAACTGGGGCGGGGGGGGTTAGATTTATGTGATCTGCCAGTTTGGAGGATGATAGCTTCATAAAGGATTAAGCTTTTTTTTTCCTCCAAGATGGAACATATCTTATGATTCCCCAAGGTCAACTTGGTGACTGGCACATGTGAATGCTCAATAATCAATTAATGGAATCCATAACTCTTATACAAGCACTTATGATATGCCAGGTACTCTTTCAAGTAATAGTATATCACAGTCAACTTGGGCAGACAAGACCTCTCTGTCCCCTTATCCTCTAGTGAGAATACTGGCCAACAATAAATAATATCGTTTGTAACTAGCACTATGTATGAGTAGAGCCAACAAGGTAGCGAGATAGAAAATAACTGTCACTCTTTCAAATCATGGCTATATTCATTGCCAAAGGGATAAAAATTTGCCTTTAGACAATGAATATGTCTGGAAATAATTTTGTCTATTTATTTTCTTTCTGAGAACACGGAGAAAAAATTAAATAAAGACAACTGTATGTGTTGTTGTTGTTGTTGTTGTTATGTGCCGTCGAGTCGTTTGCTACTCATCGCGACCCTATGTACAACAGCCCTAAACCGTGCTCTATCCTGTGCCAATCTCATTGCCTTTGACACACTCATCCCAATGAACCCAGTCACTGAATCAATCCACCTCATAGAGGGTCTTCCCCTCCTGCGCTGTCCCTCTACTCTACCCTGTATGATGTCCCTCTCTAAAGACCTGTCTCTCCTTACAACATGTCCAAAGTATGTCAGACGAAGCCCCAGAATCCTTGCCTCCAAGGAGCAGCCTGGTTTAACCTTCTCTAGGATGAATCTGTTTGTTTTCTTGGCAGTCCATGGTACATTCAATACTCTTCTTCAGCACCACAGCTCAAAGGCGTCAATTCTCCTTCTATCCTCCCTAGTCATTGTCCAACTCTCTGATGCATAACAAGTGATTGCAAAGACCATGGCCTGTATCAGGCGCACCTTAGTCCCCAGAGAGACACCATTGCTCTTGAGTACTTTAGAAAGGTCCCTAACAGCAGACTTTCCCATAGCAATACGTTTTTTGATGTCCTGGCTGCTGGTGCCGAGAATGTTGACCGTGGAGCCAAGCAAACTGAAGCTGTGAACAATCTCAATCTCTTCGCCATCCATCCTGATGCTACCAAATGGTCTGCCTCTTCAAAATGGATGTCTGAAGAAACTCTGAAGATTGCACTGGAACGTAGAGAAGTCAAAGCACAAGGAAGGATTCAAGACACTAAAGAGCTGAACAGAAGATTCCAAAAGGCAGCTCGGAATGACAAAGCAAAATACTACAATGAAATGTGTGAGGAGCTGGAGTCGGAAAATCAAAAGGGCAGAACTTGTTCAGCATTTCTTAAGCTCAAGGAACTGAAGAACAAATTCAAACCTCGAGTTGCTACAATCAAGGATGCTTTAGACAGAATGTTAAATGATCCAGGAGCTATCAAAAGAATATGGAAGGAATATGCTGAGTCATTGTATTGAAAGGAATTGGCAGATACAGAAGAATTTAATGAAATAGCATTTGAGCCAGAGCCTATGGTGATGAAGGCATAAGTTCAAGCTGCTTTGAAGGAAATAGCAAAAAATAACGCCCCAGGAATAGATGGCATACTAATTGACATATTTCAGATAACAGATGCTGCCGTGGATGTGCTCACCAAGTTGTGCCAAGAAATCTGGAGAACAACCACTTGGCCAACTGACTGGAAGAGGTCTATATTTGTTCCCATCCCAAAGAAGGGCGACCCAACTGAGTGTAGAAACTACAGAACAATCTCATTAATTTCACATGCAAGCAAGATTCTACTGAAGATTATCCAAAAATGACTGGAACAGTACATCAGCAGAGAACTGCCAGAAGTCCAGGCTGGGTTTAGAAAGGGTTGTGGTACTAGAGATATTGTAGCTGATGTTAGATGGATTTTGGCTGAAAGCAGAGAATACCAGAAGAATGTCTATCTGTGTTTTATTGATTATGCAAAGGCATTTGACTGCGTGGATCATAACAAACTGTGGCTGACTCTGAGAAGAATGGGAATCCCAGAACATTTAATCGTGCTAATGCGAAACTGTATGTATTGGAAAAAAAACCCCGATGTTGTTTTTGTTAAGTGCCATGAGTTAGATTATGACTCATAGCAACCATATGAACAGCAGATCTGAACCCTGTCTTATCCTGTGTCATCCTCACAATTTCTGATACACGTGAGCCCATTGCTGCAGTTACTGTGTCAATCAATCTGGTTGAGGATCTTCCTCTCATTCGCTGTCCCTCCACCTTCCCAAGCAAGCTGTCTTCCTCCAATGAAGAGCCTCTCCTAATAACATGCCCAAAGTATGTGAGATGGAAAAAAAGATAGATAACTCAATGAAAAACAGAACTAAATAATTCACAGGAAATCCAAAATAGCTAACATGAAGAGATATTGTGATGTATTCTAGTCACAAAAGGACAAATACAGCATAACACCACTTATAAAACAGGATCAACATGAAGGTTGGGGGGAAACTAAGCAAACGCAATAAATAATGAACACTGCACTGTAATATATGAAGGAAATAACTGTTTAAAAGGAACATGTTAGACATTATTTGTATGACAACAGTCCAGAATAAGAGGTGCATAACAAAGTGGACTGGGGGAAGGGAGGAAAGTATGCAACAATGAATGATTTTTTTTTTAAGTGAACTGGAGTGGATAGGGAGGAAAATGTATAACAATGAATGAATGATAACCCAATTTCCCTAGAAACTTTTGTTAAAAATCACAATGAAATATGTTTATCCTATCCCCTACTCCTAAGATAATTCCTAGAGACAACTGCCCATGGATTTACAGGGAGTCTGTGTGAGAACCATTATCACTTCATAGTATGTGATGCAGAGAGCTGAAAACATCCAGTACTTGAATGAGTTCTTAAGTCACAGAATAATACAAAGGAAGTCTGTGCATCAATTAGAACCTGTGAGCTACATATAAATACAAGCAGCATGGTTACATGTTAAAAAGAATATAGTGTGAAAGAAGAAAAAGTTGGAGGGGAAAGTCTCGTGATAGTTCCTATATTCTTAAAGGATATTTAAAAAATCACATTAGTAATAGTCTGCAAAACCTGAGTACCTAAGAATGTATATGCAGCACATTGAGATGGCTATCATTGTAGGAGTTGAAAGAAAGTGGTACAGGGATGAAAAGAGGGAAGTGTATAATAAATCAAAGTCATAATCAAATGAATAGTGCAAACATCAACTATTAAGGTCCAATATTGGAAGAGGATAAAATCTTCGAAGAAAAAAAAGGAGGTAGGTATGTGATATCTTCAGAGACATCACTTTTATACAAAGCATATTTAGTCATTTTTTAGCACTGCATGGAAACCTGACGGTGCATTAGTTAGAATCTCAGCTGCTAACTGAATGACAGAAAGGATTTTGGTGGCACCACAGTATAAAAAATTGGCTAATAAAAAAAATCAGTGTTTCAAACCCACCTTCTCTGCTAGAAAAGATGAGGCAGTCTTTTCCCATAAAGATTATAAATCTATAAGGAAGGAACACTCCACAAGCAAACCTCACTGATACTGAGTTAATTCTGACTTACAGGAACCCAACAGGACAGAATAGAACTGCTCCACCTGGCTTCTAAGACTGAAATCTTTACAAAAGCAGATTGTCTTACCTTTTTGCTACAGAGCAATTAAAAGTTGGGACCACTGATCTCTTAATTAATGAAAATGAGGAGGGGGTACTTCAATCACAGAACCATTAGAAGACTTTCTGCCCTATCCCCAAAATGAAATCAAACTCACTGCTGTCAAGCTGATTCCAAATGATAGCAATGCTATAGGAAAGAGTACAGCTGTCCATAGGGTTTCCAGTGGGAGCAGACTGTGGCATCGTTCTCCCAAGGAGCAGCTGATGAATGAGAACCACTGCCGTTTTGGTTATCAACCCAACTCTTAAATCATCACACCAGCTGGTCTCCTTCCTGCTCTATAGTTTAACCATAAATTGGAATGGACGCAGAGGAAAACAGGTATAACACTCGATTTAAATAGCTTGAAGGTATACTGATAAACGCTGAATAGCTGAGACAACATTTAGTCACTCAAGGGAGCATTGCGGATATCAGTACACAGAACAGCACACCTATGGAAGGTCACACATAAAATTAATCAAAAAGAGACTGAACCGTACTTAAAGCTTTTACTTCTTTAAATATTATTCCAAAAGATTATCTTTTAAAACTTGGTCATAAATTCAGCCATTTTACCAAAGTTACATTTTGGTCAATAAATTGTGAAATTTCAGGTATTATTAAGTGGGTAAGGAATTATGCTGCCGATCATAGATAGGCATTCCCCTCTCATGTAATTTACAGCTTCTAAGAGCCCAGTGGAAGGTCAGCTATGGATTTTTTTCCAACTGGACAGCAATGAGTTTTGAGTTTTTGAGTCAATGTGAAAAAAGCCTTGGTAACTGTAACATTTTGGACTTTTAACTGAAAATCAGTGGTTTGGATTCACCAGCTGCTTCATGTTAGAAAACTGGATCGTCTCCTCCCATAAGGATTTACATCCTTGGAAACCCAATGGAGAATAAACTCTGAGTCAGAATGGAATGAAGGGCAGTGAGTTTGTCTGGGTTTTGGTAATCTCTCGTTGTTGTTGATTGTCGTCAAGCCGAACACGGCTCATCGCGACCTTATGAACAAAAGACCTGAAACCTATAACTATCGTTGTTTCTCAAAGTTCCTAGAGCTTCCAGAGGCATGTTGTTTAGGAAGTGGATGCCACTCCCGCTTCCAATCAATCTAGTGAAGGAGTAGAGTCATTTACCTGAAGCGCAAAGCACTGCCACCACCTGCTGGCAGAATATCTAAATTGTAATTCTAGCCCTCTGACTTCCCAGTATTTGATTAGCAAAAAAATGTTAAGCAAACAGCAAAGCTGGCAAAACTATCATGCAAATACCCATATAACTTCCATTAAAGTTCCAAAATATTATTTTCCTCGGTTTTTTTAAATCTCAAATTTCTCCACCTCTCCATCCCATTCTACCTACTCTAGTCTCCATCTACCTATTCATTATTCATCAATACATCTTATTTTAAAACTGCAAAGTAAATTAATAATAACTTTTAATAGAATCAGTAAATACAAAAGAGAAAAGCTTCAAATAACAATAAAAGTTTTCTTCAAACATTTTAGAAGAAGTAAGAGACTTTGCTTCAAGTGTAAGGAATTTTGCAGGGGAAAAGGAAGATGATCTAGGTACTGAAAATATCAAGGTCTGGTTGTACTATATGTTTATGTAAAAATGTACAGTTCATGCATTTTTTGCAAATTGTATAACCTCCAAGATGTTAGTTTCCATTGTGTGCTATACATATTATATATGTGTGTTATTTATGTGGGCATTTTGTTTATTAAAAATATTATAACATATCAAACTGAAACCAAAGCTGAAGAGTCAGTTCCAACTCATATCAGCCCTCCATCAGGTCTGTGAAGCCCTACATCTTTGCAAGATCTTCTGCATATTTGCTGGTCTTTCCATTAGTGTCCAACACATTCTACATTGTACTACAGAACTTCCATTCAACGTGAAGTCAAATCAATTATGCAAGTTCAAAAATGAATGCATAGTTTCTAAAAGAAAACTATGACCACAACCCAATCTCAATTAATTATTTCTGTTTTCTAACATGATGAGAAAAGTGTGAATTCTTAAATTGATCAATGAATAGAAAATGTTAAATTCCCTCATTTAGATACGAGGCTGGCTAACAAGGACTTAAATAATATAATTTGTTTTTATGACTCAGTTTATCTGTATCTAAGAATTAAAATTAATAGATGTCACTATAGAAAAAAATATAAATCATTTCAGAGAGAAAAAAAAAGGTGACCTCTCCAGGTGGCTTCTAGTAAAACCTTCTATTAACAATTAATCTATGACCTGAAAGTTTTGTTCCTTAGAAAATCTTCAGTATCAAAAGCCATTTATAAAAATAATTGGTCTGATGGGAGAAAATATCATTAAGGTAAAAGACAATTTAAAAAGTACTAAGCTTTTAAGCTCACAGCAATAAAGGCTTTTTTATAAAACGATAAAGTTTTGTAGTGAAAAAAAATGAAATTTTTTTTTTTATGGCCATAGTACAATAATCTTAAAATCTTGTTGAGCCAGGTTTAGGATGAAGGTTTTTTCTGATGCTGAAATTCATGCTCTTGACCATTATGTCATATGTCCTAAGTGATTTTTCAATCGTATAATTAGAAGACCTTTTTGGTGAGGTCCGTTTCCCCCATCTTTTCCACTCACTCCTCACTTCCCTATTGCTCACCTCTGCTCACTAAGCTAAGCTTTGTGGCACGGAGCTTGTCCCAAATCTCCTCCTACGTTTCAGTCAATCCTCTGGGTCTGTGCAAATTCCTAACTAGATGTGTCTTTAAAGTGCTGTTTCCGTCCTCTCCTTGCTCATCCTGTAAGCACTCAGATGCCCAAAAGGTCAGGCAGATGTTAGGAAACAGAGCTGTGAAGTCGACAGCACACATGGAGCGCCCATTGCAGGAATGACTCCTCAGCTACAGATCTTCCAATATTTCAAGAGGGCCAGAGATCCCAAAGTGTGAAAATAGTATAATTTTTAAAGATAAAATTTAAAATATTTTAAAACACTGTGAAGAGAGAAAGTTTCCCGGTTATATTTGGTTACTGACTTCCAATGTCTTATCGCCCTCCATCATCTTTCCCTTAGTAATTACTATCTTCACTGCATCTACTGCTTCATTCTGGTCCAATTTTCCTCTCAAGATCTGCACCTCCATCCAGATCCTAAAGTCACCTACTGGACATTCTCATCTGAATGTTGAACTGGCATCTCAAACATAGAATACATCTTTCCCCCAAAAAATTACTTCTCCTTCAGACTTCCCTACTTGTGTTGATAGAAACACGTTTCTGCCCTTCATCAAGATTCAGAAACTCAGATATTAAAGGAAGCATTCATTTGTTCAATACACAGTTATTAGGATATACCCATGTTGTATCAAGATACTTTACTAAGCAACACAGGATTTACAAGCACATTCACTGCCCTCAAGAAACTCAGTCTATTGGTGGAAATACCTTGTAGAAAGATAAAGACAACACCATGTGATAAGTCCTCTTGTTGTGTTAGGTGTGCCCAAGATGGTTCTGTCTCACAGTGACCCTATGTATAGCAAAATAAACCCTGCTTAACCCCACACCATCCTGACAATGTCTGTTGCAGTCATTATGCCAGTCTGTCTCATTAAGGATCTTCCTCTCTTTCACTGACCTTCTACTTTTCTAAGCATGGTATCCTATTCCAAGGACTGGGCTCCGCTGACAACATATGCAAAATATGTAAGACAAAGTTTCACAATCCTTACTTCTCATGATCACTCTGGCTTTACTTTCTCCAAGACAAATTTGTTCATTCTTTTAACTGTCCATAGTATATTCAATATTCTTCACCAATTCCCACAGTTAAAGAGCTTCTTCCAATGTTTCCAACCCTGTAATTCTTCTTTGGTCCTCTTTATCCATTGTTCAGCTTTCATATGCATATAAAACAAGCAGAAGTCCATGGCTTGTGTCAAGTAATGCTTAGTCTTTAAATTTGTATCCTTTCTCTTTAGCAACTTAAATAAATTTTTAGCAGCAGATTTGTCTCCTGTAATAAGTCATTTGACTTCTAGGCTGCTGCTTCCATGGGTGCTGACTGTGGATCTAAGGAAAATGAAATCTTTGACAATTACAATCATTTCTCTATTTATTGTGATGCTGTGTATTGGTCCAGCAGTGGAGATGTTTGTTTTGGCAGTGCTTTGTATGTTATCTGCTGACCCAAAGGTCATCTGTTTGAATCAACCAGCTTCTCTGTGGGAACAAGATCAACAGTCTCCTCATACAAAGTTTTATGGCGTCAGAAAATCGATGGAGGGTTTCTATGAGTCAGAATCACCCCACATCCATCAGCAACATAAGTCCTAAGAGACAAGATCAACCACGGCATCACAGAATTCACTAATTACAACAATATTTTAAGGCTTGATTAAAGTCTCATATCAAGGTCTGAAGATAAAATTTTAAGAAATGTACATACAGCTTTTGCAGTCATGCAGTAATTGGAAATGTAGGCACAGAACAGGTAGGTAAATAACAAGACTATTTCAAGTAGTGATAAACACTCTTTAGCTTGCAGCTGGTCCATTGTAGAGGCCTGGTAGAGGGGTGAGCAGGGTCAAAATGAGCAAACAGGAGAGAGATGGGAGTATCTTTTTCTTATAATTATGAAGGCACTGTATACTCTTTCAGTGATTCTGAATCTTATACATAAATTAAACTGGGGTGATGTGGAAACCATTCAAAATACGGTGGTAAGTGAAGACCTTGCTACTGAGATTCAAAGGATGAGATCTTTTAGACAATCTTTAGGGAAGAGTACATTTAATTCTGCACCTCTGAAGCAGAGATAGACTCACTTGTTTGAGGAGCAGAAGAAAAGGATGGAGTGGCATAGTAAAACAGTACAATCTTTGGGGGAAATAGTCTTGCAGCTCCTCAGAAAACTAAAAAGAGAGTTAGCATATAACTGAGCAATTCCACCCCTGGGTACATAACCTAGGGACTTAAAAGTAGCAACACAAATAGACATGTGCACAACTATGTTCATCATAGCACTAGCCACAATCGTACAAAAAGGGAAACAACCTAAAGGCTCATCAGTAGGTGAATGGATAATTGAAATGTGAGATATAAATGCAATGGAATAGTATTCAGCTCTAAAGAAAAAAATGAAGCCTTGATGCATTGTACAACGTGGATGGACCTCAAAGTCCTGAGTGAAGTAAGGCAATCACTAAAGATCACATACTGTGTGATCTCAAAGAATAAGTAAATTTATAGAAACAAAAGGAGTGGAGAGAAGCTGGTGTGGTGGGGCTAGCTAACCAGATGTTAAAGATTACGATGAAGTATTTGTAGTTATGATTATTGTTGACATTTATCTAAAAGGATATATAAGAATTTTCAGTAGTGAGAGGTAGGGAAAGCTTCCAGGTTAAAGATGTAGCAGGTGTAGACACACAGCACGCTGAAAGGTTCCAGCTTACTTGAGAAATGGCAAGAACATTGTTCAGTGTGACTGCACTGTAGGTATTTTGTAATTAGGATGTGGGTAGGTGAGAAATGAGTGATAAAGATATTAGGCCTAGATTGTGGACAGTTATAATAGTCTGTAACCAGTGAAGTGTCAAAAATGCAAAGGGTCATTATGCTAAGTGAAGTAACTCAGTCTCATAAGGACAAATATTACATAAGACCATTATGGTAAAAATAGAAGGATAACTAGTAGGATGTGTATAAAAGTCCAACAGGTGAAGGGGAGGGAACTAGAAACCTGAGGGTGGGAAAGGGAAAAATCACAGGGTCACAGAGTTGGATGGATGGAGGGTGAGGGTTCAGGAATTTGGAAAGATCCAGTGGGGACCTGAAAAGACAGAGTAATGGCAAGCATAGAACAATGGTGATTTAATTTATAAAACACAATTTATAGGAATGAAAATATGAAACACAATGTGAATAAAGAAATGTGTGACACACAATGTACATGAATTAAACAGTGTATATGAATTTTTGTATGTACATCAATATAAAATTATAAAGGTAAAATAACAAATAGAAAAACTTTCACACTTAACTGTAGCAGGGTGGTTTATAGTATGCCTTCATTCGGAAGGGAAGGAAGACAAAAAGGACACAAGGAGGGAGGGAGGAAAGCTTGTAAAGGACCAATTATTCAAAAGAGAAACCTCATCTTTACATAGCTCGACTGTTAAATCCATTTAAGGCATTTTCTACATTTTCAGATAACTGTGGTGTAAGGCTTACACATAGCCCTTCTCGCCCTGAGTTCAGAATTCTGCTAAAAAAAAAAAAAATTCACTAGGCTATATGATCTTGTAAGGAAATGGTTAGTGTATCATGCAAATAGGATGTGCAAAACCATGCCACATGATGAAAAGCCCTAAAAGGAACTGGTTAATTACTACACAGACTGAAATATTTCTAGCCCACCAGGGCTTTGGTCAGTTTGTGGTCTGACTAGGAGGATCATGCATGGAAATCTCAGTTAGAACCAAAGGATGGCACCTAACAACAACAGCAACTACCATCAAGAAGAGTCTGGGGCAGAGTACATCATTTGTACCCAGGATCACTGTATAAAAGTGTCCTTGATATATGAGTGAGAACCCTAACACTGACGGCAGCACTATTGTTGTGTGTCAATGAATCAGAACTGACTCACAGCTGACCTGCAGCAGGTTTTCAGAGGCAGTAAATCACATAGGCGGAGGCTGCCTATCTTTCTTCTGTTGGGCAGCTGGTGCATTCGAACCACATACCTTTGATTTGCAGTGCAGTGTTTCTTACCAGTAGGCCACTACAGCTCCCTAGATGGTGAGAAATGGCTACAGTCACAGCTTAGCCCAGTAGCAGATAAACGGCTGCAGCAGTGAGTGGTGGGAACCAGGAGATATACTTTAAATAGCTGCTGTCGGCTTTCTGGCGCATAGAGTGAGAGAGAGAAAGCTGGGTGCATCGGGGTAGGAGGCTACTTGGCTGAGTAGTGTTGCTGGATACATGATGGAGGAACAAAAGAACTGCACCTCTTGTTGGAGCAAGGAAGAAACCCACAGAAAAGCCTGATGGCTGACACAGACAAAGGAACGACCATACATTCTGTCTCCTGAAGTTGTGTTTGGTTACTTCCAACTTGATCCTAATCCTGGCTTGTATCCTGTCATTTCCCTAATAAACAACATAATCATGAGTACGGTCTATGAGTCACATGTGACCATGTAACAAATTATAGCATCCAGCAGAGAAGGACAGAATGCCTGTAGGAGAGAGGGCTGCTATCAGAAATGGTAAAAATGTTGGAGGGGTTAGGGATCAGCTTTGTGTTCCTCTTGATTCTCAGCCCTGTACACAGGACAGAATGTAGGCTGTTACAGTGCATTTATCTTAAAACTTAAAAAAAAAAATGCCTACCCACTTCCAAACAATCACAGAAGCAAAGTTAGCAAATTAAGCCATGAACACAAAAAGGCAAAGCCCCAGTGGACTAATGAAGAAGCAGGCTATACAGTCCACTTCCTGTGGCATCTGTCCCCTCTTGTCAGCCCAAGACCCTCCAACTCCACCTCCTGTCCTGAAATATTCTTCACTGAAGTGCAAGGAAGTCATGAGGAATTTATGAGACCTTTAAGTCACTCCTGATAAGAGAAGTTCATATCTCCTGTTAAGAGCAGAAATAAAAGCTATTTGAACTCACTTTGACCATCACGAATCTAAAATTTGTCCATCCAAATCAAATGCAAAGGCATTTGACTATGTGGACCATAAGAAATTAAGGCTTACGTTGAAAAGAATGGAAATCCTAGAATACTTAATTGTGCTCCTGTGAAACCTAGACCAAGAGGCTATTTTGCGAACAGAGAAAGGGAACACTTAGACATGGTTTAAAATTAGGAAAGTATCTTCTCTCCATACCTATTCAATCTGTATACTGAGAAAATCATTCATGAATCTGGACTCTATGAAGAAGAAGATGGCATCAAGATCAGAGGAAGATTCATTAATAACCTGCATTATAGAGATAACACAATCTTGCTAAGTGAAAGTGAGGATAACTTGGCAGAAGATCAAAGAATATAATCTTCAACATGGATTGCATCTCAACATAAAAAAAGTTGTCACCACTCGATGATCTATTGGCAACATCATGGTTGTTGTTGTTATGTGCCATCAAGTCGCTTGTAACTCGTAGTGACCCTATGTACAAGAGCCCTAAATGCTGTTCTATCCTGTGCCAACCTCGCCATCTCAAACACACTCATTCCCACCACTCCAGTCACAGAATTGATCCATCTCATCAAGGGTCTTCCTCTCCTGCGCCATCCCTCCACTGTCCCAAACATGATGTCCCTCTACAAGGACCAGTCCCTCCTTACAACATGCCCAAAGTATGTCAGACGAAGCTTCAGAATCCTTGACTCCAAGGAACATTCTGACTTCACCCTCTCCAGGACAGACCTGTTTGTTCTCCTATCAGTCAATGGTATATTCAACACTCTTCTCCAGCACCACAGCTCAAAGGCATCAATTCTCCTTCTATCATTCCTACTCACTGTCCAACTCTCCAATGCACAGCACATAACTGCAAAGACTATAGCCTGGATCAGGTGCACCTTAGTCTCCAGCCTGACATTGTTGCTCTTCGGTACTCTTAAGAAGTCCCTAACAGCTGATTTTCCCAATGCAATTCATCTCCTGATTTTCTGGCTGCCATTACCAAGAGTGTTGACTGTGGAACCAAGTAAACTAAAACTGTTAACTATCTCAATCTTTTCACCATCCACACTGATGCTGCCAATTGGCCCAGTGGTGAGAAACTTTGTTTTCTTGATGTTGAGCTTCAATCCATATAGAAGGCTGCAGTCCTTGACCTTCTGCAGCAAGTGTTTTAGGTTCTCCTCAGTTTCAGCAAGCAGGGTTGTGTCATCCGCAAAACGCAGGTTGTTGATGATTCTCCCAGCAATCCTGATGCCACATTCCTCCTAGAACAGCCCAGCCTCTCGGATGATCTGTTCTGCATACAGATTGAAAAGGTATGGAGACAAAATACATCCCTGATAGACCCCCCTTCTTGATTTTGAACCACCCAGTGTCTCCCTGCTCTGTTCTGACTGACTGCCTCTTGGTCCAAGTATAGGTTTCAGAAGATTAGTACAATCAAATGTTCTGGGATTCCCATTCTTCTTAGAGTCAGCCATAGCTTGTTGTGATCCACACAGCCAAAAGCCTTAGTCAATGAAGCACAGATAGACATTCTTCTGGTATTCTCTGCTTTCTGCCAAGATTCATCTAACATTAGCTATAATATCCCTAGTACCACGACCTCTTCTAAATCCAGCCTGCACATCTGGCAGTTCTCTGTTGACATATTGTTCCAAACGTTTTTGGATAATTTTCAGCAGAATCTTGCTTGCATGTGATATCAATGATACTGTTCGATAATTTCCACACTCTGTTGGGTTATCTTTCTTTGGAATGAATATCATGGTAGATGGAGAAAAGATTGAAACTATTAAGGACTTCATCTTACTTGGATCCATAATCAACAACACACTTGGTACCAGCAGTCAGGAAATCAAGTGATAATTGAATTGGGAACATCTCCACTTAGAGGCCTTTCCTAATTATTGAGAAGCAGTTTGAAGACTGAGGTACACCTGATTCAGCTCATGGTCTTTTCAATCGCTTGCTATGCATATGTTGTTATTGTTGTTGTTGCTGCTGATTGCCATCAAATAGAGCATGACTCATAGCAACCTGATGAACAAAAGGCCTGAAGCCTTTCTATAACTATCAAAATTTATCAAAGTTCATAGAGTTTCCAGAAGCATGTTGTTTAGGAAGTAGCTGTTTCCATATGCTATGTATATGAGAGCTGGATAATGAATAAAGATGACAGAAGAAGAATTGATGCCCCTGAGCTGTGGCATTGGAGAAGAAAACAGAATATGCATAGACTGCCAAAAGAACAAATACCTATGTCTTAGAGAAGGTGCACCCAGAGTGCTCCTTGGAGGGAAAGGTAATAAAGCTTCATCTCACATACTCTGGGTATGTTGTAGGAGACATTATTCCTAGAAAAAGTGGAGTATCAGTGAAAGAGAGGAAGACCCTCAACCAGATGGACTGACATAGTGACTGCAGCAATGGACTCCAGCATGTCAAAGATTATAAGGATGGCACAGGATAGGACAGTGTTCAGATCTGTTGTTCATAGGGTCACCATGGGTTGTACTCAACTCAATGGCACCTAACAACAACAACAACAATAAGCTTAAATAATGGTTGATTTCATGAAAAGTCATGAAATGGCAAAGCTATTTCTTATTTTATTTTGACATAAATTTTCTAAGTATATATAGGGACCTAGTGGCAAGAAGCTGTGCTCCAAGCATGAAGGCACATGGTTCAAATCCACCAGCTGCTCCAAGGGAAAAGGATGGGCAGTTTTCTCCTATGCCATTAAGTGCCTCTGAAAATCCATTGGAGGGTCAGCTATGGGTCAGTTCCAACTCAACAGTACACAATAGCAACATATGTAAAAATGACATAGCAATCATGGTATCTTACACTAGGTTCTCTAGAGATACAAAACCAATGCATGCGAACAAGAAAGAGTTTTTCTGAAGGAAATGGTTCACAACTTGCAGCAGTTGGTGATTCCCAGATCCTTATCACATAGCTGCAGAGATTGGCAAGCCCCACATCAACAGGCAAGGCAAGCCACTGACTAAATCCAAAGAACCAATGAAATGACTAGTCAGGTGCAGGACTGATCAAGCAAAAGCACGCTAGCTCCACCAGACTTCTTTTTTTTTTCTAAAAGACTTTTATTCTTGTTGTAAATGTGAAATGTTGTTGTTATATTCAGACAAGTTGTAATTGACTCATAGCTTACCTTGAAGAAGGTTTTCAGATGCAGTGAATCGTGTAGGAACGAAATTACCCATCTTCTCCTGGGGTGCAACTGGTAGATCTGAATCCTGTGCCTTTGAACTGACAGCAAAATTCCTTACCACTAAATCACAGGCATTTCCTACATGTGAACTTATACATTTTCTTTTTAAAAAACTTTTCCTTGTGATTTGCATGAAAATTTACAAAAAAAATTGGCTTACCATTCATTCATTCATACATAAGTTTCCCCTTCCCCCATTCAATCTGTAATATTTGTCTCGTTCCAGATTGTAAGTTGCAATATAAATAGTGTTTGATCTATTTATTTCATGTTTCTTAATATATTAAAAATAATCTATGATAAAAAACAATGACCATATAATCACCAACAACAAGTGCTCCAAATAAGTGATCATTTCCATGAAGAGATTGAAATCTTCACCTGGGCATTTCAAGATTCCTAGATTTATCATCTCTAAGTTAAACCACAGAGAATGTCCAAGTCATAAGAAAAAAAATGTTTCTGCTCTATATGGTGGTTTTGCTGTTTGTTTGTTTTTTTTAAATGAAAATTGTGATTTTTTTAATTAGTTTTAATGAACATTTACAGAGATTTTGGGTTTTCATTCATTCATTGTTGCACTGTTTTCTCTACCCTCCTCCCCAGTTCGTTCTTTTCTTCCCCCCTTGAATGTCTGTTTTAACTGTCCAATCACCACAGTGTTTGTCAAAACCAGTTCTGATTAATCTCCTTTGTCAGTGAGTCCTTTGCCATTCCCTATCACTCCTCCCTGAGAGGGACTTCACCTTGATTCATAAGGAAAGAGGATGGTGTATTCTCTTAGCTACTTCCTGCTGAAAATCCACCAGACTTCTTATATGTTCGATGTAGACTACTACCAGTGAAAACTCCTCTTAGCTGAATGGCCACTCACAGCAAATTCCACCAAAGGAACTATTATAAGACATCAAATATCATCAAGGGAATGACCCATCACAACTGCCAACTCAGAGAACTATCAGTAATGCTGATGTCCTTGGAAAATCAAGGTTACTTCCTCAGGCGACAGAATAAAATTCAGGAAATTACAGCAGAAATGATCTGAAACTAATATTAGTAATAGTGGCAAAATGAAATCAGCCCAGTGTCCACACTGGTGGAATGTCTGTGAAGTGTCCAAAATACAGAAAACCCAAGGAAGTACAAGGCTAACCAGAGCTCTAAAATGGCCATGGACAAACAGAAAAAGGTTAAAGGAAAAGAATGGGTCTTTAACTTAAGTGGTATGTAATTCAAAAAGCAAAGTTTCTGGGGTCAAGTCAGAACCTACTAGCTAACCACACATTGGGTTTCCAAGGGTGTAATTTGCACAGGAGGGGATTGCCCACCTTTCTCCTACAGAGCAAGCAGTGGATTAGATCAATCAGAAAATCACAACCTTCCGATTAGCAACACAATTCTTTATAGACTACATCACCAGAGTTAATTGTAACTCACTTAAACAAAATTAATTTTCTCAAGTGTTAAGAACAACAATTCTGCCTAATGAGATGATCAGGAGATGGAGGTTTGACGTGAGTTTCAATGTCCTCATCTGTGAGAGGATTGGTCCTTTACATTCCCCATCAGGGTTAAACTTAATATTACTTTATTTTCCAAAGTCACTGTTTTCACAAATTCGCAAAGTGAAAAATTTTCATCTAGAAATTTCTGTAATGACAATGTTGTAATTCTGTTTTGTATTCTCATTTCTCAGAAGCAACCAGGCAACTGTCAGGGCTTACATGCAGTCTAGGAAGATCAGATTGGTCTTATTTTTAAGAAGAGACATGGTCCTCCAAGAGCTAGAGGCTTATTTTAGAAGCAAATTATCATTTGAGATATGCTGGTTACTCACTCTCTTTGATAGCAGAAGTAATTCAAGCCAAGAGAAGTTAGGTAATCAGACCAAATCACCAAACAAGGTAGTCTTCACTTGATTGTTTGATGCCCTTCCTGAAATCTCACGCTGCCTTCTGAATTACCAAGTATATTTCTGATAAAAACTGAAAAATCTTTCAAGTAGCACTTAAGAAAAGTAGAATGAGAGACATAAAAAATTTTGAGCTAAAAGGAAGTTTTTACTGATGTGTACAGGAAATCTCTTAAGATTATGACATGAGAAAAGAATACTGGATGGAACCTACAGTAGCAAAAACCTTCGAAGTCCTAGCAAATTTTCTGAAAATACAGCATCCCTAGACATAGTAATCAAAACCATCACACTTCCCAGGAGAGCAGGTGGGAGGCAAGAAATCAGGAGACCCTATGGACATTTTGTTTCTCTCTGTGGATATTCATTGAAATTAATAAAAAAACACCAAAAAAACAATGCATTACATATGAAAAATTTTTTAAAAGTTAAGAAGCAGAAGGACCCTCTATCACAAGAAAGTAAGGCCAGTGATTAAATAGGGGTCATATTTTCCTTATGCTTACTATGATTCATCATCGGTTAATTAAGATTAATTGTCCACATTATTATCCTGATTTAGCTTTAATATTTCAAGTTATCAGTTATTTTATTGTATCTATTGGTTTGTATATGTTGTTCAAAATAATTTATTTGATTTCTAACTTAAAATCACTGTAACGAAATACATTGTAATGACTTAAAAATTATATTGCTTTACATAAAAATTTTTTTTTAAATCATAAAAAAAGTTTAATAATGTATACAAATCATACTGCTATTAAGGTTCCCAAGCCCAATCTGAAGAGTGCTACATTTTCCTAGCATACCACTTTGGATCCATGAGCCATGTGTGTTCTCAAACTCCAGTAGAGTCTCATAAAAGGCTCTACATTTTAAAATATTGAAATAGAAAACTATATATTAGAAAGTACAACTTAATTTTAACAAACGGACGAGACACTTGTAAACAGCAACCACTTGAAGGAATAAAATACTTTGTATTTTCTAAATAAGAAAAAAAAAAAAAACCCTAGCAGAAAACATAGGATAATAGTAACCACCTTTCCTGTGTTCTTAATGAGAAGTATGAAGAAGATTCCCAGTGTAATAGTTATCATTTAGAGGGCATAGACCCCTCAGAGAGGACAACTAAACAAGTAATTGAAGTCTATCCTCAGAAAGAAGTCAAAGAAAACCAGGCTTCTCCTACGTCATCTGAGTGGGGAGATGGTCACCTGCTCTTGATGTTTTCCGTTCTGTAAATGAGGGGGCCTCAGTGATGCCTCTGGAGAGAATAGCACTACACGGTCCTGTTACAAAAAGGGAAATGCAACTATTCCATTCTGGACTGCTGTTGGTTATACTAATTTATAAACTGAGCACTGCCTTCTTGTGGTTTTCTCCTCAGGTGATGCATGAACCTGACTGGTTAGAACAGGAATTCCACTGTCTACTTTCCCTACTTCTACTAGCTTTGGCAATGCCCTCTTTGAAATAAGCTTGAGTTGTAGCCTTTTGGGAGAAGAGGTAAGACCTTGATGTCACTGTTACTAATTAATACAACACTCCGTATTAAACTAATTGAGGAACAGGAAGATATTGGAAGCTTGCCAATTGCCATTGGATTAGTTATGGTGGTTATGGTGATCACACATGCACTAGAATTGAACTTGCTCCAAAGGGCTTTTTGTTTAGTTGGTTGGTT